>NC_139353.1:100733400-101196001 GCF_055883805.1 Amblyomma maculatum
GGGCACTGTTGCAGTCCGACGCCTCGAGAGTCACGATGTGGCCGCCATACAAGACGACCGCCGCTGCCTCGCAGGTCCGTGGGCTTGCCAGCAGCAGGTGATCCCCGGGCGTCCAGTCGAAGCACTCGTGAACACACCGCAACCACTGAGTGAATGACTGACTCAAGCAGCGCGGTCTCTTTAAATAGGTTGCGCCGCGTGTTTATGTTAAAACGCGCCAAACCTAGCGCGCACACACACTTAGCTTCGCTGGTTAGAGCGCTCCCTTCTCCTACCGTCGAGCCGCGCATCGTCATTGGTTAGGTCCCATAGAATGTTCTCGAAAGGTCTGGCGCATTCCACACCGATGAACCACCGTCATCTCCGGGCAATGGGAAAGAGGGTGACGACAACGCGTACAAAGCTACGCGCCCTATCGCGCGGGGAAGGAGGCTTTTCTCGAACATTGTGGAAGCCTCCATGGGGCGCCGCACAGGCCTCGCGCTGCGCCGGCTTGATAAAAATGTGCGCCGATTTCGTGACACTGCCCCTCCCTTAAAGAATATTGTCCTACAATGTTCACAACGCCCACGAACATCGCGCGCACATGCATGCGCTTACAAACCACATTGGGCAAATGTCCACGTCACACACACACACATTGCACAAATTTCACAAATTGCAACCACAAATTACAATGCACACATCAGAAGTATCACAAGTTTCTCAGCCTCTGATGACAAATGTTTTCACACATCACTACAGGATGTTCACAAACACAGTAACACACTGTTGTCGGATACACACAGGAATCAACAACACAGAAACACACAGCTTTTCAAATGCGAAGCGCACAAATCAATTTTCGAGCGCAATTCCAACCAGCGATCAGTGCGTGACACCCTTCTCTCCGCCAGGGATTCTGTCTTCGCGCTAGGCTCTCGCATTTCAGGTGCTTCCATGTTCCCAGATCGGGCTGCTGAAAATTCCTTAGGCATGTCTGATAGTCCCCTTGCAAAGCACACAACCAATGTGTGCCGATAAATGCCCCTACAACCAGCAGCGCCGACGGATACACGGGAATCTGTGCCAACGCGCACAGACCAACCAAACAAATCACTGTAGTAGTGTTCTTTCCTAGGCACCGGCATTCCTTCTGCTGAAGGGGAAATATTCCAAGTAATGTCCCCATAAGTAGGAAAAACACTTGGGTTACCTGCATCAACGACGGCCTAGGCATTCCTGACTATCTCCTGTGTCGTCTCTGTCTTTTCAGTTTCCTCCGGCTTCTCGGGGCCTTGCTTTCCTCGCCTTCCCCCTTTTGTTTTTAGGTTCACTGCAGCGCACAGGCACGGATTTTTGGCCAGGATCCTCGGGAAATGTTGCGCCCTTAATATTGCCCAACACCAAATTGTAGATAGGGCATTCCATGCAAAGGTCTGTCAGTTTTCCAGACTAATATTGCGTCTGCACTTCAAATTTTGCCTCAGGTAGCAACTAAAATGAGCCATCAATTAGCCTCACAGGGCACGTTTCACCAGTCAGATCTTTCTCCTGAATCAAACTTCGTGTAACAATTACGGCACTGCTGCCTGTATCTCGTAGCACAGAAACTGATTTTCCTCCTAACTTTCCCTTCGAAACCGGCATCCGATTCGCCGCAGATTCAGGTTGCGCATGTATTACGGCGTTCACCACCCGGATGTTCTTGTCCTTCCGATTAACGACCTTCTCTGCTTCCTCCTCCTCTAGGCCGCGCACGACGCGGACTTCCTTGCCGTTCTTCAGCTCAACAAAGCTATCGGCATCTTCTTCCTCCAGGCGACATTCCGACTCTGATAGAGCTCTCGCGCGTGCCGCCTGCGAAGCTGCTTTGTTCGCTTCGGGACACGACATTCCTTTGTGGCTCTTCTGTCCGTATTTCCAACACGCGGATGGATTTTTGATTGCGAGTTTGTGGCAGTTAGGTGCACAATGGCCTTGTTGTCCGCAGAGATAGCACCTCGGGGGTGACTTTATGCTAGGTTTGTATGCCGGAATTCGGGCTTTTGAGGGGTTTCAGAATTTGCATTCTTGCTCACATTTTCGCCTCCCTGGGCTTCCAAATATTGGTCAGCGAGATCCATCATTTCGTCCAATGTATGCGCTTTTCTCTCTTTTAAATAAAGCGACAGACCAGGGTGACAGCTGCTCAGTAATTGTTCCTTAATTAGGGGTTCACGAAGTGCGCCATACTCTAGTTTAATTTTTGAGAGTTCAGTCCAGCGGTCAAAATAATGACTCAATCGCGCAGCTTACTGTGTTGCCGTTTCACTGTCCATAGGTTTAACAGTCTTGTACTTCTCACGAAATCCATCCGTCGTAAATCTAAAGCTTTTAAGTCATTCAGCTTTCACGTTGTTATAGCTGCCTGCATCCTCAGGAGAAAGTCTTCCAAATACACTTAATGCTTCGCCGCTAAGACAAGTGCTCAAGATGGTAGCACATTCACTGTCTGTCCAATTTGCATTTATGGCGATCCTTTCGAGGCGCAAGAGGAACGCGTCGAGATCGTCTCTTCTCTCGTCGTACTTCGGGATGAATTTACTTGCATCTATCTGCAAGCTGCTTTGTCCTTCACTGGGGCTATCCACTTCAGCAAAACCATTGTTGTTCCCTGATCTTTGGAGCTGAAGTTTCATAGTAATTCCTTTTCCCGCTGAAATTCCTCTTCCCGCTCCTTTAGAGCCCTCTCTCTTTCCCTTTCTGCTCCCTCTCTTTCTCGGCCTCTTTTCGAGCCCTCTCTCGTTCTTCCTCGGCTTCTCTCCGAGCCCTCTCTTGTTCTTTTTCTGCTCTCTCTCTTTCTTCTTTCTCTCTCTGGCTAACCCATTTGGGCAGTTCGGTACCGGGCAACCCCAGCTGGCTGTCAGCGTCAATCAGCTCTCTCAGATTCATATCTGAAGCGCGAACCGTTTGGGTGTAGCCTAAAGTCTACTTAGCGAACCTCGCCTAAACGCTTCTACGTGACACTACCTCTCGCTATCGCTCCGCTCCTACACTGTTTACGACCTCTTCGTAAACTCTTTCAACTCATTGTCCGTCCTCTGAGCTTGAGTGCACCAAACGTCCTGTCGCGGACGCCAGAATAATTGTCACCCGTTAATAATTAGAAGGATTATTAGCGATGCTCCCTTAACAGTGCGCACACTCCCAGACACCCTTAGAGTGAGTGGGGGTAGCTGTTCCGGTCGCAAAGGAGGTGCCCCCGACCTGCGTAGCAACCTCAGCCGGAATTCAGCTACCTTGTAGTGACAGGAGGGGGTGGCCGTTTGGTGCCCAGCTGCCGCCGGCTCAAGTCAGAGTAAAGGTTGAGTGAGAAGTAACAATCAAACAAACTTTATACACAGCAAGAGACGATACAGAGGAATACACAAACACTAAAATTGCACAGACGAGAGGTTCACAGAAAAACAAATGCTAAGCATGCAACTACAGAGGTATTCAAAAACACAGAGGCTTTAGAACACAGATCAAACACGAGAGAGTCACAAGAAGAAACATCAAATTGTTCACCGGGCACTGTTTGCAGTGCGACGCGTCAAGAGTCACGATGTGGCCGAAATACAAGAGGAGTGCCGCTCCCTCGTAGGTCCGTGGGCTTGCCAGCAGCGGGTGATCTCCGGGAATCCAGTTGTCACACTTGCGAGCACGCCACACACACTGACTGACCGACTGACTGACTGACTGGCTAGCGCGAACACACACTTAGCTTTGCTGGTTAGAGCGCTCCCTTTTCCTCCCGTCGAGCCGCACGTCGTCATTGGCTAGGACCCGTGGATAATTCTGCAGACCTCTGGCATATTCCAGACTGATGAATCACCGTCATCGCCGGGTGATGAGAAAGAGGGTGACGGCGATGGGTACAAAGCTACGCGCCCTATCGCGCGGGGAAGGAGGCTTTTCTCGAACATTGTGGAAGCCTCCATGCGGCGCCGCATGGGCCTCGCGCTGCGCCGGCTTGATAAAAATGTGCGCCGATTTTGTGACACCAGGGTGGCTGCTTCCTTGCCGGTGGGATTTGTTTGAGCGCGTTGCTAGATCTTTCGCCCCTTTCATCTGTACCTACGGAACATCGCTATCATTCACCGGCTTTCAGAAGATCACGCCCAGAGTTCCAGATTTGGGCTGGAATGAAGACATTTCTTGAGCAGTGGCTCATAATATACTTTCCTGCCAGAATGAGGCAACTCTCTGCTAACATATTAGGAAACAGGAAGTAAAGAAAGCTTCTCAACCGATACGAATTGAAAAAGAAGCTCGCAAACCTCAAGTGATAGCAAATCTCTTGTAAAAGTTTTGAGCGTACTACAGAGAATACTCGGAGAAAATGCAAAACTCCGATCTTTGCTGCTGAATGCGTACGACGCGCGCTGCTTGTGTACCTTTTGCGCAACGCCAT
Source organism: Amblyomma maculatum (assembly GCF_055883805.1). NCBI lineage: Eukaryota > Metazoa > Arthropoda > Arachnida > Ixodida > Ixodidae > Amblyomma > Amblyomma maculatum. The sequence goes on from NC_139353.1 coordinate 100,737,818, forward strand.
GGTTCGTGCTGAAAATTGGAAATTTAGGTTCTCTGGCTCGCATTTCCGGCAGTGCTACTGCAAGTATTGGAGTGGACAGCACACCTTCTCTCCTGTCGCCTGCTGTTCTTTGGCACCCGTTCGTTGCAGTACTATTGCAACTGTGGAATTGCCGGTGGAACATCTAATTTCTCAGAATGCGTTCTCATAGCAACAGTAGTTTCATGTAACTTGACCGCCATAAAACATTATCACCTTACACTCTCACAGCCATGCTGACATTTTCAGAAAACTTGACTGTCATGCACCCTTGTCACTTGGTACACTCATAGTAACATGAAATCTCTGACCGACGACTGAACATTATTTGTGATTCAGTTTGGCTACCCATGGCACAGTACTAGCATACTGACTTAGCGCGTTTCAGTGACATGTCTCAGCATATGTGAGCGCCTTGATTTATTCCATTCAGCACATTTGATTATTATGCCTCAGCATGTTTTATTGTCTTGCCTTAGCACATGTGAGTAATGACTAGACAGAGGCCAGGGTCGTCTCTAAGTTTGACTTACACAGGTCATGCACTCTGGATTTCCGATCTGACTGACTCATGATTAAATGTGACTCACATGACGTGAATCGGGGTGACAAGACATCTATGCAAATACATTCATGACTACAAATGTTATCCTAATGTGGCGTCATATCATATGTAACACTGCATGTTTTGCCCCACTCTTTGCTTCCACGTTTTGCGGATACATTTTCGCAAAATTAGCCAATTCGGATTTCTGACCTAATAATGTGGACAAATCATTGTTAAAAACTAGACACCTAGTATATTCATCTGCGATATTCTCGAACGTGTTTGAATATGGGACACCGATCAGCATTATTTCTTATTATCAGATACCTAAGGTCAAGGAGTTCGAAATGCATGCGCCTTCTGATAAAAATACATACAGTGTATTTACGGGAATATTCGCTATACTTTTAGACCACTGTAGACTCTGCACGTGAGAAACACGAAAGCCCGAGGTTTTTTTGCTGCTTTTACTACTCTAAATGAGTCGTCCTTTTTTCCATAGAACTCTGGCCATGCCATTTTGTCAATGACTTGCAGATGCACTTTTCAAGTCAGCTTGGTCTAGTGACTTTGTAAAGTTAATTCAAGAGGCCCCCACTTTTTATTGCGAAAGCAATACTATTTTCACTTTTCAGCCCTTCGCGTAGCGAGGCGGCAGCTACCACTGACCTTTAGCGTGACCTAGCTACCAACCGTGGCTAACTCCCGCTCCTACCGCAGCTACCGCCGGGGTGCAAAACGTTCGATACTATAGGAGGTGGTCTAGCTGCAGGTGGAACCAACGCAATCTCCAGGGATGCTTTCATTTTTGATGCCGTGAAAAATGCCGTTGCAGCCAGTTCCGGAGCGGCAGTTGTACATTCTGTCTTAAACTCACCCACAACCAAGTATATCGTTGCAGCCACGGCACTGCTTGCCTCGCTACTAGTTATACATAGAATAATCAGGTAGCACCCCGCAATAAACAATAGTTGAACCATATGCCGTAGCCTGAGTGAATCACTGCATAACCATGAACATAACCACAAGCACCTCAACCAGCTACACCACCAGCTGAACCTAGGCGTAGCCATAGCTATTGCATTCGCAATTACCAGGCTTAACCAAGCTAAGCCACTGTCAATTTTTACGGTTTCCAATTCATCACCTCATGGAACTTCGTCATCATGTTTCGCAACTCATCCTGGCCGTGTGACTGTCGTCAGACGACATATTTACGTTTTGTATTGAGAGCTTCACTACGCTAGTGAGCAACGCATATCACCGTCTTTAGACAGGCCACTAGTGCGTATGCGCGGAAACCGAAGAGGAGCCAAAGGTGCGCTGTGCATCACATCAGAGCTTCCGGGCACCGCGACCGCTTGCCAACACCACTGCCTGCGCAGCAGAGACGCATGAACCAAGCGCAGAACGCCTTGGCAAGGGAACACGCAAGACGCCGAGCGCAGTAATATTGTTACGGGGTAGTTCAGCTTGTAGCAGAGGGCGGACACGGAAGACAAGGCTTTCAAAACAGACGTTCTCTGCAGGCACCAGCCGACTCTGTTGAACGTCGTCTTCTCTCCAATTCACTAGAGTCTTCTTCTTCTTTCCTTATGTCTATTCACCGCCTAATGTGACACTACCCCGGCGGCTGAAAAGCACCGTCCCGGTGCGTACTAGCATCCAAACCAGGGTCCATGTAGTACGGCTTTAGGCGTGCAACATGGACTGTCTCAGTGCGTGGTGTAGAGGCATGGCGGGTGAGATGCAAGGGCGGAATTTCGTATGTCACTGGTGTCACTTGTCGTAAAATACGGTAGGGTCCTGTATAACGGGGCAAAAGTTTTCCCGAGAGGCCAATGCGGCGAGCTGGGGTCCAAAGCAGCACGAGAGAGTCACAAGAATACTCGGTGTTGCGATGACAGGAATCATAGCGACGTTTCTGGGAGTGCTGAGAGGCTGCGAGTCGGTTGCGAGCAACAACGCGGGCAGCATCAGCTCGGGCTATGGCGTCACGAGCATATGAGCTGGCAGTGGTGACAGACGGGAGCAGGCTGTCAAAAGGAAGCAGAGGTTCACGGCCGTATAGATGATAAAAGGGGGAGTAGCAGGTAGTGTAGTGACGCAACGAATTGTAAGCGAATGTCACAAATGGCAGCGTTATGTCCCAGTCACGGTGGTCATCAGAAACGTACATAGACAATATGTCAGTCAGCGTTCGGGAAGCCCGTTCGTCTGTGAATGGTAGGCAGTCGTGAAAGAATGACGAACGTTGCACAGCCGTAGGATCTCGTCGACTATACGAGCCAGAAAGCGACGGCCACGGTCGGTGAGCAGTTGGCGGGGAGCTCCATGGACGAGTATAACGTCGTTGAGGAGGAAAGCAGCGACATCAGTTGCACAACTGGTTGGTATTGCTCGTGTGACCGCGTAGCGTGTGGTGTAATCAGTGGCCACCGCAATCCATTTGTTCCCCGATGCGGACAGTGGAAAAGGCCCTAGAAGATCCAGACCCACTCGAGAAAATGGGTCTATGGGGATGCCGACTGGCTGCAGAAGTCCCGCTGGTAAAACCGATGGCTTTTTCCGGCGTTGACAGCGGTCACAAACAGCTACGTAGCGGCGGACTGCGCGATATAGGCCTGGCCAAGAGAACCGACGGCGCACACTGTCGTATGTGCGAGAGACGCCTAGATGACACGCTGTAGGAACGTCGTGAAGCTGTTGAAGGAGGGCTGAGCGTAGGTGCTGAGGGACTACTAGTAGAAGGTCGGGGCCATCAGGTCGCATATTGTGCCGGTATAAGGTGCCGTCGCGGAGCACAAACAAACGAATCGAAGGGTCATGGCGATCGGCGTTGAGGCGATTGATAATTTCGCGAAGCTGAGGGTCCTGGCGTTGCTCACGGCGAATGTTGGTAAAATCAGAAATAGAGAGCACGCAAGCATCATTGTCACATTCAGGTTGACTTGGCGGGTCGACTGGATGACGGGACAGGCAATCAGCGTCTCGATGCAACTGGGCAGACTTATAAACTACTGAAAAATTGTACTCCTGAAGGCGCAAGGCCCAACGTCCAAGGCGGCCAGTAGGGTCTTTGAGTGTAGAAAGCCAAAATAGTGCGTGGTGGTCAGTGACTACTGTGAATGGCCGCCCATACAAGTAAGGGCGGAACTTTGTAATGGCCCAAACTAGGGCTAAACACTCACGTTCTGTGATGGAATAATTTTGTTCGGCCGAAGAGAGGAGTCGGCTGGCATAGGCGATGACGCGAGGTAAACCGAGCTGACGTTCGAGAACGGCACCAATTCCATGACCACTTGCGTCGGTGCGTACTTCTGTGGGCGCTGACGGATTGAAGTGAGCCAATACTGGCGGACCGGTGAGGCGGGCAATAAGAGCGACGAAGGCGGCCGATTGTTCGTGGCCCCAGGTAAAGGAGACCTCTTTTTTCAGAAGCTGCGTGAGCGGACGGGCTATTTCTGCGAAGTTTGGTACAAATCGACGGAAATATGAACAAAGTCCGAGGAAGCTACGCACGTCGCTGCTAGATTTCGGTATAGGGAAATCCCTTACAGCGCGAATAATGTCGGGGTCCGGCTCGATGCCATGGGTGTTGAATAAATGTCCTAGGAACTTCAGTTCCCTGCGACCAAAGGTACACTTCTTGGAGTTCAACTGAAGGCCAGCTCGTCGGAAGAAGCCAAGAATTGCCGAAACACGATGAAGGTGGCCTTCAAAGGTTGATGAAAATACGATGATGTCATCGAGGTAGCACAGACATGTGGTCCATTTGAGCCCGCGTAATAGGGAGTCCATTATACGCTCGAATGTCGCAGGGGCATTACATAAGACGAAAGGCATCACCTTGAATTGGTAGAGGCCATCTGGAGTGACAAAAGCCGTCTTTTCACGATCTCTTTCGTCAACAGAGATCTGCCATTATCCAGAACGGAGACCGATGGAGGAGAAGTAGTTGGCACCATGCAGGCAGTCGAGAGCGTCATCGATCCTTGGAAGAGGATACACGTCTTTCTTTGTTATCTTGTTTAGGTGTCGATAATCAACGCAAAACCTCCAGCTGCTGTCTTTCTTTTTGACGAGTACTACCGGAGACGCCCAGGGGTTGCTTGACGGCTCAATAATGATGCTTGCGAACATTTTCTCTACTTCTTCCTGAATGATCCTGCGTTCGAGAAAGAGCAACTCTGTAAGGCCGTCGATGAATAGGTCGGGCATCTCCATTATCAATACGATGTGTGACGACGGACGTTTGGCCCAGGGATCTGTGACCGAAATCAAAAATGTCGCTGTATGACCGCAAAAGGCCGACCGATGGCATATTCGGGACGCAGGTCAGAGGCGGCTGAGATGCGGTCCTCCGGATTATGTGATGGGACATGCTGTGCAGGTACGTCGGCGTGACGGTCGGACAGCACTGCAGAAATAGTAAAGCTGGACAAAGGCGACAGCTCGGCAAGGAAAATGCCCTCCGGGAGAACTTGCGAAGGCATGCTGAAGTTGAGTACGGGAATGTAGGTGAGGTTATTCTCAACGTGTACAATGTTATGAGGTAGGACGATGTTGCGCTGTAGAGTAACGTCGGTGATGGTGTTGACAACGTATTCGCCGTCAGGAAGGGAGGGAAAAGGTGACATGGGCACGTATACTGCCGCCTCGGGAGGTAGGCGAGTGAATGTAATGGAGCGGAGGCGAGGCTGGGAATGCTCAGCACTGGGGTCGTGAACACAATAGGGCAGGGCTAGGCGCAGACGTCCGGAGGAACAGTCAATGAGAGCGGAATGGGCTGTTAAAAAGTTTAGGCCTAAAATCACGTGTTGAGGACAAGTAGTAAGGACGGCGAAGAGCACAGGGACGTGGTGGCCGGCGATGCTAACGCGTGCAGTGCACATTCCGTTGATGGCAGCAGTGTTTCCATAGGCAACACGAACTGTAAAGGTGTTAGCGGGCGTAAGAACTTTTTTGAGGCGCTGGCGGAACGACGAACTAAGAACTGAAATATGGGCTCCAGTGTCAATGAGAGCGGGAACAGGGACTCTATCTACGAGGACATTGATCAGGTTGCGGCGCGGTGCGATGGTCGAAACACAGTTGGCTGTCCGGGTTGGTAACGCAGCGTCACGTCCGGGCGCTGCGTTGCCTAGTTTCCCGAGTAGGTGCCTTTGTACGTTGGGGACAAGCTGCGGCGACAGGAATGGTCGGTGATCAGGAATGGTGGGCTTGAGGTGATGGAGAACGGCTAGGACGACGGTCTTGCTCTGTGTTCTCAGTACGAAGATGTGCTGGGGTGACAGAAACACGTCGTGGTGGTTTATAATAGTTATGGTGGAGAGGGCCGTAATAGAGTTGATAGGGGGGAGCCGGACGACTGCGGCAATAGCGGGACGTATGGCCAGCTCGACAGCAGACGAAGCAAATAGGCCTATCGTCAGATGTGCGCCACTCCGCAGGATTGCGGGTAGGGTAGCGCGGTGTGTAGGGCGGTGTTGTGGCAGAAGCAGCAACCACTGGGATTGGCTGTGGTGCAGGGGGTGGTGGGGCAGGATTTGAAACGAGGCCAACATTAGCGAATTCTTGGCGGACAACAGCCTGTATCATAGCTATTGTTGCCTGTGCAGGAGATGACGTATGTGAAACAGGAGTCAAGGCCTCGCTGAACTACCCAGCACCTCCACCAAGGTGCTAAGGGGTAGTTCAGCTTGTAGCAGAGGGCGGACACGGAAGACAAGGCTTTCAAAACAGACGTTTTCTGCAGGCACCAGCCGACGCTGTTGAACGCCGTCTTCTCTCCAACTCACGAGAGTCTTCTTCTTCTTTCCTTATGCGTATGCACCGCCTAATGTGACAATATTAATAATATTAAAAATAAAATAAAGAAGGCGCCGTAGTTGTCACACTTGCTCTGTGGACACCTGCACCGTGCTGCAATGGAAGGGAGGAAGGTGGAAGAGAAAGTAGAAAGAGAGAAAGAAAAGCCGTAGTGGAGGGCTCCTGAGTAATTTCAACCACGTGATGATCTTTAACCTGCACTGACATCGCACCGGACACGGACGTCTCTCCGCTTATTTTCTATTGTTGTTGTGGCTGTAGGAAGAAGAAAAAGAAAATGCATGGGCCTGCTACTGGCTCTGTAGCTTAGCCACCTGACTGATTTGATTTATGGGAAAGGAAAGGCGCGGTAACTGTCTCACTTGTTTTCTGTGGACACCTCAACCGTGCTGTAAGGGAATGGAGGAAGGCGGGAGTGAAAAGGGAAAGAGAGAAAGAGGAGCCGTAGTGGAGGGCTACGGAGTAATTTCGACCACCTGAGGATCTTTAACGTGCGCTGACATCGCACAGCCACGGCCGCTCGATCTCCCTTGGGAGCGGTCCGCCGAATCCGCCTCGCGGGCTGTGATTGCGGAAGTGTCAGTTTGCGCCGCCGAAGCGGTCGTGGCGCTGCGAAGGAGGTGAGGCTAAAGTCCCTTGATAATTTGAAAGTAGCGACACTCTCCTCCGGGCCGCGCTTTCCTCCTCGATTCTCCTCGCGCGGCTGCAAGCGTTGCGCACGACACGCTTTTTCTCCTTGCCACCCGCCGACCGGCCGCCGCAGTGAGTGAAGCGCGAGCTCTTGGGACAGGTCTGTGCTCCAGGAGTGTACAAAATTTTTGAAAAATTGCGAGAAAAACATTGAGAATGCCAAAAGTAAAGTTCATGAATTGATTGGTTTCTTCTTTGAACTGTTTGAATGGGGAATACTGATAAACAAAGCTTTCGGGCTGTGCTGCAGGCACTTTTTAAATCACATGATAAGGTTTTACTTTGTGCACCTAATCTAGTACTACCTCTTACTTTGTGTTTTTTTTAGAGCGTGAAATCTTTCACCGCGGTAAAACTTCGGAAAACGATCCAGGCTGGTGCTTTGAACTTCAAGATCAGAGAAGGTCAAAACAGGACTTAGTCTATTTCGCTACTGTCAAGCTATCTCTTTAAGCATAGTATATGTCACGTGATCAACAATGAGATTTGATTATTGGTTAATTGTACATGTATTTTGATCAATTACTGGGCCAATATAATTGATATTTTGTACATTGCAATTAAAATCTAACTTTTAGCTGCAACATTAAACCGTATACCGTTGGCAAGCTTAGGCCAAGTGTAATGGCACTGTGCTAGTTAGCGATCCGCGATAATCTGCGTTAATTAGTTAATTTTGTATAAAACCAAATTTTGAGCTGCTCCTTGCCGCTTCGAGGTAAGGAACAGGTTTGCCACGGCAGTCTTCATATGATGCTGATGTAGGAATTAAATATCTTTTTGCGTACACGGCCACTCACTGACTTCGCGTGTGGTTAAAAGACAGGAGGGTACACTGGGAGAAGTGGTGGGCCCTATTGCCGACACACTGAAGTTCTGGGGCAAGCATGCTGCGGCCTCATGCGCTATGTAAAAGAGCGTGATTTCATTGAACGCAAAAATCAAATAACAAAATGACAGGGTGCACATAGGTCTTCAACGTGCGGAAATGAGAAAGCATATAACTGCCAATTCATTAACTATCGCTATCCTATCTATTACTATATCTACTAATGCCAGTGACCTATCGTAACTGTCACTATCTGCAACGAACACTATCACCTCACTATCCGGGCCTATTACTATCATATACTATTATTATCCGTAACAGCCACCATCATTACCTATCACTATTCATAACCATCTATATTTAATCTGATGCCGTCCCATGACCCATTGATATACTTCAATTTTAATTGACTTACGTTGTCAGTCATATCTCTATTATCTCATAAAATCTGACGAGACAACTATACATTGACTTTTAATTCTTATACTTTCTTGTTTTCTCATAAATGGAGGTGGGAAAAGAACAAGCCCACTGAAATAACTGACTACTATCAGCGCGAGGTTCATGTCTCTGTCGAGGAGGCTTCCTTTGCTTCAGGACAGGTCGGTGAGAGAAAATTGATGGAACTGCATTGGGCCTCAGTTTGTTTTTCGAGTTCGTGTAATATTGGCGACTCAAACTGGTCTTCAGTGAAATGTAGCTAGAACATAGAGAGCGATGAGTTAATCACTCAGGCAAGGTGAAAAAAAAATCTTCTTGCATACAATTGAAATGAGTAATATCTTACAGTGCTAAGAATTGTTGCTCGCAAACTGTTCCCCTATTTTTTACATCATAACTATAATCATTATTGATTGTTTAAATTTCGTAAATACAGAAAATTGCTGCAATGATTATGGCTGATTTGACATGGATGGGAAAACTTTTCTCGCAGTAAATGAATATGCGGAATCGCGGTTTTAGAGCTCCAGCTTTCAAAGCGAAGGTAACCTGCCAACGCCTAGTAGTCATGATCAAAGTGAAGTGTCTGTGATCATATGAACACCTCCTTCACATTGCCGTATCCCTGATAAAACGAACGCGTACTTTTTAACCCACGCGTGCGTCGAAGCATGGCAAGACACATTCAAGAATTGAAAAAAATATGCCGTACGACCTAACTAGTGCAGATTACCCGCAATACCTCGGGTTTACTTGCCAAAGAGTTTTTCAGGGCAGGCATTCATTGCTCCCGAGTAACCGACGCACACTACAAGTACAAGCTGAAAGACTAGCTCCTCTACAAGCCCGAATTTTGATTTTTAGTGAAGGAGGCCAGGGATCCTAGCATAATCGCGACAAATGCAATCGTGAGACTGTAATTTTCCAGTTATCTCTGACAGCAAAAAGCAGATTACAGTGCCCTATTTCTGACTGTACAGAAGTCGACAGCGTGTTAAAGGATGGAGCCTTGGAGCCTCGCAGAATATTCAGCATGCTGCAGAGGACAACCTTATTTTTATAGAATGAACATGTTGCCGCCGCAAAAATATTGAGGAGCAAGCAGGAATAAAAAACGCAGCGTCAGGTGACGCGTTATTACTGGGAGTAAGAAAGGCACCTTACGTCGCAAACAACTCTGTTCTTTCTAGGAATAAACGTCTTTCGACTAATGTTGCGAATTCATTGACTCATGCAGAAGCCGTCACGCTTGCCTTGAGGTAACATGAGTACCGCGTAACCATCTTCAGGCCGCTTGCTGCAGTTGTACGCGCAACAGCACGGCATAGAGCTTGCAGGCTGCAGTAAAAGTACAGCGCGCAATATTCGCTCGCCGAGACTAGGAGAAAAATGGATCGAAGAAAAAAGAAAACACAAGGAAAACGCCGGACGCACGTTGGTTTCCAAGGGCAACGGCATGGCGACCAATCGTCGCTCAGGAAATCGGGCGGAGAGCCGGCCTTCAGCGAAGGGGCGCGCAAAGGGCGAGGAGGAGGCGAGGAGGTAGCGCGGCGGCGGCAAAGTTCAATCGTTGGCGTAACTTTCAAAGTATCAAGGGGTTTTAGTTGAGGCTAGGGTGCCTCGATACCAGCGCCGGCGGCGCGCTACATCGAAGCACCCTAGTTGAGGCGCTGACGGGGCGCCGGGTGCATTTGTAACGGAATTGTTGCCTGGGGTTTAGCGGTAAGCACTGCGATTCCCAAAATGGTTCCGAAAACTTTCGTTCAAATCCTTGCCAATTTGAATCTTGTGACACATTATTTGTATGCGGAGGCTCCTCGTAAGTTGCCTCGGATCTCTGCGATTTAGCATTTTAAAATTGCGTTTCAAGCTGCTGTTTCGTTATCCAGTAGTATTCATAATGATCTAAATTTGAGAATGAGGTAGTCTGGTATAATTTCATACTTTTTGATGCGTATATAAAATGATCAGGGGTACGAACACGCTTGCGTATGATATCCCCCGTGGTCAATTAAATTTACAGCACTCAAATTTGTGCAGAAAACTCAATTGAGAGTGTAATAACAACCGGTGACAGTGCTTTTTACCGCGCATGCTCAACTTACGCTTTTTATTGGCGGCACAAAACATACTCAATGATTTTTTTTTTCGGAGAAAGCGCTTCATGAAATAGAGAAATACATTCCTGCGCAGTGTTGTATGAAAAAGACAGCGAGTAGTAGAGACTTTCTGGATGTAATTGACTACACTTCTGCTTATGGAGGGCATAAATGCATATTGTGAATTATGTCTAGGAGGTGGGGCTAAAGAAGTACCATCTGCTTCTGACGAGGCCTTCCCTCCAAACTTGCGCACCTGACAAAAATCACAAGGATGCTTATGTATCTTTGATACAATTATATATGTGCACCATACAAAAATGAAATGTAATATATTGAAACATTTTAACAAGACCTTTAATCCAACATGTGCTGTCTATAAATGCAACACTTTCCGACACAGAGGCTTACGCGAAAGTTTTAGAATACTTTCCAGGGAGCTATTCCCGTCTCCTGCCCAGTTGGCAAGGAGTGGCCTCAACATTTTCTTGACAAAAACAGCACAAAATTCTTAACGGTGTTGCGGGTATACGCAGTCTTTGCTCAACTGCAGAGGGCAGTTCTTGAGGTGAGGAAGCACGGCGTCCGAAAGAAGTCTGGAAATGCGTGTACAACAATGAAGTTCTGCTGACATAAGGGCCTTCTCGACAAAGGTGCCGACAAGCTTGCACAGCCACACGGCTTCAGGGCGCGCATAACTAAGACCTCCTTGGTCAAGGCCAGACATAAACTTGTATGCTCCATCGCGTGAAGGCTTTCCTTTAAGCAGCAGCTTGCACTCAGGGCACGTCACCTGAAAAAGTAATCACGTGCGGAATTTATCATGTCTTAGTTTAAAAAGGAATATGCTCACCTTTCGTTCGCAAACGAAGACCAGGTACCTAACCAAGTAAGTGAGCGGCGCGAACTCAATTTCTGAAGGTACTTCGTCGTACTTCATGACGTGCTGAATTTTCCAAACCACAGCCAGCGCGTTTTCTGTAATTACTAGATTTTTCGCTTCGCAGGTTGCATTTGCAGATCTTAGTGCCACTTGAGACTCTGAGCTGAACGGTGCATTTCCATACTTGGCAGCCTCCAAAATGCCTACCTGCAAATTAATATTTGCACTCTTTCGTGAAAAGAAATAAAGAAACATAATAGAGGACCATGAATGAGTTTGGCTGCAATATATGAAACTTCCCTTGAGAAACTTTTCCGCCGTGAAAACAGCTGTTATGGCATCTACTCGGTCGTTGCTGCCGTTCAATTGGCGGAAGCAACTGAACAGAGACTCATAAGGATCTCTGTTAAATGGCCGGGTGAGTACGTACTTGAAGCTAAAAAAAAAGATTTAATTAGGGACACTATTTTGGTGCCATGGACTAAACGGCTGCAGTTAAATCAAGTTTAATAAAATTTATGCTTAACCGAGATCGGTCAGCAGATACTCGACCACAGTGACTGTTGACCTCGTCGTCATGACAGTGGCTTCATACGTCTCCTTCGCGAGGAACTTCGCCCGAGATTCTGCACTTCGCACTTTGATGTATTCGAGGAAGCTGATAAACTCGACTTCAAGCCAGGTGAGCCGATCGTCGTCTGCTTTGACAAATGGTGTTTGCCTTGATTTCCAAGTGGAGATGTAGTGGAGACCATACCATATACTTATTGAATTCATAAGTGTGATGGTCGATCCACAGTGCCTGAATTCTGATGCTGTTTCGTGGCAGTCGGGATGCTCCTGAAGGTATTCCAAGGTGCTGATTACGGCAGGAGAAAATATTAATGTAGCGCGGCATACTTTCATTTTCTCTAGATTGTTTGGCTGCACGTGAGCCCGACTTAGAAGTCGCACTGGCGTCACCAACAGGTGCTCCTGAATTTCGTAGAGCGTATTGAGAAAAAAACCACCTCTAATGGGCTCTACCCCATCAAACATCTCTCTCTCTAGGAGGTTGGTTCTGAGATTCGTGATGAGATGACTAGGGTCAAATGAGAAGAGGAGAGGCTCACATTCGCGTACTGGATGAGGAACAACAGGTTTCAAAGTGTTGTCATCGGACATGTCACGGGATATCGCGGTGTTGGTCTGGTGGTTGTCGGTAACAACACGAACAATGCGGAATCCAGCTTCTGCAACCGCCTTGATTACATCCAGCGTCAGAGTGAGCAGCTGGTCATGTTTGATATTTCTTGTAAAAAAGTAACCGACCGGAATAACATAGGGTGTGGACAGCCCCCTTACTACGAAGCAAAGGAGTCTGGTGGCTACTTCAGCGGCACCTTTTCTTGACTCGCACACATTATCGACCAGCCCAAATATTTTGTCTACCTGACGATCATAAATTACTTTTTGTTGGATCGACATTTCGTCAATTATTAAGCTGCACTATGGTTCCTTTTCTGAATTCAGAACTTCCCTCTCTACGTGCAGTCACTCTTTGATAAGGCTCGTGACTCCAGACTCTCCTGCAGACGACCCAACGAATTTCTGCAGTGTGCTTCGGCATGCTAATTTAAGAAGCTGTCTTCCGCGCACATAATCATATCCTTTAGTGGATGTTGCTTTCCACAACACGCATTCTCTCAGTGTTGGCTCTTCCCATGTTGGTCTTACTTTCTCGAAGTTCATGACCTCTTCCAAGACAAATTTCGCGATCTTATCACCATCTGCTGCAACTTTGGACATGTTCATTGCAGCCTGCACAGCTCGATCAGCTTCATAACGCTTCAGTAGTTGGTGGACTTCGTCGTGACTTGCTTGTAACTTTTTCAGTCGCTCATTAGGTCTTCGGGATTGCATTTCAAAGCGATGAGTTCTTTTTTTAGTATCGTCGAAAAAGGCTGTCAAATCTAATGACGCCTGACATTCTTCATCTTTACACACCTTTATTTGGCGTACTTCTATAGTCAAGCACTCGTCCGAAGCAGGGCTTTCTTCTACACCTGACTGGACTAGCAAGCTTTCACTCCCGCCGTGTTCAGCACTAGACTCTGATTGCACAAATTCCTGCTCCGCAAACGTACCGCTCGTCCGAGATGTGAGAGCGGGAGATTGCGCACGAGAAAGCGTTCTCCGCTTTTTTGAAGTCACCGGCTGCTTGTATGAGGGTGTCACGAAATCGGCGCATATTTTCATCAATCCGGTATGGCGCGAGGCCCGCGCGGCGTCGAGTGCAAAAGCATGGAGAGAAAAGCCTCCTTCCCCGCGCGGGAGAGAGCGTAGCTTTGTACGCGTTGCCGTCACCCTCTTTCCCATTGCCCGGAGAGGACGGTGGTTCATCGAACTGGAATACGCCAGAAAATTCCAGAATCTTCTATGGGACCTAGCCAATGACGACGCGTGGCTCGAAGGGAGGAGAAGAGAGAGCTATAACCAGCGAAGCTAAGTGTGTGTGTGCGCTAGCTTTGACGCGTGCTAACAAACAGACGCGGCGCGCCCTATTTAAAGCGACCGCGCCGCTTGTTGAGCCAGACAGTTCGTCAGTGTTTGCGACGTGTTCGCCTGTGCTTCGGCTGGACTCCCGGGGATCACTCGCTGCTGGCAAGCCCACGGACCTGCAAGGGAGCGGCGCTCGTCTCGTATGGCGGCCACATCGTGACTCTTGAGGCGTCGGACTGCAACAGTGCCCGGTGAACAATTTGGTGTTTGTTTATGTAACTCTCTCGTGTTTGATTTGTTGGAAAGCCTCTGTTTTATTGAGTCATTCTGTAGTTGCACGCTTAGTGTTTGTATTCTGTGAACCTCTCGTCTGTGTATTTCAAGTGATCTTGTGTATTCCTTTGTATCGTCTCTTGCTGTGTATAAATTGTGTTTTGTTTGTTACTTCTGACTCCGATCCTTACTCTGGTTTGAACCGGCGACCGCTGGGCACCAAACGACCACCCCCTTCTGTCACTACAAGGTAGTTGAATTCCGGCTGAGCTTGCCACGCAAGTCGAGGGCATCTCCTTTGCGACCGGAACAGCTACCCCCCCCCCCCTCACTCTAAGCGTGTCTGGGAGTGTGCGCACCATTAAGGATGCATCGTTATTAATCCCCCCATAACTATTAACGGGTGACATTTATTCTGGCGTCCGCGACAGGACGTTTGGTGCACTCAAGCTCAGAGGACGGAGAACGAGTTAGAAGAGTTTACGAAGAGGTCGTAAACTGTGCAGCAGAGCGATAGCGAGAGGTTGTGCCGCGCGGAAGCGTTTAGGCGACGTTCGCTAAGCAGACTTAAGGCTACACCCAAACAGTTCGCGCTTCAGAGATGAATCTGAAAGAGTTGATTGAGGCTGGCACCCAGCTGGGGTTGTCCGGTGCCGAACTGCGCAAATGGGTGAGCCAGAGAGAAAAAGAAGAGAGAGAGCGGAGGAGGAACGAGAGAGGGCTCGAAAGAGAGCGGAGGAGGAACGAGAGAGGGCTCGAAAGGAAGCCGAGAAGGAACGAGAGAGGGCTCGAAAGGAAGCCGAGAAAGAACGAGAGAGGGCTCGAAAGGAAGCCGAGGAAGAAAGAGAGAAGGCTCGAAAGGAGCGGGAAGAGGAATTTCAGCGAGAAAAGGAATTACTGACTATGAAACTTCAGCTCCAAAACTCAAGGCACAACAGCGGTTTAGCTGAAGTGCATAGCTCCAGTGAAGGACAGCAGCTTGCGGATAGACGCAAGTAAATTGATTCCGAAATACGACGAGAGAAGAGACGATCTCGACGCGTTCCTCTTGCGTTTCGAAAGGATCGCCATAAATGCAAATTGGACAGACAGTGAATGTGCTACCATCTTGAGCACATGCCTCAGCGGCGAAGCATTAAGTGTGTTTGGAAGACTTCCTCCTGAGGGTGCAGGCAGCTATAACAAAGTGAAAGCTGCATTACTTAAAAGGTTTAGATTTACGTCGGATGGGTTTCGTGAGAAGTTCAGGACTGGAAAACCTATGGACGGTGAAACGGCAACACAGTAAGTTGGACGATTGAGTCATTATTTTGACCGCTGGACAGAACTCTCAAAAATTGAACTAGAGTATGGCGCACTTCGCAAACTACTAATCAAGGAACAATTCCTGAATAGCTGTCACCCTGGTCTGTCGCTTTATCTAAAAGAAAGAAAAGCGCATACATTGGACAATATGATGGATCTTGCAGACCAATATTTGGAAGCCCAGGGAGGCGAAAATTTGAGCAGGAATCAAATTCTGAAACCCCTCAAAAGCCCGAATTCCGGCAGACAAAACCTAGCGTAAAGTCACCTCCGAGGTGCTATCCCTGCGGACAACGAGGCCATTATGCACCTAACTGCCGCAAACTGGCAACCAACGACCCATCCACGTGTTGGAAATGCGGACAGAAGGGGCACAAAGTGATGTAGCGATGTCGTGTCCCGACACTGACAAGGCAGCTCCGCAGGCAGCATGCGCGAGGACTCTGACAGAGTCGGAATATCGCCTGGAGGAAGAAGATGCCGATGGCTTTGTTGAGCTTAAGAACGGCAGGAAAGTCCGCGTGGTGCACCGCCTAGAGGAGGAGGAAGCAGAGAAGGTGGTTAATCGGAAGAAGGACAAGAAAATCCGGGGGGTGAACGCCGTAGTACATGCACAACCTGGATCTGCGTGGAATCGGATGCCGGTTTCGAGGGGAAAGATAAAAGGAAAATCAGTTTCTGTGCTGAGCTACAGGTAGCAGGGCCGTACTTATTAAACGCAGTTTGATTCATGAGAATGATCTAACAGGCGAGAAATGCCCTGTGAGGCTAATTGACGGCTCAATTCAATTGCTACCTGAGGCAAAATTGGAAGTGCAGACGCCATACTATTCTGGAAAACTGACAGCCCTGTGCATGGAACGCCCTATCTACGATTTGGTGTTGGGAAATATCAAGGGCGCAACATTTCCCGAAGATCCTGATCAAAGTCCCGCGCCTGCGCGCTGCAAGGAATCTAACAAGAAAAGGGCAAGGCCATGAGAAGCCGGAAGAAAAGCCCCGAGAAAAGAATAAACAAAAGGAAGCACCTCAGGAGGAAACCGAAAAGAAAGAGACGACTCAGGGAATTAAGCCAGGAATGCCTAGGTCGTCGTTGATGCAGGTAGCCTCAGTAAACGTGAAGGCCCTTCGCGGGCCGCGTTGCAATCCCGCAGTGCACAGGGGTGTGGGCGCAGCAACGGCCCGTCCCAGGCACTCTCTTGCCGCCGGGGCGGAGCGAGAGCGCGCACGTTGGCACCCGAAAGATGGTGAACTATGCCCTGGCAGGACGAGGCCAGAGGAAACTCTGGTGGAGGAGAATAATTGTCACCCGTTAATAATTATGGGGGGATTATTAACGATGCACCCTTAACGGTGCGCACACTCCCAGGCACGCTTAGAGTGAGTGGGGGTAGCTGTTCCGGTCGCAAAGGAGATGCCCTCGACCTGCGTGGCAAGCTCAGCCGGAATTCAACTACCTTGTACTGACAGAAGGGGGTGGTCGTTTGATGCCCAGCGGTCGCCGGTTCAAACCAGAGTAAGGATCGGAGTCAGAAGTAACAAATAAAACACAATTTATGCACAGCAAGAGACGATACAAAGGAATACACAAGATCACTTGAAATGCACAGACGACAGGTTCACAGAATACAAACGCTAAGCATGCAACTACAGAATGATTCAATAAAACAGAGGCTTTCCAACAGATCAAACACGAGAGAGTTACATAAACAAACACCAAACTGTTCACCGGGCACTGTTGCAGTCCGACGCTTCAAGAGTCACGATGTGGCCGCCATACGAGACGAGCGCCGCTCCCTTGCAGGTCCGTGGGCTTGCCAGCAGCGAGTGATCCCCGGGAGTCCAGCCGAAGCACAGGCGAACACGTCGCAAACACTGACGAACTGTCTGACTCAACAAGTGGCGCGGTCGCTTTAAATGGGGCGCGCCGCGTCTGTTTGTTAGCACGCGTCAAAGCTAGCGCACACACACACTTAGCTTCGCTGGTTATAGCTCTCTCCTGTCCTCCCTTCGAGCCGCGCGTCGTCATTGGCTAGGTCCCATATAAGATTCTGGAATTTTCTGGCGTATTCCAGTCCGATGTACCACCGTCCTCCCCGGGCAATGGGAAAGAGGGTGACGGCAACGCGTACAAAGCTACGCGCTCTCCCGCGCGGGGAAATAGGCTTTTCTCTCCATGCTTTTGCACGCGACGCCGCGCGGGCCTCGCGCCGTACCGGCTTGATGAAAATGTGCTCCGATTTTGTGACAGAGGGATAGAAGGCAACTGTGTCGGAACCGCTGCCAGCCTGAGCAACTTACGTTTCGTTCCTTCGCTATAGTGGTCCTTATTGAAATGCAGTGAGCACACAACAGCTCTGGAGCTCGGTTGCCACTGGCTGCCCTTTTCACTACCTTGCCGCGAGATGTTGCGTAGCCACTCCTCCCGGAAGTTTGCATAGACGGTATTTCAGGGTAACAAAGCTCCGGGTTTCTTGCAGCATTTGATAGGCAGCGCGGCACACAACACTTCTTAGGCATTTTCGGAAGCTCCTTACATAATCTGGCAAAAAAATGTAGCTGACCCAATCACGGTCGGAGTACGTGCAACAGTGCTTACTGGGGAGCATTCTTTCGCTCGTCGAAGTCATAGACAAGGAACCCCATTTCCAACTCTTCGGATGTATGTATTGCGCAGCTTCGCTCGGATAAACAAGTTCGCAGTACCTGATTTTGACGCACGTCTATTTACGCAGTGAAGTTCAAGCAGGAACACTCAGAACACGCAAAAAAACACACACACTGCCGCAGATTTTCAGCCTCCCTCCGCGCCGGCTCCCCGGGAGCTTTCACCGATGCCATGCGCCCCTAGCGGCCGAAAGGGCAACCAGGCGCATCACACCATGGCCTCCGAGATCGCCTCAGCGGAAACACACGCGCGGGGGTAATCTCGGAGGCCATGATCACTCCCTCTCCTTTGTCCGCGCCGCGACTCGTCAGGCCGCACCCAAGGGAGATCGAGCGGCCATGGCACAGCACGCCTCTTCATTTCGCTTCCATCGAAACGCAACCGCCGAAGTCGGGTTCGAACCCGGGTGCTCCACTGCCTCGTTCCACGGATCGAGCGGCCGTGCTCGTGCGGACAAAAGAGAGAAATTAGAAAGGAAAGAGGGAAGAGGGAAGACGCACGCCGCAGCAGCGGTCGTCCACCACCTAAGCGGTGGCGAGTACAATGCGCATTACTCCCCTGATGGGGCTTGGGCAGATAGGTCACCGCCGCTTGCGGTGGGGGCTAGCCTGCCACCGAATTTTTTCTGTTGTAAGCCGTCATTGCACCCGCCACCGCTTCAGTGGTGGACGACAAGCTGTTGTTGCGACGCGCGTCTTTTCCTCTTCCTTTTCTTTCTTCTCTATTTTCTCTTCTGTCTGCACGAGGCAGCGGAGGTGGTAAGACGCCCGACTACTGTGCCGGACTCACGGGTTCGAACCCGACCTTGGCGGCTTCGTTTCGATGGAGGCGAAACGAAGAGGCGTCCGTGTGCTGTGCGATGTCAGCGCACGTTAAAGATCCCCAGGTAGTCGAAATTACTCCGTAGCTTTCCACTACGGCTCCTCTTTCCACTTTCACTCCCAACTTCCTCCCTTCCCTTAAGGAGCGGTTGAGGTGTCCACAGAAAACAAGTGAGACAGGTACCGCGCCTTTCCCTTCCTATAAATAAATCAGGCAGCGGAGGTGGCTCAGCTACAGAGCCAGTAGCAGGCCCGTGCATTTTCTTTTCCTTCTTCCTACAGCCACAAAAACACAATACAATGACGGCCTACAACAGAGAGAGAGAGAGAGAGAGCAGAACGTTTTATTTATTCCAGCGGATGACGAGGCTCCGGCTCTCCGTCACTTGGGATGGATGGCGGGTGCCCCGCCTCCGACGCAGGCCGGCAGACGTTGTTGGCTGGCGGCGTCCCAGGCCAGCTGGATCACGGCTAGCTGGAGCCCAGGGTCCGAGCAGCGTAGCATGGTCTCCCAGAGTTGCGGCGTTAGATTTAGACCCCTCCCGAGAGAAAAGGGGCAGTCCCAGAGGATGTGCTCGAGAGTCCCTCTCGAGTCACAGTTTGCACATAATTCTGATCCCAGGAGCGGGTGTAGGGATGTCCAAGTCTGAAGGCGACGCCAGGCTACAGCCTGCCTGCAATTTAGGGTAGGGGCTGGCGGAGCAGCCACCCGTCTACTGAGTCTATTATGCTGCAGAATTTCTGTGTAAGATTTGGCACGCTCTATGATCCCCGCTCTCTGCCGCCGGCTCGGTGATAGAGCCCTCGAGCCATGGCATGGGCGCATTCGTTGCCGGGAACGCCAGTGTGCGCTGGAGTCCAAATCAGCTGTATAGTTCGCGAGATTGGTGATTGGTGTAATATTCGAATTGCCTGGAGAGCAATCAACTCACGACTGTAATTTCGTATGGCAGTTTTGCTGTCGCAGATCACGAAACGCGCCTTTGTCTGGGCGTAGGCCAGAGCTAACGCCACTTCCTCAGCTGTCTCAGGAGATCTAGTTCTAAGGGTGACCGCGGTGATCGGTCTACCCGACCCATTCGTAACCGCTGCAACCATAATGGGGCTTGCCCCTCCGGCAGCATCTACAAAGGCTACTTCCTCCGGCGGCAAGCGGCTAAATTCCTTACTGAGCATTTGAGCTCTTTTTTCCCGATGCTCCGTATGGTGTTCGGATGCATATTTTTTGGCAGCGGAGGCATCCATAGCCTGTCCCGTACAGCCATGTCTATTTCAGAGTTTGTCTGAGCGACTCCTCAAGTGTCGATGCCCAGTTTTTCTAGAATGGATCTGCCTGCTGCGGTTAGGCGGAGCCGTTCTACCTGTGAAGTGCGCACCGATTCCGCGATCTCATCCCATGAGTTATGGATGCCCATTTGCAGGAGGCTAGCGGTGGAAGTACAGCGCGGGAGTCAAAGGGCTCTTTTAATACTTGTGCGGATGAGACTCTCTAATTTCTGTCGTTCTGCTGCCTTAAGGGGTAAGTATGGCGTAGAATAGCTGATTCCACTAATGATAAATGCCTGGATTATGCGCAGAAGATTCTTTCCCTTTAATACTCTGCCTTTACTCGAAACTCAGTGGATGAGGCTAACTGTTTGAGATACATGCCGCTCAATCCTCTTAATAGTTTCTCCATTGTAGCCATTATCTTGGAGAAGGAGACCTAGTATACCGATCTGCGATACCTGGGGAATTTGATGCCCTTGCAGCTAAATCTGTATGTCCACTTTACGCTCGTTCCGCAGGCACCGTGGATTGTAAATGAAGAGTTCTGATTTTTCCGGCGAGCATGTATGTCCACGTTCTGCTACAAACCGCACGATAGTGTACACCGCCTCTTGTAGCGTGTGTTCAATTACGGCAGCGCTACCCCGGCTGATCCATAGTGTAATGTTGTCAACATAAATATTAGAATTTAAATGAGGGTAACGTCGTAGTTCTGGTAATTTTGTCATTTGTTCGCCCACAACTTGAATACGCATCTTCCATTTGGTCACCCCACCAACATTACTTAATTCATTCCCTAGAGCGCGTACAAAATCGTGCCGCTCGTTTCATTTCTCGCAACTATTGCCGACATTCCAGTATAACTAACATTAGGCGTCGTTATCCCTTCCATCCTTAGAATCTCGCAGAACAATAGCACTTATCTGTCTCTTCCATAAAATTGTATATAGCCATCATTCCTTTACACTACCTCTCACAAAACCGGCCCGCACATCTCACCGATTGCATAATCACCTCAGTTTTAAACGCCTTTCGGGAAGAACCACTGCATTCAACTCACCAGCCCTGCCCCGTGCCATCATTTATTGGAATAGTCTTCCTGATAACATTGTTCACACTTCAGATTATGTTATTTTCAAAGAAAAAATAAGCAAAATTTTGTTCTGAAGTGTGCTGTTACGGAAGTGTGTTCTATAGTGTGCTTTCCAAATTTTGTTCTCTTTTCTTGTGTTTGCCATTGTATAATGTTAACGTTTTGAACATAACGATGTTAAAATAACCATCTTCTACATGCTTCTGTTTCGCACCCCAGTTATGTAACCCCCCCTCACATAATACTCCAACCGGAGCCCGTGAGGTATTTGAATAAATAAATAAATAAATAAATAAATAAATAAATAAATAAATAAATAAATAAATAAATAAATAAATAAATAAATAAATAAATTGCTACGTTGAAGAAAAGAGGCGAGAGTATCGAGCCCTGAGGAGTACCCCTTTGTTGTCTCGACCGCAACTGTATCGGGACGCATTTTTGATTATTTTAGAGAAGTTGTCGTGAGTGTGCGATTCCTGTCTGTTCGATTTTCTTATGAATATTTATCTTCTGTTAGCAGGAAGAAGCTGTACAAGGATTTGTGTGACGTAGTTCTTCCCATACCAATGTACAGGGCCTTATACAGTGGAGGACCAGGAAGCGACGTACTTGAGCGGGTGAAGGCGATGCAGGTGCCGTCAAATGCAAAAACGTTTTTCTTTATGTTACACACGGAAACACTGCCAGTAAAGATGTTCTTGGAACGGAAGAATTTATTTTTACCTTGGGGTTCGCATTGCTTAATTTGTAAATAGCCAGAAACTATAGACCACGTTTTCCTATTGTTGGGAAGGGGTATACTTTTGGGATATTTTACAAAGGACTTTAAAAAGAAATTTCCATTAGACTCGCATGGTATTAGGTGCTGCCAGTAGAGAATGAGGATGGGGTGCTATTTGACCTTATTATGCTAATGGCCCTCCACTGTATTTGTGGCTCGAGATTGGCAGGATACCATTGCGATCCTGACGCACGGCCAGCACGGATCTATTTTCGGGAAGGCATGAATAGATATACTGAAATTCAGAAACTTGCTCCTGAAGCTCCCGAGTCGCTCGGAAGGTTGGAGCCATTAGTGACCCTAAGAGAATTTTAGCATGACGACGCCACAACCCACGTGGCTGATTGTTGTATTAATGAATTCATTGTGCCCTGTAAGTGGTTTTGTGTATTGTGCCGACATCAGGCAATAAAGAAAAAAAAGGTACCCCTGCTGGCCAGAGGGAAAAGTGATGTGCTATCACCGAATTTAAAGCGGGCACTCGTCCACTCAAACGTTTTTGATATAGTTATACGTTTTTGTCCCTACATTCACTGCTGATAGGCCGTCCATGACTCCCTGGTGCGAGATATTATCAAATGCCTTCTTTAGATCGAGGCCAAGGATGGCTTTAGCATCTTTACTCTTGAACCGGATAATGCCATGTTCCAACTGGACCATGAGGCCCTGAGTCGAGAGATGAGAGCGGAAGCCTATCATTTCCCGCGGGAAAAGGTCGTGTCTCTCGATATATTTGGTGAGCCTGGTTAGGATAACAGGGTCTAGTAGCTTTCCCAAGCATGATGTTAGGGATATTGACCGTAAATTGTCTATCCGAAACGGTTTACCAGGCTCGGGTATGAGAATAATGTCAGCCGTTTTCCACTGCTGAGGTATTTCGCCTTTCTCCCAGCACTCCTGCATAAGCTGACTTAGTGCGGCTACCGATTGGTCATCTAGGTTTCGTAGTATTTTATTAGTGACACCATCTGCTCCCGGTGCCGTGTTGGTTCTAAGCCGAAGAATCTCTGCTCTCACTTCTTCCGTGATAATAGGGGCATCAAGATCATCATTGGCGTCCCCTAATGTTCTCTGGAAGGGGCCTCCTTCTTGTATCGCCAACATATAAGTCTTGTAACTGTCGAAAGAACTTCTCGTCATCTCCTGGAAAGGAGTGTCTAATCTTCATGAGGTTAGTGCCTACTTGAGCTTTCGAGCTCTCAGGGTCCAGAAGGTGACGAAGAAGTTCCCAGGTCTTAGGCATGGTCATATTATTCTCCATGTGTTCGCATCGATCCCCCCGGTATTGCTCGCATAGCTTGCAAGCGTAATCTTCAATGGCCTTGTTATGCCGAGCTATCTTGCGTCTTAGGTTACGATTCCACCGCTGTCCCTTAAGTCTCGGTTCCATTCGGTCCTTTGCTTCCCAAATGCGAAGACGACTATCCACTAAATCCGGAGCGTTAACGTCATCGAGATATTTAGTCGCTGCCTTGACGTCGGACTTTAGGTGTGCAACCCACGTGTCGAGGGCGGTTATTTTGCCTTCATTGTCGCCTGTCCTGTTGTCCCGAAATTTGTCCCATTCCACTATCGCCGGCTTTGCACGACGTTTGGGCCGGGTTCACCCCCAAGTTTAAGCGCGATTATGTAGTGATCGCTACCGAAGTTCATGTGCGTGTTGTTCCCCTGGGGACTGAGGGTGCGGCTAGATTGTGTGAGGTCGGGGGATGTATCGACGCTAACACTGTTCCCAATTCGTGTCGGGCAGGTAGGATCTGTATGTATAGTGCACCCTAGGTCTTGTATATCCTCCCAAAATGCCCCCCTTTTGGGCAACGCGTACGGTATCCCCACGCAGGGTGTCTTGCATTGAAATCTCCCATTATCACTAACTGATGTTCCCCGCTGACTTGCTCTGCTTTTCGGAGCAAAGTCCTGAATCTGGCCTTGCGCTGCCTCGGTGAGCTGTAAATATTGAGGAGGAAGATACTGGCCCTAGGACTGATTCCCAGGATAATCTCCACAAAAACAATTTCCATCTCTGGCGATGCGAGGTCGTATTGTACTGCTGCCATATTTCTTTTAACTAAAGCTGTCACTGCCGCTCCCTCCCCCTTATCGCTGTGGAATGCTTGATATCCCGACAGTTTAGCCGGGCCCCCGGTTTCCTGAAGTGCTAATGCGAGAGGCGCATGTTCTATCGTTGTGAGGAACTGCTGCAGCACCGGCCGGTTCCTTCGGAATGCGCGACAGTTCCACTGCCATATCTCATACTTAGCCTTGCGAGCCATGTTTACTCGCAAGGGTCTGTTCGATGTGTTGCTGCCAGGCGTTGATGCCTAGCAGCTTGTTCCGGAGTACTTAAGACTCCTCAGCTTCTTTTTGCACTGCCCCCACAAGCGTCTGGAGTTTGGAGGTGATTTGATTTAGGGAGGCGGCCATCGAATCTAGCACCCCCTCAATTCGGGTCACCCTTTCTTCTACTGACTTTTCTTCAGAGAGATCCTCGCTTACTTTCCGTTTTACAGGTGGAGGGCTAGCCGTGTCAGTGATCATGCTATCCTCTTTAGCGTTCTGCGTATTGGGCCTGATATTGAGATTAGCGGCTGTGCCAGATTTTGACTGCCCCTGCTTTTGCAGATTTTGAATTTGACCTCGAAGGGAATCTACTGCCCCATTAAGATTTTGTAGCATGCTTCTAAGCTGTCTATTCTCATCTCTTTAGCTTTGGCAATTCCGTCTGGGAGACCATATCTGCGAAATTCACCCCCTGCTGTTCCTGGCTGCCGCTCCGCCACTAGGCGTCTGCCGGGTCCCGTGAGCTGGAACATTCCACCAGTTCGGTCTTCTTGCCGTCTAGGCGGGGAAAGGATTCGTCCCTGGCCTTGAACTATCGCCCTTGCTTGCTCTTCGATCTGCTGCGCCGACCCGTCGGGGTTTAGTCTTGAGCTTGCGGCTGTTGATGTTGCTGCTGTTGCTGTTGAGTCAGCTTGTCCCATGCCTTCTTCTTAACGTGATGCAGGGTGTGATACATTTTATTGCACTTCTTGTCTCCGAGAATACGATCTTTTCCACAGAGCCTGCACTTTGGCTCACAGCGATGCTCCTGTGGTGGGTGCTCCATGCCGCACCCCCTGCATCTTAGGTTGTCGGAGTCCGGCAGACATCTGAACGGTTTCCAAGTCTCCCGCACGATTCACAAACTTCATATTTCTTGCGATAAAGTTGGCACTTCAGAGGCATGCCTCAATAGCAGATCCATCGGGGCACCTCAGCTTGCTCGAAGAGTATAAGCACCGTCTTGGAGTCTTTTCCAAGCCTCCGGGTACCAACAACTCGAGGATTGTTGAGGCAATCCAACATATCCAAGATGTACTCCACGGAGTGGTACAGAGGTATGCCATGTATTACGCCTTTCCCACAATTTTCGGGAGACGCTAAGTGGGCAAATGTGTCGATGCGATTTTCAACGCAGGGGATGTGGGTAATTTTTGAATACTTTGCCATCTTCTATTTTTGACTAGTGCCGACCATAATCGAGTTCTGCTTGTGGTTGAGTATAACGACGTCGTCCTTGCTTTTGGAGGGATCGAGTCCTACCGCCATCTTCACTGCGTCTATCGCGGTCACTTTTCCACCCTGTAGCAATTTTGTTAGGCCGCCTCTCGGCCGCAGAATGATTTTGTACGTACACGGCGGCAAACGCGTCCGCAGCGTCTCTATTTATTGGTGTGCTAAGCGTCCGCCTTCCTTCGTCGTAGATGTTTGCTTCGTGTCGCATTTTCCTTCGTGTGTCGGCGCCTCCGCGATCTCGAGTGGTAGCGCGTTTGACTTCGTCACGGTGAACCATGAGCCTTGATCCTCGGGGCTTTTATTCTCTCCGTCAACAATTTCCATGTTTGTCGTTTCCTTAGAGTCTGCCCTACTTCCCGCGCCGTGCCGTAGATGTGCGGCGTCGGCGTCAGTGACTCTGCCGCAGCGTTCGCCGCGGCAGCTCGGTAATGGCGGCTCTCTAGGGTTAGCTGGTCGACATGGTCCGTGAAAATGAGAAACCGAAAATTCTGCGGGAAACGAAGTTCACTTGCCGAAACAGGTCACTCCGCGTGGTCCTTGTAGCTTTCTTCGTTCCCTGACGAAGAATCTTGTGGGTAGCTGGTCAATTTCCGCGACAGGTGGCGAAAATTCACAGAGCCCATGAAAACTGTGTCCGCACTCTTTGGTCGTTCGCAGCGCTCCCCGCATACAACAAAGAAATTTTGGTGGCTGGCTAGCCCCCACGGCAAGCAGCGTTGACCTACCGTCCTAGCCCCGTAGGGCAAGGAAAAGCCACCCTTCACCACCTCCCCGCTTCGCCTCTGTCGATACGCAGCCGCCGGCAGAGGGTAAAAAGTTGCACGTATGTGACTGAAAGAGAGAATGAGCGTAAGAAAGCTAAGGAAGCAGCGAAGGCGCCCGAACAGAGAGAGGAACGCCTTGCCAAACGGTGATGCCAGACTGCCATAGCGTAATAGACGGAGTATAACCGCTGAGATAGGGCCTATGGAAGAGTTAAGTCAACGGGAACCTGCAAAAGAGGATGTGTAGGCACGTCGTGTGACTAGTCACTCTTTTATTTTTTTCGTAAGTGCGGCCCGGATATTTGAAGCGGACTTTGTGAAGAATTCATTCGGACACATGCGTAGTGTGTGAGAGAGACTGTGGCATCAAGTAGACTCGACACTGGTGAGTAATCCAAAGTATGAGACAGCGTTTGGAGACTGACTAATCGAAAAACTGCATAGACAAAGTGGACGCCGCTGCATTCAACTTCGCAGCTCACTGGGCAGTCTTCGTCTCTGTCAAGCCAAATGAAAAAAAGGTATGTATACCCAATATTGTATATCTATATGTGTATACCGGAGAAGCGAGAACTAGGGGTAGGTTTCATTGTCAATAAGTATATAGCTGGTCATATAAGTAGAGTAATTCTATAGCAATGATGAGAGAGTGGCAGGCCTTGTAACTAAGCTTAATAAGCGGTATAAACTGAAGGTTGTACAAGCCTACGCACCTACACGTAGTCATGATGACCAGGCAGCTGAAAACATTTATGAAGCTGTAGAATTGGCAATGCGGAAAGGAAAGATGAAGTGCACTGTACTAATGGCAATCCCCAGGTAGGGAAAAAGCAGGCAGGAGACCATGCAGTGGCTGATTATGGCATTATTTCTAGGAATCGCAGTTACTAGTTGAGTTTGCAGAGCGAAATAACTTAAGAATCATGAACACCTTCTTCGCAAACGGAAAAAACCGTGAATGGGCGTAGAAAAGCCGTCGCGGGCTTTTTCATAAAGAAATATGAACATATTTTTTATGCTCATGGAGAAAGAAATTTCTTTTTTTGAGGCAGGCAAATGTATGCGATTTACTGCCACTGGTGCGAGGAATATATTGAGCGACACGATGAAAGGATATATACCGTTCTCCTTTGCATTGCAGGAGCCCTCCGCAATGGATCATGCGGTAAGTTTTCAGTCAGCGTATTTTTTTTGCCATGACAATCCTGTCGTGCGCGCTGTGTGTTGCTCCAAGCACCGGGAGAACGAACGGTCGAATTTGCGTGTCTGTGTATGCCGTGCGTCCCGCAAAGTGTTGTTTGACTGAACACGTTCCCGAAACCAGAGCAGCGAAGCGGCGGTGGGGATCGGAGAACCGTCCTGGGGGACGGCAAGGGCGAACAATTTATGGGCTGCCGCAAGGCGCGCTACAGGTGCCATCCGAGCCGGCCGCTGCCCGCGGCTGGGAGCGGGTACCTGCAACGGTCGCCGGCTTCTGGGAAGTGTTTGAACCTGCGAGGAGTTGAAATCTTGGGACGCGAAGGCAGCCTTGGGCCTGGCGAGGAGGACTCTCGAAGGGAGAGAGAGGTCGGAGGGAGCACGGTGGACGCAGGGACGAGAGAGACGACAGAAGAGACTGAACTGGAGTGTCGTGCGGAGACGCTGCGCTCCGAGTGATATGTACCAAATGCCCGCAATCTGTAAATAAATTCATAATAATCAGGAAATGCCAAGCTTGGTCGAGCTTCGTCGGAGAATGCCAGAGGGGCGGAGCAAGGGACCTGCCTGACTGACCCAAAAGGGAAACAGTAGGTGACATTTCAATGATGCCTTTCTCTTACTTCTTGCTCAGTAAGGGCTGCATGCTTATGGCGCTGTATACTTGCAAAGGTCGAATAAAAACAGATATAAAAAGCAGTTCCGCGCCGCATCACAGTTGGTATAGTTTTTGGAGAAAGGAAATGAGCCGTGAGGAAATAACTTTAAATCTTGAATTGAAGGCCATTAATTTTAAAAAAAGATATGCCCCTTTCGCGTTCAGGTCATAACACGCGCTCTTAATAGCGGCTTTTAAAAGCCATCAGGAACAATTTTCTGAACATTTTTGTTGTTTGCTGTATGAAAAATGGGACCATGAAAGGATATCCTTTCTGAAACCCAAACATATTCAAACTAGCATCACTAACATGGACAATGCCGGCCGTCAATAATGATACTCTTGTTTTAACCCGCTCAATAGGTGCCGTTGAGCAAATAAAAAAAAGAAAGGTTTTAACGGTGCGCCACAATTCCCGTCCGGCTAACGTTAGTTGTGCGTACGCATTTAGAGGGCGCAGGAATATTGTGTAGGTGACCTGAAAGGCCGGAGGTGGCATGGATCCCAGAGTGACGTGTCGTCGTGGTCGGTAGCAGCAGTTAGCCAAGAAGTTTTAAATACCTTTGACAAAAATGTGCATACAGATCGTGTCAACATGACTTGAAAAGTAGAAAACGCCACCTCTACAGATATTGCGCGTCAGAGTATGGCTGTTGATATTCATAGATTGCATGTGAGGCAATTACGAAGCAAGGGAGAGTATCATAAAAAGAAACGGTCAGTTAGAAAGTATAATAGCGACAAGCAGTTCTTTATTACAGTTATTATTGACGGACACCTCTGCACGTAATGCTTTATCATCATCATCAACATTGTTTACTTACTCTAAAATCCCCGGGGGCATTACATCGAAAACATAACTTTTGAGCCTAGAAGACAAACTTGCGTGTTTTATATAGAGCACTGACAACGATTCAACGCTTGCCACCACTGAGCTTCGTGAACAACGGCCTACCTTGTGCGATGTAAAAGCTGCTAGCAGGGACTCTTGCCTGTTCGCGTGAATTACAGCACCAGCGTATTTAGGACTGGCCCCCGTAGATGGCGTCATCTTACGTTCTAAAGCTTCCATTCTCCCCTTCAAGCGGAAGTATCAGCAAATGAAGTACACTTATTTCAGCTGAGGTCATTATCGACAACTGAACTTGAAGAACATATGTACACTTATAGAGTAACACAGAAAAACATGCCTTATTGTTACGCCCCCTCCACCCCGGCTCGTTGATGGTCACAAACGGCTCCACATATGCAAGTTCTTTGTGTATACGCCAGAAAACGGTGAGCGGTAATGAGAGTTTCCAGTCTGCAAGAATTGTAGGCAAGAGTTCTGCCTGGTCAAGCATATAATGCCCATTAGTAAAGTTTAGCACCAATAGTAAAGTTTAATACGTATGAAATAAAACACGCTGGGTTCTTTTTTTCTTGTAAGCGTACCAAGGACGAGCGAAGCCCATGAGGCACACAACAGAGAGGTCTCTCTCGTCCGGTTGACGTTGTTTGGGGTCGTCTGTCTATAGCATGAATAAAGAAGGCATCTTATTGATAGCTTATCTGACTCTCCAGAACGGCAGTATATTTAAATCTATGTTCAGAATCTTGAGATTGTTCGGC
Source organism: Amblyomma maculatum (assembly GCF_055883805.1). NCBI lineage: Eukaryota > Metazoa > Arthropoda > Arachnida > Ixodida > Ixodidae > Amblyomma > Amblyomma maculatum. Next base: position 100,767,636 of record NC_139353.1, read on the forward strand.
TATAAGGTTTTGATCTATTGTGAAGTTCCATTAAAATCATTAAGTTGCCGAAGTACAAGGCTACTCTTTGTGCTAACCGAAAGTCTTTTCATTCCTCAATACGGACGATGGTTTCTTTGGCGCCACTAATTAGGAAGAGTGACATTATTGAGCCGAAATTTCTTTCTGTTAGTTATATTCTTCCCGCTCGCTCTCGTTGCGTATAAGGTGGAATATGATCTTTTGGATAAATAGTTTACGGTAACCACTCATACCGGAAAGCGTGGCGTGACATGGTCCATAGGGTCACGAAGAGTCGGACACGACTGAACGCCTGAACTGAACTGAAACACTCATACTTGTTATTTCGTTTCATTTCATGTCTGTGTTTTTGTTTCATCGGGATCTGGGCTGGAATGTGTGTCGACACTTTGTAATAAGGTCTCCAGAACTGGCTTCGTATTATTTGTCGGTTGCAGAAGTGTAAATATCGGTCTGAGGGGGGGGGGGGGGGGGGTGCGATGGACGGAAAATTGCAGCCAGCTGACGATTGTAAGAGGCACAGCTGCTCAGTTGCTCTTCCTCCGAGTCCGTGGCGTGGCTGCGGTCTAGACGTGCCTCATATATACTTGAGATTCACGTCAGCGATCCTGTGTCTCACTCTACAGCGGCTTACGTGCTTAGCTATTTCCATCAGTTGACCTTTATTCCTTTACTTCAACCTTGATCCAAACACTTGAAAGGAACATAGCTAGCCAATGCGGGTTAAGTTCCTACATGACCTGGAAGCTGTTCGAAGGCCACCGGAAGCAAATTGTGACCTTCTCTTTACCTTGTCTATTGAAGCAATCGCTTAAAAAATGGAGCCACCGTAGATTAGTGTAGCTTAAGCTGGTTTTTATCACAATATTAATTCGCATAGACCTTGCCTAGACGAATGGGTTCTACCACCCCCATGTGTCTACGTTAAGTGGTTCGCTATACACGCACCAGTCTGCAAACATGAAATTCGGCATTTGGACACAAACACATGGATGGTTCGACTCCCAAACCGAAATTGGAGTAGATTAAAAAAAAATCAGTTTTACGCGTACGAATAGAACTAACGTTTAGACACCACTGCGGTTTTTCTACCACTGTCCATAGGGTCACCATTTCAGCGTAAGAAGATACGTATGTTAGAATATGTATTTGAGCGCACCACTGATCGGTGTTCTAATGAAGATCATTAGCTGTCCAAGGCAGTTCCCCATTGAGTATTACGGATATTTGAATTACAGTCGTAGGTTCCCAATCCGGTTTTTCTATTCGCTTAGTACAACCAGCGTCCTCCTGCGGCTACTGTTTCGCCCGTCATACCAGCCACGGTGGCTTAGTGGTTAAGGCCCTCAGCAACCGATCCTGAGTAACCGTTCGAAACCGACAGCGGCGTCCGCGTTTTGATGGAGGCGAAACGCAAACGTAAACGTGTGCTGTGCGATGCCAGTGCACGTTAAAGACACCCCAGTGGTCAAAATTATTCTTAACTCCTCCACTTGGCACCTGTTTCTTGTTCTAAAGCTAAATGGCGAATGCAGAGTCGAGATAAAACAGCTCAAAAGCAAGGGCGTGGCAACACAACAAAGACGCTTTGACTCCCACATTTGGTGTTCCTTTACAGTGCACTGCGGGTGTTGACAGAAAAGCGTAACAAATACATTCGGCATTCTTTGAAACCAGTTGAACAATGTAGCGCCACTTCCTTCTCAAGGTACATTGTTTTTACGGTTGCAAAGACCAAAGGTTGGCGTTAATGCTACGTCACACATTTTAAACCTTTAATAGGCGAGAAATTTTGTGTGCACATAAGCTGATAGAGCCACACTTTAACGCGCAAGTGGTATGGCTCTCCATGACACGGACGGGCCAACAAGTCTTGAACGATTTGGAAATCAATTTAACTCGACAGCTATACCTCGAAAATGGCATACCAGCCTAATGGAGAGGACAATTCCAGGCAATACCATTGCCGAGGAATATCCAACCCGATCTTTGCCAGTCAAGACAATAAGCACGAGCGGAAGCTATAAAAAGTCACTACGGCGGGTACGAGGGCGTGTTCTGTATCGATGTTGCGGGTACCGAGCAAGGAATGACGACCGTCACAGCGGGGCTCCAAAATCAGTAATGTGTCTTGCCCAGCCAAGACATTCTGGCTGCGGAAAAAGTGGCGATTGCCCTAGCTGCAACACATACTACCTCAGGATACATTTTTACATTTTCACAGACAGCATATCGCAATTACCCCATGGGCAGAATTGCACCGCTAGTAACTAAAATTCTGCAAGATAGTTACACTCGTAGTTACCCACCCACACATAAACACTTAGTATGGATACCAGGTTACGAGAAAATCCCGGGGAGCGAGAGCGCAAACGCTTTAGCCCGAGTATTTCTTTCCGGGGCACCCACTACGGATCTCGTAGAGCCTCCTACCTTATTGCTAACTTACACTAAAATTTTTCAGCCTGCAAAACCATGGCCTCCTACCCTATTGCTAACTTTCTCTAAAATTCTTCAGCCTGCAAAATTATCTCGCGGAGTCTACCCTCCATCGGTTTAGGCACGAAATAAAGGGGAGAAGGTACACCTCCGCATGCTACAGACCAACACGTTTAACAACCTACGAAGACTACACGCAATAGAACCAGAGTGAGTTGATTCGCAATGCAAATGCTGCAGGAGAAGGCGGACCTGTACCTTATGGTGTGGGTCTGTCAACGAAATTAGGCTCTCACTATTATTATCCAGCCAACGCAGGAAGGTGCAGGCAGCTCCGACCAACAGGGACGCAAGTAGTATAAAAGAAATCGTCAAAAGAGCGTGGACAGCGGTCTACGCCAATGGGGTTCCAGACTGAAGACCTTAAGATTTCCTTTCAAATATTTTCAACACAGCCGAACGGACTATTCACAGCCGAACGAACCGTATAGCACGCGTTGCCACTTTGTACCTGAGGGTGGTGGCCATCTTGCATTACTAAGGTGGAACACCGCGATGATGAAGACTGCTCAGAACTGAAATTTAAAGCCCCGGGCAATCCGACAGAAATTTAACCCAAACACCACACGGGAGGACGGGGAGGTGACCCTACTCGCCTGCTCCGACCTGAAAGCCCGAAAGGCGTTGGTCAAACGGGCAATGGCGGCAGTGGAAGTCACTGGGATGGATGGATGGAATATAGGAGCGTCCCCTTTGGAACGGGCTGGTAGCAGTAGCTATCATGCTCATTTTTCTCCCTATATCCTAATTATTTTGGTTAACTATACCATCACTCTATTTATTGACTTTTAATTTTTACATCATTAACATTATGCCACTTTTCTGCTTTCAGAGCACCAATCTTAAAGTAGTTTTTTTGCTAGTACTAGGGTCCCGTACTAGGGACTCCATTTAGTGTTTGTGAGGGGAAGGGCACTAAGCCTGACCCTAGAGCAACTTCCATGCAACTATTTATTTTAATAAACGTTTTCACTACCACCAACAGAAATTGAAAAAATGAGAAGAGCTTGTCCTTCATGATTATGAAAACATGACCTTGACCTGTTTAGGTGCCCACACTTCAGGGGTGTCCATCGAAAAGTATAATGCCCACTTTTTCCTCAAATGCCTACCAAAAGAGAAAATAAAAAAAACGCACGTTGAAAAGGCGGTGTAACCCTGGATTTCACTGCAACACACACTGCTTTAAAACTATCGCTAGGTTCAAGCTCTGCTTAAACCATAACGAATGTTTCTCACCGTAGTCACCCTGTGACTTCTCAGGTACGGGATGCTAGCCACAGGGGTGGATAAGGGTAGAGGAATACTTGCCCCCGACAGCTAGACTCTAAAATCGACATCCCAGCCTCATGGAGATGACAATTCAAGCAAACTCAATTGCCGAGGAATATGCATCCCTATTATCACCAGCCAAAACGGCAAGCACGAGCTGAAGCTTAAAAAGGCATTACGGCGGGCGCGAGGTGTGTTCTATGTCAATGCAGCTTGTCCTGAACGGAGAATGGCGGCCATTGTGGTAGTGAACCAAAAGAAAACAATAAACGGACTAACACTGCCTAGCCAAGACACACTGACTGCGGAAGTGGCGATTGCCCTATCTGCAAAACACACTACCTGAGAATACTTTCTCACATATTCACAGATAGCATATCGCGATTACCCCAGCGGCAGGATTGCACCGCTAGAAACTAAAATTCTGCAAGATAGTTACACTCGTGTCTACCCACCCACATAAACAATTAGTATGGATACCAGGTTACCAGGGTATTCCAGGGAGCGAGAGCGCGCACGCCTCAGACCGAGTATTTCTCCCCCGGGCACCCAATACGGATATCGTGCAGCCTCTTACCCCATTGCTAACTTACACTGAAATACTTCAGCACGTAAGATTATCTCGCCGGGTCTGCCCTCCACCGGTTTAGCCACTAGAAAATGGGGAGGAGGTACACCTCCGCAAACTACAGACCAACACTTTTAACAACCTGCGAAAACTACACACAATAGAACCAGAGGGAGTTGACTCACAATGAAAATATCTGCGGGAAGAAGTCGGACTTGTACCATAAGGTGTGGGACTGCCAACGAATTCAGACTATTACTGTTATTAACCTGCCAACGCAAGAGGGGTGGGAGGCCGCTCTGACCAGCTCGGATGCTAGAAGACAAAAAGAACTCGTCGAAAGAGAGCGGATGGCAGCCTACGTCAATGGCGTTCTGGACGGAGGACTCTAACCACCGAAATAACTTCCTAAACATTTTTATTAAATATTTTTACCACCGATACCCAGCAGATGTGCGCACCAGCGCGTAGAGAACAGCAGTCACCACAGTGAGCATGCGCGACCCGCCGCGCATAGCTGACATAGTGGAGCGGAAAAGCGTGAGCCGGCATCAATAAACTGGGCAAAAAAATGGGCCATATACAGACGTGGATGACACTTGATCGATTGCTAGTTGCGATCGATGCCACGCACGGGCGCCCAAGGAATAAGCTTTCGCTCTTTATTCGGTTCAGCAGCGGCTCCGATGCCCCGTTCAGGCGCCCACAGCCTAAGCTCTAGCTCCATTATCGGTTCAGCGGCGTTAACCAGTTATGTTTTTTTTTAATTCCGACTGATATAATCACATAATAATTGAAAGCGCGACAATCCTGAAGATCGGGCGCCCACAGACGAAGTTATCGCTGCACATTTTGTTCGGTAGGGCTAACCCAATCTATTTATTTATTTATTTCGGACTGATATGATAAACCTAATGAATGATATGTTGATACGCCAAAACTTTCAGCGCTAATCCATTGTAATTTTTTATTTCGCTTCTTTAGAAAAGTGTTTATTAGACATTGAACATTCACATGAGTGGCTACAAATGACCAAAATAAAAAATGTACATGATTAAGAACAAAGGAAAGTGCACGTAAAATACATCCTAACGAGCAAATACATTAAAAATCAGTATTTACCTACACAATAAAAATTCGCTGTGTGTAATGAATATATATAGAATTATGAATGGCAATATACATGAAAATTTATACAGTGTGGAATATTTTGCCAGATAAAGATAGACATAAGCATATACAACAATCTCATTCACAGTATGTATTGCGCAAGCTTCTCCCGATCTATACCGTAGTGAGCTGACATAAATATTTAAATTATATTGCAGGTAGAGAGATGGGTTAGAAAGTACCCGGACACGTCCATCCGACACGTGTGGACATCGTAAAACTTCCGATGGGCTCGCAATGAAACTATGACCGCATGCAACAATGCAAAACGCATATTGATTTAAAAAGCTATGTCTTAGGTGCTGTTTTTTCAAAGACAGAATAAGACACGTAAAGCCCGTTGACCTTTAACTATGCTCCGTTCGTCTCTGTGTGCATAACGTTTATCCTGAGGTGTGACACAGAAGCACGTGTTTCTACACCCTCACTCAGGGAGTTGACATAAATATATTTAAATTTGGGTTAGGAACTACCCAGACACGTCCATCTGACACGTGTGGATATTGTAAAACGAGCGATAGGCTCGAAATGCAAATAAGTACGACCGAATACAACGTTGAAAAACGCACATTGATTTAAAAAGTTATGTCTTAGGTGCTCTTTTTTCAGAGACAGAATAAGACATGTAAACCCCTTTGACCTTTCACCATGTTCCGTTCGTCTCTGTGTGCATAACGTTTATCCTGAGATGTGACACACAAGCACGTGTTTCTAGACCCTCAATCATGGAGCTGACATAAATTTTTCTACCAGGACACGTCTATCCGACACGTGTGGATATCGTAAAACTACCGATGGGCTCGAAATGAAAATAAGTATGACCGCATGCAACTTTGCAAAACGCACATTGATTTAAAAAGCTATGTCTTAGGTGTTGTTTTTTCAGAGACAGAACAAGACATGTAAAGTCAGTTAACCTTTCACCATGTTCCGTTCCTATCTGTGTGCATAACGTTTATTCTGAGGTGTGACACACAAGCACGTGTTTGTAGACCCTCAGTCATGAAGCTGACATAAATATTTAAATGATATTGCAGGTATTTAAAGAGATGGGTTAGAAATCACACGTTCAACCGACATGTGTGGACGTCATAAAACAACCGTTAGGTTCGACATAGAACAAAGTATGACCGCATGCAACTTTGCAAAACGCACATTGATTTAAAAAGCAATTTCTTAGGTGCTGTTTTTTCCGAAACGGAATAAGACATGTGAAGTCCGTTAACCTTTCACCTTGTTCCGTTCGTCCCTGTGTGCATAACGTTTATCCTGAGGTGTGACACACAAGCACGTGTTTCTAGACACTCAATCATGGAGCGTTAGCTCGTGGGTCAGCACAAAGACGCAATTCCGTTTCATTTCCATCGAAACACCGACTAAACGCATAGGCATCTGTGTGCTGTGCGATATCGGTGCATGTTGAAGATCCCCAGGTGGTTGAAATTATTACGGAGCCCCATACTACAGAGCACAGAACGTTAGGAACTGATGCTTTAGAAACACTGCTCCATACCGGCTACGAAGGGTCATCACCGACGGAGAATGCCGGGCTCTGTCTAGCATAAAGGCGTTCTTTCAATTGTAAATTGTTTTTTTAAGTTAAGGCGCTGCTTTTGTCACGAAACACGAAGCGCAACTGAAGCAGATGCTGAAACTGGGTGTTTTGTGGTCACTCGGCCCGACGACGTTTTTAAGTTCGTTGCTGGCCGTATAGCACAATAGCAGGAAGAACTTGAACTCAGAGTATGGGCTATGGTGTACGATTTGAATCTGTGCTGCCAAACCGTATGCAATTTGAATATATTAGATAGGCTAGGAAGGGAGTCCAAACTTGTCTGACGTTCCGACAGGCTCCTCGCGAGTCGGTAATTATGTATTTTGAATTTCATTGTGAGACCGCGAGAGCAATCGCCACCTCTTCTGCGTGTGTTGTGCTGTGAGCTCTGAGGTGAGACCGTTAACCGTTTTGCTGTTGTGAACTACAGCCGCCATGTACCATCCCTCATGGTGAGGGCCGGAGGCGTCCACGTAGTATGCAACTGTTTTGTTGCCATAATGTCGGGCTATGGCGTCCGCTCGTGCCAGGTGGATTCTCAATTCGACACCTTATCTCCACCTACGGAAACAAGACGAGGTTACCCTTGAGATCATCCTTCGCAAAATTATTAAGCCTGCCGTGGGCTTTCCCATGACTACTTCAAACAGCCGTCGTATGGCCTTTGGGGTAATAAATACTTTCCAGGAGCTCCGGGAGGCGCACCTTACAAACCACTATACGCGTTTATCGCAGACTGAGTCGGGTCGCCGTCTTCTAGCTCGGCTCCGTATCGAACACACCACTCTCATGGAAGACAGTTTTCGTATCCCAGAACTGTGGAGACGCGCCATCTATGTGCGACCTCTTCCAGCCAATATGTCAATGGAACCCGGATCTCCACCAAAGTAGTCGGGCGTCTTACCACTGCACCACCCCGGCGGGGCAGACAATAGAAAAAGCGATCATTTTTTTTAAAGCTTCAAAAAAACAGTTAAAATTTATATCTGTCGTTAGAAGAGCAGAAATGAACCTAAAAATGTTATGGATCACACCGGAGAGGAGAAATTGTATAATAAACTAAAATATAAATCGGTATGCTTTAATTGTGCCAGCACTACCGCATTCTCATGAAAGTCAGTGTAAGTAAGTGGGTGAACTCCATCATAGAGGCAATATGTTTATTTTAAATGAGAATTCGAAAATGGCGGAAGTGAAGTTCCGTTGGTGGTTCTTTAGCCGTGTGCACCAGGGGTGCGCCGTCAGAGACGGTATACCGTGTTGCAGCGGAAGTTCCTTGCGCAAGAGACGCCTAGTCGGAGACGGTACGAGCGAAGACTTTAGGGCAGGAGTTGAGAAGAAAACTGAAGTTTATACACACAGCAAATATTTACAACATTTACAGGAGAGGTACAGGTTGGAACCAGCTAAAAGGGAAATATTCCTACCTCGGCATAGCCGACGATGCCGAGCATCCAAACCTAGTCCGGAACTCCGGACCGTGTCCTCGGGCTCGGTTTTAACCGCCTTAGGTCCAGCCTTAATTTCCGCAGTGACCAATGATAACGAACATCAACCTAATTGGTTCGTTCCGACGTCCAGCGCCCCCTTCAACTTTAAGAGGACCTAAGCCCTCTCTCTAAAAAAAGAAATGTAAAACTCCAAGGGTCACGTCCTTGCATTGGGCGCTTGCATTGAATGAGCGTGTCACCTGCCCCCGCGAGGTCGAGACAGCGCGCTCAACCCGGTGTACAAAAAAAAAAAAGAAAAGCTAAGAACAGAGCGGTCCTGTCACGACCCTCCTGTCGTCATGAGTGCAGTGCCATTGTTAGGCGTTCGTCATAGCTAGCGTTCCATCGGGGCCCGCGCTAATCTCTTGTGCCCGTCAGTCCCTTACGAGCCCCTTCTAAGATTCTACACGGGGTCCAATGGCGTCGTTTAGAATTAATTCCTTCAAGGGACCGATGAAGCCTAGCGCCAAAGCCCCAATGCGACCACAACGCCAACACACTACATATGGACAAACAATACTTATATATTATGAGGGCATAACAACAACAAACAAAATATCATGCTCACAAGCATAAAAAGCAAAACAAAACTAGAATGTTAGAGTGATCGCTTCACACAATCACACGATTTGCGTGCACAAGTTGCGCCTCGCACGAAGTCCAAGTTCATGCGCAGGCATGAACTTTGTTGTTTTCGTGTTCGCGCACACCGATTATCCTCGCGAATACCCACACGTATGCACGCACACTTGCAATGCTTCAGCGCTCTTTGGCGCCAGTGTCTCGTCCGCGAAAGCCAACCTGAGTCTCCCCGGTTGCTCCCCCTGCCGCTGTATGCGCTCGAGCCGGCGTGCGATGTCTTGGGCCGCAGTCTTACCAGAGTGAACACTCATGGCTCGTGCCCTCCCGGATAGAAAATACCCAGAAAACCCGTAGGTTCTAAATCCGAATCATGCAGGGCACATGACAACGAGTCTACCCAGCTCTGCGGTGTGCACGGAACACAATCAGGTTCACGCTTGTCTCGTGCCGCTACCTCACCTTCGATCGACGCGTTAGGACTACCTGCATGCGCATTCGACCGCTGTGCGGCAATTTCTGAGTTTGGCGCGACCCGGCCGTCGCCCTTCCTTGCCTTAAAGGACGCGCTCTTGCCGTTAGGAATACTAGCTAGTCTTTCGGGAACTTTGCTGCACTGAGAGCCATCGTTCTCGTCGGTTTCACGTGCACCGAAACATGCGTTTTCGGGCCCCGGCCGAAGTAGCGTCTGCGTTCACGTCCGAAAACACCGAACCAGCGCCCTCGATAAAGCTGTCTTGAAGAGCTACTCCATCGACATGAGCAATAAATGGCCCAGATGTAGTAACATCGGTACAGCTAACCCGAACAGCCGCTTCATCTCAATGAGAAATCACTGGCCCAGAGGCAGTTTTGTTGCATCTAAATTGGACGCTTTCTACCGCCGAGCCATCGATTTCGTAGAAAGATACACTTTCTTTTACTGGCTCGTTTTCTTCACGCCTCCCTGACGGGTCGGCGATCATGACCGTGCCCTCGCTCGTAGAGCGTACAGGCACTTGAATGCCTTCCTGACTGTTCTGACCGGGCAGCTCGTTTTCGTCGCTGGCCTCCCGAGGAAGCAGTAAAGCTGCTCTGTTTTCCTCATCCGGTGGCGTAACTGCTGGCTCTATGTCGGGCACTTCTGCGCTCACTGCCCTCAACCACCGTGTTGCCATAGCGATCTTCCGATCACCTTCATGGCGCTCCGCTATTGCAAGTTCAGTCAAGCGGTCCAAATCGAGCATATTGCCCCCGAAAATGGGCGCATTCCCTCCATTTAGCATCTGCAATTCTGCTTGCGCTTCCTTTAACCGCGCCGGTTCCGCTTCCTGAATCAGCATTCTATCCATTTCTAGTTCTTTTCCTCTACCGAGGTTTCAACTTAGCAGTTTTCCATGCGGACCCACGCACTCTTAAGACTACCCAACCGGCTAGAACGCAGACAGAGACACGAACAATGGGACCGGGAAAACTCACGTTTTCGATCTGCTGGTTCCTTTTGACTCGGCGGCTGCGTTTCGATGGAGGCGAAACGAAGTGGCGTCCGTGTGCTGTGCGATGTCAGCGCACGTTAAAGATCCCCAGGTGGTCGAAATTACTCCGTAGCCCTCCACTACGGCTCCTCTTTCTCTCTTTCCACTTTCATTCCCACCTTCCTCCCTTCCCTTCGGCGCGGTTCGGGTGTCCACAGAGCAAGTGTGACAGTTACTGCGCCTTTCCCTTCCTGTGAACCAATTTTTCCTTTTGACGCTCTCTGTCGATGTCCGCCGCCACCTTCAGTGATTAAATTAAATTGGTTCACAGGAAGGGAAAGGCGCAGTAACTGTCACACTTGCTCTGTGGACACCCGAACCGCGCCGTAAGGGAAGGGACGAAGGTGGGAATGAAACTTCGATGCGCTGCCATTCGCCTCGGGCCTTGAGTGCGTTACTGCCTGCATGCGTAGACCCGCCGCTGACCGACGCGCTGCGCTTCTTAACCGGCTGCAGTCCCGCGTCCCTGGTCCGTTTTACTGGTCCTTGCTGCAGGTTTGCGCAGGTTTAAAATCAGACATGAACGAAAAGCCTTTAAAGGCCGTCATTGGGAAATCCTCAGCTTCGCCAACATTGGAAATGCCATTGGAATACAGACATTCTCCCTGGTTGCCTACGAATGATTGGTTTGTGGTTTGGTTTTTGGGGGGTTAACGTCCCAAAGCTACTCAGGCTATGAGAGACGCCGTAGTAGAGGACTCCGGAAATTTCGACCACTTGGAGTTCTTTAACGTGCACTGACAACGCACAGCACACGAGCGCCCTGATTTTCGCCGCCAGGGAAAAGCGGCCGCCGAGGCCAGGATTCGATCCCGCTTCCTTGGGAGCAGTAGTCGAGCGCCGTAACCACTGCGCCACCCAGGCGGCGAATGAAAAAGTTAACAATAGGTTCATACCGGTAATCTCAAACTGGTTGTACGGTGAAGAAATATTGGCATGAATGACAGTCCAAGCCCTGAGAGCCAATTTGAGTCAAATATTGACGGCATTGTTTGGAACACAGCAGCATCATCGTTCCCAAAGGTGATGTGCTGCTTGAGTGCCTTAACCATTATAAAAATTATCACATGACGGTAAATAATTATTTGGGTCGTTTCATATCCGAGAAACTGCAAGAATACTCATTACGTCGTGGGAGAGATTCTCGCAGCCTCAAGCAAATGAAAACAGAAACGGTGCCAGATAGCACCTTGATCGAGTTAAGACGATAAGAAAGGACGACGATTGGAATTCAATGCCGTGAAGTTGAATTTCTATTTCACGCAAACTATTGGAGAATTCAGAATACACCGGCAGTGAGAGTTATTCTTCACGTTGTTGATCACTAGGGGTAAAGTCCAAATGGGAAGCAATTGCGAGGATATGTGAACGTGGTGACAGTCCCCGAGTTCCCATTTGATCGCAGTCCGTCTAGAACTTCATCAAAGCATTTCTTCATGTGTGGTGTGCTGTAGTGTTTTATACGGAACTCCAAAGAAAGTTCAGTTTCTTCTTGCTCTGAAAAATAGAGAAATATAGTCAACAAAATTAGTCTTGCGAAACTAAGAAAATTTTGTGTTCCCCTAGTGCATGTCATTTGTTTTAAATATTCATACCTTTTCTTTGCTCATAATATAGTAATAATAATTGATTCACAGGAAGGGAAAGGCGCAGTATCTGTCACAAGTGTTTCTGTGGACACCGGACTGCGCCATAGGGGAAACGAGAAAGGTGGGAGAGAAACAAGAAAGAACGAAATAGGTTCCATAGTAGAGGGCTCCAGAGTAATTTCGACCGCTTGGGGAACTTTAACGTGCGCTGACATCGCACAGCACACGGACGTCTCTTTGTTTTGCCTCCTTTGAAACGCAGCCGCCGCGGCCGTGGTCGAACCCGGATACTCTGGCACAGTAGTCCCCGGGTTGACCCCCACCGCGGCTGTTGCGTTTTATGCAGGTGAAACGAAGACGCGTCCGCGTGCTGTGTGATGTCGTCTTTTTTGTGGCTGTAGGAAGAAGGTAAAGAAAAAAATTGGAGGACGCCTATGCTTCGCCCCTAAGAATGGAGCGCGATAGCACAAGAGACACCGTAGTGCGCCCGGCACTGGTAGACGCAACCACTTTCATTGCACGTCTCTCAAGAGCGAACTCATGTTCCGACGCTTAAGTCTCCGCCGCTTGCGGCGGGGGCTAGCCTGCCACCGAATTTTTATCTGTTGTAGGCAGTCATTGCCCCCGCCACCACTTCGGTGGTGGATGACAACTGTTGTTGCGGCGCGCGTCTTTCTTTCCCTTTTCCTTTTCTTTTTTCTCTCTTTCTCTTCTGTCTGCACGAGGCAGCGGAGGTGGTTCAGCTTCAGAGCCAGTAGCAGGCCTGTGCATTTTCTTTTCCTCCTTTCTACAGCCACAACAACGAGGCAGCGGAGGTGGCTCAGCTACAGAGCCACTTGCAGGCCCATGCATTTTCTTTTCCTTATTCCTACAGCCACAACAACATGTTATAGCGGCTACGTCATCGCTTCCCCTAGCGGCCTCTGCGAGAGAACCTTTCGGAAGAGCGTGTTGTCGGGCTATTTGGTTCTGCATAGTATATAAGAGAAATGCACAATATTTTAGAGAGGACACAGCAAGAAACACATACAGCGCTCGTGAACTGTTGTATGTGTTTCTTCCTGTGTTCTAAGTTATTGCGCATTTCCCTTATATACTATGCAGAACCTTTCGGCTCAAGTTCGCGCGTACAAGCGTTCCTTCGCTTACAATGCGGCTGAGGCGTGCACTGAGAAGGGAGGCTCTGTTTCGAATTCCTACACTGAGCAACTTGCTATACTCATTTTTATTTATTAATCAGTCGCACGGAAACAGGACGATGCCTACTGCGACAACTCCGTCTCAATCCACCCATCGCCACCCCAGCAAGTGCTACACCTTTCATGATCTCTCCGGGCACGCAGGATCACATATACCACATATATGTTGCGTGGTAGGGGCTACCACGCAACATGGGCGCTTGCCTTTATCAGGAAAGGCGGAAAGTTAGAGCCAGCTATTACACCAAAAGATACCGCAACCGCTCTGATATCCTCTATGTCGACGCGGCAGGGAATTCTAAAGTAAGATTTTTCACTGCAGTCGCTGCCTACGAGGATGGCAGAGTGGGGTCCGCCGCCACTATCCGAACTAATTCGCCTGCAGAAGCGGAAGTAGCCGCCATCGCACTCGCGCTTGCCCATTCAGCCATTGACGAAGCCATTACCGAAATTTGTACAGATTCTCAGGCGGCATACCGCCACTACCTAAACGGCGTGGCGACACCGGCCGCGCATTATATTCTTACCACCGCCACATCTCTCGACCGAACGTTTAATCTAACGTGGATCCCAGGGCATGCCTCGATCCCCGGTAATGAGCGCGTTCATGCGCTGGCTCGAGAACTCTCTACCCGAGCCCCGGATGATCAGGCACCCAACTCCGCGCAGGAGGCCGCATCAATCCTTTCTACACACCACCAAATCACCACATTCTACAAACACAAGCGCATGACACTGCCACCACCCCACAGCACCTTGTCACCCTTATCCAGTGCTACATGGCGACAATTGCAGACGGATTGTTTCATTTCCCCCTACCGTTTCTCATGCCTTCACTCTGGCTTGCCCCCTCACTGCGACACCTGTGGCGAACCAAAATCCTCACTTTTCCACTACCTGTGGGAATGTCCTTCCCCCCAGGCAGTGCCCCCCCATCCCCCATCCAACCTTTTCTTCCTGGGAGGCTGCTTTGCGGACAGCTCAACCTGCCGGTCAGAAATGGCTAGTAGATCGGGCTCTATGTGAAGCAAAAGCCCGTGGACACCTGGACCAGTAGGAGACCACCCTGGAATACTTTTTTTTTTATTAATAAATAAAGTAGTTTCCATCCTATTTATTAATCCTTCCTGGACGTAGAAGCGCTGCCAGCCACCTTGTCGAAACGCGCGGGCCTCAAGTTGCGGTCTTAGTTCGTCGGCAACATCTTTGCCGATCCGAGACGGCGCGACGAAGATCTCGGAGGCTATGCGCTGTCTACCTTCCAATACACTATAGCGCAGCAAAAGACGAGGACACAAGAGACGAGAGACGAACACTACGAGCGCTAATTTCCAACAAATTTTATTCTTCTGAAAATCATATTTATACGCCAGAAAAACCGGAATCACATGTGCCAACAGTATCAATTCTTTAGAAAGACGAGCTCTTTATCTGAGAGGAGAATGGAAGGTGTGCTTATACACGCGCATCCTGAACTATTTATCTTTTCGGCTTCAATGATTTCGCACGTTACCCTTTCTCTGCTTTTTCCTATTACAACACTTTTATCAAAGAAAGGCTTACAGGTTTTTGACTTGCATTCGAGAATGTGGTCAACCAGCGATCCGCCTTGCCGGCCGTTTCTGACGTTGCGAGCGTGTTCCATTAGGCGCTCGTTCAGACATCTCCCCGTCTGGCCGATATAGTGTTTCCCGCATGACAAGGGAATGACAAGAAAAATCTGTAAGCCTTTCTTTGCTGCCCTATAGTGTATTGGAATTATGTACCAACAAGCCCAAAAATCCACGCTACTGTCTACCTTATTCCGTGCGCCACACGCATGTATGGCGCTACGTGCACGTCAAGCGAAGAGAGTACAGCGGAAAAGTTATTTGCCACTCGCTTAACTGCGCGTTCTGTAATTCTGTAATTTACATGCTCATAATTATTACGCTCATAATACTCATAATACACTTCTCTAAGAGAAATTTCTGAGACAACACCGCAATCAATAGATGCGCCTTTGTCCATTTCAAACCATCTCGTTTGCGTGGCACCAAGTGAAGAAGGGTTTAGAGATAACTTTTTGCCTCTGATGCCAATATTAGGCAAAGAAGTTACTGAAGAGTTAGATAACGAAATGCGTGTGGAGGAAATAGAAAAGGCCATTGATGAATTGAATGTCGGAAAGTCCCCGGGTCCAGATGGTTTGAGTGCGGCCTTTTACAAGAGCCTTAAAAGTGAGTTATCTAACATGCTCTATAGGCCTTTCAATGAGTGCTTTGATGTGGGTTATCTTCCACCGTCGTTTAGCAACACACATACGGTCTTGGTTCCCAAGACTGATGAGCCAGCCATGCTTTTAAAAGTTACAAGCTATAGGCCGATCACGTTAACAAATGTTGATTATAAAATTCTGATGAAGGTGTTAGCTAAGAGATTGCAATACATCATAAAAGATATTGTTGGACCTCATAAAACATGTGGAATAAAGACCAGAAGCATATTAAATAATATTCATGTAGCGCGTAATGTGTTCGAGTGCTGCGATGCTCTAAACAGGAGAGTGACCATGGTTCAAGTTGATTTCGAAAAAGCATTTGATCGTGTGTCTCATGGAATATTGTGCTTTTTTTGGAACATATTGGTGCTGGTGCCGTTGCATTGAAAGGAGTTAAAATGGCTTATGCATGTTGTTCTACACGCATTATGATTAACAAAGTGTTATCTGAAAGAATTGATGCAAGAGCATCTGTGCGGCAGGGATGTCCACTGTCTCCACTCCTCTTTGCTATATATTTGGAACCAGTGTTAGAATGGTAATTGCTAACGAATACATCGGTGGTTTTAAGCTGGGAGTATGTGAAGTGAAAATATTGGCATACGCTGATGATGTGGCGCTTTTTGTGAAGATCGCGAAACCGTTTCGGAAGCTTTGAACGTAACACAGAGGTGTTGCAGGCAGACCGGTAGTGCTGTTAATTTAAAGGAAAGTCTCGGAGTCTGGCACGGGGAATGGGAACAGGAACCGGAAATTTTCTGTGTAGTAAGATGGGCTACAAAGTCCGGAGTTTATTTGGGACCCATTGGACAAATACGCGGAAAATACGAATTACTGGAATGAAAAAGTGGAAGAAATACGGGAAAGGACGAAAGAATGGATGAGACGTAACCTCTCTATTTTCGCCTGTGCGACTGTATGCAATACCTTTTTGGTGGCAAGAATAATGTATTTACTCTAAGTATTGTATTGTGTTCGAAGCAATCTAGAAAGGTTCCATGGTGTACTTGCAGTCTTCATTTGGTCGTCCAACTGGGAACGTATTAGCAGAGATAATCTCTTTCGGCGAGTTAAAAACGGAGGGTTGTCTTTAATGCATCTATATGTGCGGCAGATGGTTTTAAGGTTTTGTTTCATACGTGACCAAAAATATGGATTTCTGATCATGCTATCCAGTGCAATTCCAGAGTTTATAGTCTCTTCATGCTCTGCTCGGGGATACACTGTGTCACGCTTCCTGCGAGAAGCGGTGTGGTCGCTCAAGTTTTTGCGCGTGAGGTACTCTGCAGAGTATTTAGCGACGGTATCACCTAAGCGACTGTACAAGGATCTTATTTCACAATTGTTCCCAGCTCCATTGTACAGAACCTTATAGTGTGAAGACCCAAAGAAAGATGTGCTCAAACAAGTTAAAAACATGACTGTTGCACCGGGCGTAAAAACTATCTTTTTTAAATTGCATACAGGAACCCTCCCAGTCAAAACATGGATGGAAGAAAAGGGCCTTTTTGTACCTTGGGGCTCAAACTGTCTACTATATAGGAAACCTGAAACAGTTGAGCACGTGGTCCTGGATTGTTGGGATGCGGTGTTTTACTGGGATGTGTTACAAAGGACACTTAAAAAAGACCTCCCATTGACGCCACCTGGAATTCGGTACTTGACAACTGTTAATGATAATTTTCAGTATGACGTCATCATGCTATTGGGCCTTCACAGTATTTGGAGGAGTAGGATGGCTTATAGACACTGTAATGTCGATGCACGATCTGTATGCGATTATTTTGTTGAACAAGTGTATAAACTAAAATAAATTTTGAAGCAGCAAGACGCTGCGGAGGAGGTCTTGAGTCTGATGGGGGAAATTGTGGTAATGAAACCATTAGACGCGGTTGTCAGCCAAGGGGCATGGCAACCACGATCTTTTACTGATGTATTTGTACCAATTCATGCAATAAAGACAAAAAAAGTTGGCGTGGTGGAACGGTTAGCGTGCTTGTCTTGCACCCCGGAGGTCCACGTTCGATTCCTCCGGTCGGCGATTTCGCCTACTCGTTTGTATTTATTAATGCCTCTGGGATTTTTCGCTCACGGCCAACGCCGGACGACGCGGGACGGCGGCTGCCGACGACGACACCGACTTTTCTGCGACACCGGGCCCTTAACGCTGTTATACACCTGAGCTTGCTAGCGGAAGTGCGTGCTGAACAAGAAACCCAGCCGACGCTCCACAGCCCCCCGTATCTGCGGTGGCCCCAATATGGTTCCGGTGTCTCCACCCTGTACGGCGGCGCGCTACATCGAGGCAGCCTACACTTGAGTGGTCCAAAGTGCCTTCTATAATAATTATTTTATTCGTTCTCCATAAACCATTCTCACGGTTCCGGCTTCGATCCTGACCGCCAGCGGCTGCGTTTCGATAGAGGCGGAACGAAGTGGCGTCAATGTGATGTGCGATGTCAATACACGTTAAATATCACCAAGTTGTTGAAATTACTCCGGAGCCTTCCACTACGGCATCCATTGCTCTGCGCTTTCGCTCGCACTTTCCCCCCTTCCCTTACAGAGCGGTTCAAGTGTCCACATAACAATTGTGACCGATACTGCACCTTCCCTTTCCTGTGAACCTTTTATATTACTTGTTAGTACGCACAGAGGTTTATTTACAGAGATCGAAAGAAGCAGTGCCGCAGCGAAGCATACGAACATGCTTCTTACCTTCCTTTCTTTCTCTGCCAATCCGCCCCACCGTTCATCCATCGAATCTCTGCGAAAGTTCGTGACATTTCTCTCATCACAGCAAACCCTGTCGGGCGAGTTAGAATTTCTGGGAAGAAATCGCTCGAGGCGAGCTACATGCACAACCTGCGACTCGCGGGACCGTCGACCACTTGCAGGTTAAGCGTGCTATAAAGTAATTCCTGTTGCTTATACAATCTAGCGCAGCAAACGGTCCAGTGTAGTGTGACAGCAGTTGCTGACAAAGACCGCGCTTACGTAGATGTGTCCATAGCCACACAATGTCTCCAGGAACATAAAAAACGTGTTCGTATCGGGCTTCGTAGTGGGTCTCAGAACGCTCTTGCGAAGAAAAATGAGAAGGGTTCAACGCTCCTGAACCGAATGTGTAGCGAAAGAATTAGCTGCGGGTTGTTGTTCTCTAATTTGATGGCACATACCCACACTGGGGGATCGGCCAAGAATTGGGGTGCAGAGATATTAGATTTTGAGATGTATAATCACATCAAAAAAAAAAGAAAAGGTTGCTAGGGAATAGAAAAAGAACTTTAAATATGAAAAACCAAAATAAAAAAGTGTAAGTACTAACGCACGCAGTAGGAGCATTCTGAGATTAATATATACAGATTAAAACATTCAAAGCATATCAGCAAGGCAGACGTTTTGATTCTGTTAAAAAGTTTTGAATGGTGTTGAAAACGGACCTGTGGCTGTACCCAAGTATGGTGGCACCGAACGATAATAATATCTGGCTGCTCAAGTTAAGGAAAATAGAATTAAAGGCGAACAACAACAACCCTCCGTTATTTCTCTCGCTCCACATTCGGTTCAGGAGTGTTGAACCCTTCTCAATTTTCTGCGCAAGAGCGTTCTGAGACCCGCTACGAAGAGATACGAACCAGTTTCTTATGTTCCTGATGACAATCTGTGGCTATGGACACCTTGTAAGTGCGGTCTTTGTCAGCAATTGCTGTCAAACTGCTCTGGACCGTTTGCTGTGCTAGATTGTATGAGCGACAGCAAGTACACTATAGCACGCTTCGCCTTCTTCACCGTCTTTTCTCCTTCTTCTTCTTCCCCGGCCTTTGCTTCTCCTTCCTCCTCTTCTTCTTCTGCTTCGTCATCTTCGCTGTCATTTCTCTTCTTCTTCTTCTCTTTCTTCTTCATCGTCTTCGCTGTCGGCTGCTTCATCTTCGTTTTCTTCTTTTCTTCGTCCACTTCTTCGTCATCTTTGCCGTCTTTTTCCTTCTTAGTCTTTCTATTCTTCTTCTTCTTCGTCGCCTTTTTTCTTCCTCTTCTTCTCCTCTTCGTCGTTTTCTCGTAGGTACGCCTCTTCTCCACATAGCTAAGCCTCTTCACGACGTATCTGCGGACACCCGAGGTCTTTAAAACCTACTGCAGTGTAGCTTTCTCTACAAAAATTCGAACACGGGTAATCTGAAGAGCTTCTTCAGCTTTGCAGAGTGTGGTAGCAAGAGAAGGCTCATCATGAAAGAAAAATGGCAGTCGTGTCAAAGCCGCAACGATGCAACCGAGACTTGCCCAGGTTGAATGGGCTGTAGCCAGATGTCTCATGTTGCGCTGTGTTTTATGCATGAGTAATAAACGGGAGGACGTCACCCTAGTCCTTATAGTCTATAGCGACATACATTGGGAGGATGGTGGTAAGCTACGGATTAGTACATTCTACGATTCTACCACGCCGTTCGTTTGGGAAGGACCGGGTGTCTAATGCCGCAAAACTGCAGGCGCCGAGGCGGAGAAGTTTATTGATAACGTCCGCTGTGAATCGGCGTCCACGGGCAATAATGAGATCTGCAGGAGGGCCGTGTGGAAAAATGACGAATCGAAGCTGCAAGAGATATTTTCGACGCAGTAGCGGATGGTACCGCGGCTGCCTCAATAGCGGCTTAAATATTCTACGCACATAAGAATCCATCGCTTTCCTTTAGAAGACCATGGCAAAGGCCCAAGAAGGTCAATGCCAATTTTCTCGAACGGGGCTGTAGGTGGTATGACTGGCCGCAGTTTTTCCGCTGAGCTTGAAATTGTCACCTTAAAACGCTGGTATTGCACACAGCTGGTCACATAGCGCATGTTGGTGGCAGCTGTCGAGGTCGACCTCAATAGTGTCTAGGTGAAGACACGAATTACAAGCTGCTGCGGCTTGTCTCTGGTACCTCGTGTACTCAACCCCAAAGTATACGCCTGCAGTCGAAAGGCCCATCGCGCTAGATTACCGCAGGGATCTCAAAAGGTTGACAAGTCAGCACAGAGAGTGGTAGTCGATGACAATGCTGATTGGACTCCTGTAGAAATAGGAGCGAAACCACTTGATGTCCGAAGCTACTGCAAGGCATTCCTGTTCAGTGACCATGTAGCTCGGGAGTGCTTAAAGAGCGGCTTGCGTATGCAATAACATGCTCTTGCCCATTGCAAAGCTGAACCAGTGTAGCACCAGTGCCGACACCATTCGCACCCGTGCGAACAGTTTGGCGCGGTAAGATCAAAGTGGCTTAGAATAGATGGTGACGTCACAGAAACGAGCTGGTGAAGGCAGGCTTCATAGTCGAGGGTCCCAAAGAAGCGCTTTTGTGCAGCATATCCTCAGTACAACGGTGATGTCAGCAAACCGGTGTATAAAGCGACAAAAATAAAAGCATAGGACCAATAAACTCCGAAGTTTTAATGTTTGATAAGCTGATAAGATAAGGTTTTAACGCTTGATACGATGAAGTGGCATGAACGACTCGAAAGCCGCCTTTTTCTCGGTATCAGGTTGCACGCTTCGTTCAACTGGATGCCCGAGGACCAATGTCCTGCGGTCGCAAACCGTCACTTCTTGTAATTGAGGACAGGACCGGCGTGATGCCAATAGTCTAAGCCAACAGCTAGCGTTTGTTGTGTTCACTAACGGCTTTTCCTAACATAATAACGTTGTCCAAGTAGCACATGCAAATGTCCGCTTTGAAACCGCGCAGTAGTAATCTCATCGAAAAATAATGTTCAAAGCTTATTTTGCCGGTTCTAACAAATAGCTCCTGTCGTAGCAAGTTTAGACTTTTTTTATACCATTCCCACTTATGACTTGTGCCCGATTTGAAATGCCAGAAAACGTGCTCTCGTTTAAATGTGTCACCAAAAAAATTCCTTCAACCTGGCTTTTAGTTTCGGCTCCTGTGTCAAAACACATGTCCGAGTTGACGAAAATGCTGTAGCCGGCGCAGCAGTGCACATTTCTGGGCTATCGCCGCAACCTCCCATTCTGCTGCGCCTATAATCATTAAGAGCGACAGATGCTTCTACTTTTGCTTTTCTATCTACTAGCCCCTCCTGCTTACGACCGGCGACGACGGCGAGAGCCTGAATAATAAACCAATACGGTCTGATCATAAAAAACAAAAATGCACTTAGATTTTCTCGAAGCGATCTTATCAATACTTGCGGGTTACAATGTTATAATCATGAGTAACAACGAACGGCTTGTGCGGATGCAGTATGAAGTACGGATGCAGTTGTGCGGCTGCCACGCGTGGATGAAGAGGTCCTCTGGGAGGCGCATCTACATTTTGTCATTCACTACCTTGTCTCCTCAAAACCTACTGCAAAGTATAATTCCTAACTAACATAAGACTCCGAGCTCTGAAAATATTGGAGACTATGACGACCAGTAAAGACGAAAGCGATATTAACTCCAAACTCTTGAATGAAAAGCGCCAGCTGGAATAAATTGTTTGAATCTCATGGAAATTCGGCCTTTTTTTCGGCTTTTAAGTTTACATATCACATTGCTTCCTAATGTATCTGTATTTATTCTGTTATAAATAATAACCGTTCATTTCAGCCTACTGAATTTTTATCAGGAATTCTCTGTTAATCACCGCAAATGCCACAAACAATGAATTCTTCTAAACGCTTTCCATGCATTGCAACACTCACATGTTCACGCCCATAATTTATTGCGTCAAACTTGATTTATATTCTTCTGGATTGTTAAGATAGACAGAAGATTGCTTTACAAGATCGACAATCGCTGGTATAGGAGGCAGTAGGGCTTTATTAAGCGGTCACGAAGAAGTAGCCCAGGAGCGATTCACTGGCTCCTCTTTCTCCTCGCGCCGGTTTGCTCCGGCTAGGCAACGGCATGTCGCGGTAGCGCAAATGTCTCGCATGGTAATATTACTGTTTACAAAATCTGGTTTATAATTGCTGTTGTCTTTTATTGTTTTATATTTGTAGAAGCGTTGAACTCTGAACTTTAAGATTGCGGGCGCAACCTGCTTGAAAAACTTTATGTCGCTGGGCGACCTTACCATGGGTAGTCATTGAAATGCTTCAGATTACCACTTTTACAAAAGCGTGCAGCTAGTAGCCTATTTCCGAGGCATACAGAATGCAAAATGGCATATTAGAGTGCAAGGGTCTTAGACGTGACACCTACTGCAGCAGAAAGGACATGTCCTTGAGCATGCAAAAAGCATAGTGAAGGGGTAAAATAGGGTAATAGTTAAAAACATTCAGACACAAATGTCCTCTCTAAAGCAAAGCGGCCATTGCTGTTTTCTCATGTCTACGGCAAGTAAGCGAACAGAGTTTGCGGCAACCGGCATCTGTCTGCTAAATATGTCAAAGTAGCGAAAAATTAGAATCGGTCTTAGCCTCCTGCGGTCGCAAAAAGATGTCCTCCTGTCTTTAACAAGCCCTCTAGCCAAACGCGGGATACTTGTGCATTATTTATTCTTTTCTACTGGGCACATAATGGTTAGTCGTCCTCAATATACACCATCTAGTACTCTTGGCCGCAGCGCCAATAGTTTAGACTCCCTTTAGAAAATGCATCAGACGAACTTCGCTCAGTCTGTGCCGCGGGGGCATACGACATGTGATATCCTACCTGTGCAGAGTACGAGTGGCCGTGGATGTACGGTAATTCTGGTACTCATCCTTAAAACACTGTAGATGCATTAAGAATATTCTAGTGGGTATGTTTTACAATTCTTTATTCCATTTCAACTACATTGTGCGCTGCTCCAAATCACGGTACGGAATCAAAGCAGTAGTCAGGCGATGGATCGCTACAAAAACTCGCCCACTCTTCCACTCAAATGGATAAAAGCATTGCAATCTCATTAAATTTGCACTGGGGCACTGGCGTGAGCGCCATCTTATACCTAAGACGCTTTTGGTTCTGCAAAATAGCTTTATCGCTGGTAATCTAGTTTCGGAACAGAACATGTGTTGTGGGTATGCAGCGAAGTCACGCAGCGTGGTAGGAGTGAGGACAAGTGGTAGGACATGGATAACATTCAATTTACAGGTGAGGACAGAAGTAAACGGAGAACACTTTTCCTTTCAAAAATAAAATCAAGCCTTCTGCACTGGATGTAATAAAACGAACTTTATCGAAGAAAAAAGGCAGTATCGTCGACTACCGGTTCGCACATACCACGACTGCCAGCGCCAATTATGCCACGCGTGAACGTTTACTTTTGTCCGTACCGGTACCTAATTAGGCTTGCTCCATCGTCCATAAACAAAACAACTTATTTATGCTATTTTCTGCTTGGTTTTATATTCAAACTAGCTTCAGTAGATTGATGTAGTCGCGAATATAAATAAGAAGAGAGCGTTGGGAAACTTAGGGTACACTCAAACGTATACTCAGCACTTGACACAATATCACCTTTAATGCCACCTTTTCATTTCGCCATTTTCTTACATCAAGAATATTTTGTTTAGTTCTATTGTAGAGTACACTTTTGCGATGCCTACTCGACTATAATGCACATCACAATACGAGTCAGTCGATACAGAAATGCGCAAAATACAACCAGCACCTATATATATAGGCTTCCTACTTAAAGGCAAAGCGTATGGTGGAATAGAAACATCATCAGTGATTTAGTTATTGCATCACTGGTGCATTACTAGTAATCGATGCTGATTACCTTCGTTCCCTCCCTGTGACCCTCCTTTTTTCGTCGTTGTTTTCGTGCTGCGGAATCGCTTCTTATAAGCTTTTCCGTATCCCTCTGACATTGCGAATCTCAACAATATACTTACTATTGTTGAGTGGTTCCACGGAAAAGAGTGCGTATTGGTTAATGCTGTGCAGATATTGTATTGTCTCTTTGCCCTTCTTTTCGGGTGCTGCCTCAGAAGCAGGTCCGTGGACGAGCCCTGGCAGTGTGTCAGGTGCGAGCTGCTGTTCGCTGTGCGCATGAACAAAAAGCAGTGCACCAAATAACATTAAACGCATATTTTGCTCGTGTCCTGAATTTTCTCGCGTCACGCAGTTGTGCACATTTTGTCAATATTTTATTTATTTATCTTGTATATTTGTTTATTCGTGAAGCACTGCTGAAATGTCTGGGGTCGGAACAGGAAGGGGAGGCTACATATATGACATTATTCACTGTATCAGGATGGGCAAAACGATCAGCAAGTGCAGTAAATAAAACAATCTGTCAATGATGCTAAACTAGCTTATAAACGCTTATTGCTATAAAAAGTAATAAAAATATACAGAGCAAAATATAGTCGCACCAAACGGCCAGTGCATCAAACTAGGAGGCTGAAAAAACTGAAATGGTGGCTTAGAGCATAAAATTCTCAAACCGTTCTTAGAAAAAAAGTTGTACATAAATAATTGTGTGCGCAAACAAAAGACATGAGACAGAATATGTGCTTATGACATTAGGATCGCATGGAATCTTTGGGTATATATTCATCTGGTCGTACACATTAATGCTTGGCTGCGTTTTTATGCCTGTACCCGTAGAGCACTAGTGCATCTACCCATACTAGATTTCAGAAAAGCAAAGATTTCTACGGGCGGAGGACCAAATGTTGCCTTGTGATTTGTTCATCTTAACAGGATTTTATTATGAAACATGACCAGTTCTATGTTTTGCCAGTCATAATGCATTGTTATTGTTTTGAGACACGAAATTTATTTGATTACTTTTTACAGAAGCAGAAAGCAGCAGTTGTTAAAGAAAAGAACATATTAACATTTTTTGCAGCAACTTTTAGCACCTATATCATAGCGCTTAAAATGAGATGATTACGAATATATTTGAGCCGAAATTAATGCAGTCATTAACAAACCACCGACCACAGATAGCCGTTTCTAGAGCTATCGAGAGTTGATTTCTGAGAATATTGAATAGTGGTTGAACAACACGCGATCCCTGAGGAATACAAGAGTACAACTCTGAGAGGCGTGAATTGGCTCTGTCCATGTCGACGAA
The DNA here is from genome assembly GCF_055883805.1 of Amblyomma maculatum. Taxonomy (NCBI): domain Eukaryota; kingdom Metazoa; phylum Arthropoda; class Arachnida; order Ixodida; family Ixodidae; genus Amblyomma; species Amblyomma maculatum. The sequence continues at coordinate 100,793,344 of NC_139353.1, forward strand.
CAATTATCACTTAATAAATATGATGTTATCTGCGGTTGCTGAAACAGTAGCTGCAGGATGCCTGTCATATTCATTCGTGATATTCGCTGATTTAGGAGAACTCTATTGAAAGCTAAATAATCGAAAAAATCTTGCCCACATGACACTACCATGAACTGCTTCGCAAGTTCATCTAGTCACTACCAGTCGTGTTGTAGCTGAAATTCATTCCCGGAAGCCACTTTGCGCATTAGTAAAATCTATGTTTGCTCTTAACCATTTCTCGTTTACGTCGCAATTACGTATTACAGTATGTGCACATTATACCTATTGGGCAGTAAATAGCAATTTCTATTCGCCTGCCATTCTTAAGAACCGGGAAAACACGAATCCATGCTGCAGAATATCCAATTTAGGAGACTGCTTAAGTCATATAGCCAAGAATTTGCCTGCTATTAGAGCGCATATTTTAGGAGATGTAATGAGAATTTTCGGGACCGGGTGATTTCTTCAGGTCTAAGCGCAAATACAGCTCTAGTATTGCTTTTCTCGAATAATGTATTGCTCCTGTGAAACGTACGGGGCGATTGGTAAATGGACGCCTCACTAGATATAGCAAGTGTGCTTTCAAGTAAATGATTAAGTATTTAGCCTATTTTCGACGCCCTTCCTATCTCTAACATTGGAACCATTTACAATTAGCATGCCGCGTTTTCGAGCTGCTTTGTGCCAGCGGAACTCCGAAAATTCACCTGGATTTTAGGTATCAAAATGCATGGACGTCTGGAAGGCTACGCCCTCTTGATTCAGGCAGCTTTGTAGACAGGATCGTGAATGACGGAAGTGAAAAGGCTCACTCTTTCTATTAATTTCTGTGTTTGTGTGTGGGGGGGGGGGGGGGGAGGATGGGTGGCAACGTGTAAGTTTGCATTGCAGATTGTTTTTCTAGCTATTTATAGATCTCTCTTGTCTGCATTTGTTTCTTCCCAGGAAGAAAGGAGAGGAGCCTTAGTTGCGCAGATATTTCAGCCATATCGAAAGTGAAGTATTATGCCCACTCTCCTATATTTGCAACGAATCATCAACATAGTAAACCACAGTGGAATGATGCGGTATGGGTTATTTTTTCTTTTAACATCTTGGAAAAACTGCAAACATCAAAACGTCCTTTTAAGAACTCGGAGAACTGAATATATGTATTATTATCTCTGAATTACCGCTATTCAATTCTCGAGGATAATGTAAGTCACTTGAATATAGGGATAAATGTAAAAGTAGCGCGTCTGATTCTGTTAAATAAGTGGAAAGTATAGTCACCTACGCTACATGTGTAACATACCCGGCAGGAATTTTCTCCTCTGTACTTCACATATCCTGGGAGTCAGTGATCGCTAGCCCAGATATGAGACTTAAATAGCCAGTCGTTATCATTAAGCACCATTGGCATTTTCTAACTTTTCTTAAAGTTCTGTCACAAAGCCTTGTTTTCTGTGCTTTTGTATTATTTGCTTGTACGTTGTAAGTTCTCGTGGCTCCATTTCCGACGGGCCTCAATTTACAAGTGCCAAGCATCGGCTCTGTAGGCGCCAATTATATCCACAGAATAGCCAGTAGAGTCAATTTGACAAAACACGTATAAATATGAAGTTGTGTGGGCGAAGATGAATAAGCTTCCACTCGCTGTAACCAATGACATCGCTATTGGTGTGTGTGCTAGACCTGCTTGTAAGAGGACTGTTCCTGACGTGCTTCTAGATCGCGTACCTGTACCTCAATAAACCCCCGCTCTACATTTGGTGGAGCTGCCGGTTAAGATCCATCCTCTAGCCCTGGAACACCGCAGCCGCACATTACTACCTCCTGCGATGCCTGAAGACACCAACCACCAAGCCGTACAAGTAGACTCGGCCATCATCTGTCCCGGCTCCCTCCCCCAGCGAGACCCGGCCATCTTCAGCGGCACTGACCACCATGACGTCGAGGACTGGCTCACATCCTATGGGCGGGTGAGCGCTTACAACTATTGGGACGCGGAAAGTAAGCTAAGCAACATGATTTTCTATCTTACCGCCGTAGAAAATCTGTGATTTCGGAACTACGAATGAAATTCCATCATATTTCGTGTTAAAAGCCAGTTTCTCTGATGTTTTCGGCCGTCCGGCTGTGAGGAAACTCCGCGCTGAACAGCGCGCGCATGCGCGGTCTCAGCTGGTTGGCGAGAATTTTACGAGTTATAACGAGGACGTCGTCGACTTGTGCAAGCGCGGGAACGCTCAGATGTCAGAAGCCAACAATAGATAGATAGATGGATTTATTGAAAGGAAAAGGCAGAAAGGTCGGCCCGAATAATTCAAATCTGGCCTGCTACTCTGTACTGGGGAAGGGGAAGGAGAGAAGAAAGAAGGTCATAATGGGTGACGATGTGGGAGAAGGCATATGAAATATATATACAGACACAGCAGCTTGCTTTACAAACGTGAATCAAGTCCGCTGGCGCTCAAACAACGGCAAAGAGCGCGCACTGCCTGGACGCCCTTCCCCTTGTCCTGCCAAGCGCCCAGCAAGACGCCAAGAAGCCAACAAGACCAAGCATAGTCTGCAAGGCATCGATGATGACGCCTCTGAGATGTAGATAGCTCGAGATATCCGCACCGTAGCAGAAGTTGTCACACCATGTCTATGTTTTGATGAACTGCGCAACCAAAGGGCCATGACTCGCGCGAACACCATGCACTCTGAGTCGCTTGCTGGCCTGAAATATGCAGGTGAACATTCTGCGCTCCTGCCACACATCAAGAGCTTCATTCGGGCGGAAGTTGCTTGACAGCTCACCCTTATTTCTTGCCATTAAGAGCCTTCATCACACCAGCTCCCAGTCTGCGCCAGATTATGCAATGTCACGAAATCGGCGCCCATTTTCAGCAAGCCGGTACAGCGCTAGGCGCGCGCGGCGTCGCGTGGAGAGCATGGAGAGAAAAGCCCCTTCCCCGCGCGGGAGAGCGCGTAGCTTTGTACGCGTTGTTGTCACCCTCTTTCCCCTTGCCCGGGGAAGACGGTGATTCATCGGACTGGAATCAGCCAGAAAATTCTAGCATCCTCTATGGGACCTAGCCAATGACAACGCGCGGCTCGACGGGAGGAGAACAGGGAGCTATAACCAGCGAAGCTATGTGTGTGCGCGCTAGCTTTGGCGCGTGTTAACAAACAGACGCGGCGCGCCCTATTTAAAGCGACCGCGCCGCTTGTTGAGTCAGTCAGTCAGTCAGTTCGTTAGTGCTTTGCGACGTGTTCGGCTGGACTCCCGGGGATCACCCGCTGCTGGCAAGCCCACGGACTTTCAAGGGAGCGGCGCTCGTCTCGTATGGCGGCCACATCGTGACTCTTGAGGCGTCGGACTGCAACAGTGCCCGGTGAACAATTTGGTGTTTGTTTATGTACTCTCTCGTGTTTCATCTGTTGTAAAGCCTCTACGTTATTGGATACCTGTGTAATTGCATGCTTAGCGTTTGTATTCTGTGAACCTCTCGTCTGTGTATTTCAAGTGATCTTGTGTATTCCTTTGTATCGTCTCTTGCTGTGCATAAATTGTGTTTTGTTTGTTACTTCTGACTCCGATCCTTTCTCTGGTTTGAATCGGCGCCCGCTGGGCACCAAACGACCACCCCCTTCTGTCACTACAAGGTAGTTGAATTCCGGCTGAGCTTGCCACGCAGGTCGAGGGCATCTCCTTCGCGACCGGAACAGCTACCCCCACTCACTCTAAGGGTGTCTGGGAGTGTGCGCACCGTTAAGGGCGCATCGTTAGTTATACCCCCTTAATCATTAACGGGTGACAATTAATCTGGCGTCCGCGACAGGACGTTTGGTGCACTCAAGCCCAGAGGACGGTGAACGAGTTGGAAGAGTTTACGAAGAGGTCGTAAACAGTGTAGCAGCAGAGCGGTAGCGAGAGGTAGTGCCGCGCGGAAGCGTTTAGGCGAGGTTCGCTAAGCAGTGTTTAGGCTACACCCAGACGGTTCGCGCTTCAGAGATGAATCTGAAATAGTTGATTGAGGCTGGCACCCAGCTGGGGTTGTCCGGTGCCGAACTGCGCAAATGGGTTAGCCAGAGAGAAAAAGAGGAAAAAGAGAGGGAAAAAGAAGAGAGAAAGAGAGAAGAAAAGGAACGAGAGAGGGCTCGAAAGGAAGCCGAGGAAGAAAGAGAGAGCAGGAAAAGAACGAGAGAGTGCTCGAAAGGAAGCCGAGGAAGAAAGAGAGAGCAGAAAAAGAGCGAGAGAGGGCTCGAAAGGAAGCCGAGGAAGAACGAGAGAGGGCTCGAAAAGAAGCCGAGAAAGAAAGAGAGAAGGCTCGAAAGGAGCGTGAAGAGGAATTTCAGCGAGAAAAGGAATTACTTACTATGAAACTTCAGCTCCAAAACTCAGGGAACAACAACGGTTTAACTGAAGTGCATAGCTCCAGTGAAGGACATAGCAGCTTGCGGATCGACGCAAGCAAATTGATCCCGAAATACGACGAGAGAAGAGACGATCTCGACGCGTTCCTCTTGCGTTTTGAAAGGGTCGCCATAAATGCAAATTGGACAGACAGTGAATGTGCTACCATCTTGAGCACTTGCCTTAGCGGCGAAGCATTAAGTGTGTTTGGAAGACTTCCTCCTGAGGATGCAGGCAGCTATAACAAAGTGAAAGCTGCATTACTTAAAAGGTTTAGATTTACGACGGATGGGTTTCGTGAGAAGTTCAGGACTGGAAAACCTATGGACGGTGAAACGGCAACACAGTTTGTTGCGCGATTGAGCCATTATTTTGACCGCTGGACTGAACTCTCAAAGATTAAACTAGAGTATGGCGCACTTCGCGAACTCCTAATTAAGGAGCAATTCCTGGGCAGCTGTCACCCTGGTTTGTCGCTTTATTTAAAAGAAAGAAAGGCACATACATTGGATGAAATGATGGAGCTCGCAGACCAGTATTTGGAAGCCCAGGGAGGCGAAAATTTGAGCAAAATTGTAAATCTGGAAACCCCTCGAAAGCCCGAATTCCGACAGACACAACCTATTGTAAAGTCACCCCCGAGGTGCTATCTCTGCGGACAACTAGGCCACATCGCACCTAACTGCCGTAAACTTGTAACCAACAATCCATCCTCGTGTTGGAAATGCGGACAGAAGGGCCACAAGGCAATGTCGTGACCCGACGCTGACAAGGCAGCACCGCAGGCGGCATGCGCGAGGACTCCGTCAGAGTCAGAATATCGCCTGGAGGAAGAAGATGCCGATGGCTTTGTTGAGCTTAAGAACGGCAGGAAAGTCCGCGTGGTGCACGACATAGAGGAGGAAGAAGCAGAGAAGGTTGTTAATCGGAAGGACAAGAAACTCCGGGGGGTGAACGCCGTAGTACATGCACAACCTGGATCTGCGGTGAATCGGATGCCGGTTTCGAGGGGAAAAATAAAAGGAAAATCAGTTTCTGTGCTACGAGATACAGGTAGCAGTGCCGTAATCGTTAGACGCAGTTTGATTCAGGAGAATGATCTAACTGGCGAGAAATGCCCTGTGAGGCTAATTGACGGCTCAATACAATGGCTACCGGAGGCAAAATTGGAAGTGCAGACGCAATACTATTCTGGAAAACTGACAGCCCTGTGCTTGGAGCGCCCCATTTATGATTTGGTGTTGGGAAATATCAAGGGCGCAACATTTCCCGAGGATCCTGATCAAAGTCCCTCGCCTGTGCGCTGCAAAGAATCTAAAAAGAAAAAGGCAAGGCGAGGAAAGCAAGGCCATGAGAAGCCGGAAGAAAAGCCTCGAGACATGAATAAACAAAAGGAAGCCCCTCAGGAGGAAACCGATAAGAAAGAGACAACACAGGAAATAAAGTCAGGACTGCCTAGGCCTTCGTTGATGCAGGTAGCCCAAGTGTTTTTCCTACTTATGGGGGCGTTACTTGGGATATTTCACCTTCAGCGGAAGGAATACCGGTGCCTAGGAAAGAACACTATTACAGTGATTCTTTTTGTTGGTCTGTGCGCGTTGGCACAGGTTCCCGTGTATCCGTCGGCGCTACTGATTGTAGGGGAAATTATCGGCGCACATTGGTTGTGTGATTTGCAAGAGGATAAGTCCTGCCTCTGGGAATTTTCAGTAGCCCGATCGGGGAACATAGAAGCGTCTCAAATGCGAGAGCCTAGAGCGAAGGCAGAATCTCTGGCGGACAGAAGCGTGTCACGCACTGATCGCGGGCTGTAATTACGCTCAGAATTTAGGTTCGTGCGCTTCGCATTTGAAAAGCTGTGTGTTGTTGATTCTTATGTGTATCTGACGACAGCGTGGTGCTATGTTTGTGAACATCATGGCATTGATGTGTGAATTTCGTAATGTGTTATTGCAATTTGTGAAATTTGTGCAATGTGTGTGATATGGTCATTTGCCCCATATATTTGTGAGCGCATGCATGTGCGCGCGATGTTCGTGGTTGTTGTGAATATTGTGGTGCAATATTCTTTAAGGGAGGGGCAGTGTCACGAAATCGGCGCCCATTTTCAGCAAGCCGGTACAGCGCTAGGCGCGCGCGGCGTCGCGTGGAGAGCATGGAGAGAAAAGCCCCTTCCCCGCGCGGGAGAGCGCGTAGCTTTGTACGCGTTGTTGTCACCCTCTTTCCCCTTGCCCGGGGAAGACGGTGATTCATCGGACTGGAATCAGCCAGAAAATTCTAGCATCCTCTATGGGACCTAGCCAATGACGACGCGCGGCTCGACGGGAGGAGAAGAGGGAGCTATAACCAGCGAAGCTATGTGTGTGCGCGCTAGCTTTGGCGCGTGTTAACAAACAGACGCGGCGCGCCCTATTTAAAGCGACCGCGCCGCTTGTTGAGTCAGTCAGTCAGTCAGTTCGTTAGTGCTTTGCGACGTGTTCGGCTGGACTCCCGGGGATCACCCGCTGCTGGCAAGCCCACGGACTTTCAAGGGAGCGGCGCTCGTCTCGTATGGCGGCCACATCGTGACTCTTGAGGCGTCGGACTGCAACAGTGCCCGGTGAACAATTTGGTGTTTGTTTATGTACTCTCTCGTGTTTCATCTGTTGTAAAGCCTCTACGTTATTGGATACCTGTGTAATTGCATGCTTAGCGTTTGTGATCGGTGAACCTCTCGTCTGTGTATTTCAAGTGATCTTGTGTATTCCTTTGTATCGTCTCTTGCTGTGCATAAATTGTGTTTTGTTTGTTACTTCTGACTCCGATCCTTTCTCTGGTTTGAACCGGCGCCCGCTTGGCACCAAACGACCACCCCCTTCTGTCACTACAAGGTAGTTGAATTCCGGCTGAGCTTGCCACGCAGGTCGAGGGCATCTCCTTCGCGACCGGAACAGCTACCCCCACTCACTCTAAGGGTGTCTGGGAGTGTGCGCTCCGTTAAGGGCGCATCGTTAATAATACCCCCTTAATCATTAACGGGTGACATGCAAGAACACGTAGCTGAATCTCTTCCTCCAACCCCTCAACCTATGCCTGTCGCAGCTTTATTGACATGTGCGGCTGTTGCTGCCGACCACCCCCAGCATATGCTCCGCCTCAACCTGCCTACGTTCAGCCGCCTACTGGTCCTGCTGGAGTACTTGCGCAGTTTATTCGATCGTCTCCAAGATCACACAATTCCTGGCGCACAACAGATAACCGGCCCATTTGTTACACTTGTGGGCTGGCTGAACATATTTGCCGTTATTGCCGAATCAGTCTATCAGTATCCCCACCATCTATTTAAGGTCCTGGGTACCGTACTTCGACGCCTCTGTATTCCGCGCATACTGAGGCTCCAGCAAGCCGCCATTTCTCTCAGACCGCTCAGCCATGTCGGACCGCAGTTCACCATCGCCACGACGCCGCTCTATCTCTTCGATACGACATCGACAGAACGCTTCACGTGAGGAAAGCTAGAGGCCGCAGTTCCTGAGGCGAGAACTGCGACATCGTCTAACTTCCCAAGTCCTCATCTGTCGCCAGCCAACCGTATTGAAGCTTTCGTCGAGGGTGTTGCTTTCATGGCTCTAATTGACAGTGGTGCTGCGATTTCGGTAATCGACGAAAAACTATGCACCTTTTTAAATAAAGTGAAGACGCCAATGGCAGGACTTTTATTGCGAACGGCCAGTGCTCAGCTAATCAAGCCTTTAGCAGCATGCACCACTCGAGTAGTGATCCGTAACTGCCTTTATACAATTTAGTTCGTCGTGCTGCATAGTTGCTGACGCGCTGTTAATTTAGACTGGGATTTCCTGTTGCATCATGCCGCTATAATCGGCTGTGCTCGCGCTGAAGTCGACTTTTTTGCGCTGCCCGAGCCCGTATTAGACAACGCTACTTCTAGTCTATGCGCTAAAGCCCTCGTCGCCGAAGACATCGACATTTTTCCTTCTTCTGTCCTGCTTGTAAATATCACTTGAGACTTTGTGTGCCACCTAACTGTCCTCTTCATGTCAGCACATACAATTTCTCGCCGAAAGTTCCTTCCGTTACCCTATGCTGTACTCACTATTTCCGCTGGCTCCTCTGCCCTCTGTTTCTATAACCCGTTGAACTATCCCCCTGCTTTGCGCCACGGTGAATGTCTCGGGAGCCTACAACCCACCGCATCTGTTCTTCGTGAAGAGACTAACGACGCACTGCCCCTCGCAACGATGCTCTCAGCCCTCCACTTGCTGTACCAGCTTTCTCTTCCACAGACCCGTTTCGCCACTCTATCGACACCAGTATTCCCCCGCTTCAGCGGGCGCAACCTCTTGCCCTCCTTCAATAGTTCAGCTCCTGCTTCGACTCCCATCAAAATTCTCTGGGCCAAAATTCAACTGTCACTCATCAAATTGGCACTCGAGACCACGCACCACTGCGACAGTCGCCCTATCGTGTCTCAGCAACAGCGCGCCAAGTTATTAAAAAGCAAGTAGACTAGATGCTCCGAAACGACGTCATTCAATCTTCAAACAGCCCTTGGGCTTCGCTTGTTGTGCTGGTTAAAAAGAAGGATGGTTCCGTCCGTTGCTGTGTATATTATCGCCGACACCGACATAATAAGATTGCGAGGAAAGACATCTATCCTTTTCCGCGTATAAACGACGCACTGGTCTGTTTGCAAGGGGTTGAATTGTTTTCCTTCTAGATTTATGTTCCGAATTCTAGCATGTTCCGACGAAAGTCGACGACCGCTCTATAACCGCTTTGGTATTTCAGATGCCCTGTACAAATTTACTGTTATGTCTTTCGGCCTTTGCAATGCTCCTGTGACATTTGAGAATATGATGTACCCCATTTTGCGTGGACTGAAATGGAAGACCTGCCTCTCTTATCTCGATTACATTATCGTCTTTTCTCCGGACTGACGCTAATCTGTACCGCCTGAAGCACGTCTTGTCCTGCCGTTCTGATGCTGGCTTGCAGCTAAATTTAAAGAAGTGCCGTTTTGCCGCCCGTCAACTGATCATTCTAGGCACGTTGTCTCCAACGAAGGGGTTTCTCCAGACACGGCCAAACTTCGTGCTGTCGCTTTCTTTCCAAGAGGAGATCCGTCAAAGACCTGCGCAGCTTCCTAGGATTGTGCTCCTACTTTGGTCGGTTCATGTGTAACTTCGCCTGCATTGCTGCCCTTTTGACACAGCTTCTGTCGGGAAGTTCCGACTTTTCACTCTGGTCACCATCACTCGACGAAGTCTTCAATAAGTTGCGCCACATGCTCACAATACCCTCCGTTCTGCGTCACATCGACCCTTGGGCCCCTACTGAAGTACACACCGACGCCAGTTGTGTCGGTTTTGGTGTTGTACTCGCTGAGCGGAAATCTGGATTTGCTGAAAACGTTGTCACCTATGCAAGCCGCACGCTCACGGAGGCGGAGTCAAATTACTCGGTAACAAAAAAGAGTGTTTGGCTATATTTTGGGATCTGACCAAATTCCGCCCTTATCTCTATGGCCGCCATTTTTAATTTGTGACAGACCACCATGCACTGTGCTGGCTTCCTCCTTGAAAGACCTATCCGGCCATCTAGCCAGGTGGACTCTTCGTCTACAGAAATTTGATATCAACGTAGTCTACCGCTCTGGCCGCAAGCATCAAGACGCTGATGCCCTTTCTCGCTGCCCCTCACAAGCGGACGTCGCTAGCCTTTCCACCTAGGACGCCTCGCCAACGTCACTTCACATCATTGAAGTGCCTTCAGGATGCGGAGAGACCCCTGGGTCGCTTTTCTTATCGATCTTGTGTTTGATCCATCGGGTGCTTCTCTATCGCGTGCTTTTCGCTGACAAGCATAACTTCGCCATTCGCGGCGACTTTTTTATCGCCGGAACTACAGTGCTGAGGGTCGCAAATGGTTGCTAGTCATTCCCGGCCACATACGCTCGCAAGTTTGCGACTGCTTCTACGCTGACCCACAAGACGGCCATGCGGGAGTGTTCAAAGCATACCATCGGCTACGCTTACTACACTATTGGAGGGGCATATACAACTACGTCTCCAAATGTGTTCGCTCATGTCTAGCTTGTCAACGTCGTAAGTCTCCTCCTCATCGTTCTGCTGGCGAGCTGCAGCCGTTACCTTGCCCACCACGCCCATTTGATTGCGTCGGTATGGATTTACACGGCCCGCTCCCGCACACTGTCGCTGGAAACTGTTAGGCTATCGTTGCGGCTGACCACCTGGCGAGATATGCTGAAACCGCTACCCTTCCATCTTCTGCAGCATCAGACGTAGCGTCATTCAGTTTGCAGCAATTCGTCCTTCGCCACGGCGCACCACTTGATCTACTCAGTGACAGGAGAGGCGTCTTTATATCTCACGCTGTTAAAGCTCTACTTAACAAGTGCTACAAACTTCACCGAACCTGTAGCGCCTACCATCCGCAGACGAATGGACTCACCGAACGCTTTAACCGTATGCTTGGTGACATGCTTTCTAAGTACGTCTCCTCCGACCACTCTGACTGGTATCTCCACCTTCCATATGTGACGTACGCATACAATACTGCTACACAGTACCCACCGGTTTTTCTCCGTTCTATATTTTTTTACGACCGTCAGCATTCTGCTCCACTAGATACCATTATTCCGTGCCAACCAGACGCATCTGAGTATACCGTTGATTCCGAAGCTGCCCGACACGCAGAGGAGTGCCGCCCGATTGCCCGGTCTCTTACAACTGACACCCTGTCCCACCAGAAATCCCGCCGTGACAACCATCAGACGACACCGCAATTCTCTTCTGGCAGTCTTGTGTAGCTCTGGATTCCATCAGGTACTCATGGACTATCTTCAAAATATATTTCCGAGTTTCACGGCCTGTATCGTGTCCCGGAGCGCATCTCTCTTGTCAGTTGCATTTTGGAACCCCTGACGCCCTCACCCGATCTCCGTCGACGAGGCCGCGAAACATTTTTCGTCCAGCACCTTAAACAAACTTACGACAGTGCCATTTTGCCTACGTCGTAAGTCGCCAGGGTGGCTCCACTTTTCTCCGGGGGCCCTTGTAAAGATGAAGCTGTGCATGTGAAGATAAAGAAGAAGCTTCCGTGCGCTGTCGCATGTTGCATCGCTATCCGTGTGTGCGCTGGAGTTGCTTGTACGCGGACTGTTCCTGACGTGCTTCTAGATCGCGTCCCAGTACCTTAATAAACCCCCATCCTACACAGTGTTTGATGATCATTGACGATTGTAGAATATTGCGCATAGACTTACCATCGTAGACGTACATAGAGTCTTTGTACGAATCATGCGCATTCTGTGCCGTTCGAAACTCTCCTCGCAACTTTTCGTAGGGCCAACTACCCGAAGATCTGCAGAAAACAGAGAGCTTTAAAAACTAATTGATGCGAAACGCTTTCTCATATTTAAATAAATACTTAAATATTAGCTGACGAGAAGAAACAATGGTGTTGAATTCGTTTAATTAACGTGATTTATTCTGCTATTTGCGCAACCTCCGCACACTCGTTAAATATTTTCACTGTGCCTAAACCTAAATTGTACCTGTACCTAAATTTCCACTAAACCGTTTCACTGTACCTTGTTCCCAACCATGCTTATCGTTACTCATTTGCTGCTCGCACTTCGCTCACTCAGAGGAGTCAGTCAGTCACTTTGATAAGTGTTGCCATTTGAACAAATCAGAAATCTCTGACAACTTCAGAAAGGATTTTTATCACTACATTATATGGGTGTTTTATAGAGGCTCGAGGAAAAATTAACGTAGCTTGCTTCGACGGACTGTAAGCTCCTATTCCCAAAAACACGTTTAATTAAGACATACCACCAAAGGTAGAAAAGCGCGAGAAGAGGTATCCAGGAACTGTCACCACAGTACATGGTCGCAAGTCTAAGCACAATTATTATTCACAGGATCTCAGCGCCCAATAAATGTGCGTTATGGTTATACTTCTCAATCGGGGAGAAGGTTTTTCCGAACTGGTAGTGCGCTTTTACAACGGAAAATAGTTGATAAATAGGAACCAATCTGTTGTGACTAAACGGAGAGCAGTTATGATGGCACACATGTCGGCATCTCAGTTTTATTGCGTTTCGGTTTTCATACTTGATGGCTTAACACTTAGTATGACCACTTGGATTCATTTCTGAAAGCCGGTGCACACGGCGGAAATAGTGCGCTGGCCGTGTCTGGCAACATCAATTTCACGTAGCGTTGTCGAACCTCTCACAACATTTTAAAACGAACTGTCCGGAAACATATCTCTGTCGCCCGGATACACGGAGCTGAAATTTTTGCAGGAAAACTCCTCATATTGGAAAATTTAATTCGGCAACACTCCTCTGCTGCCTCACTAGCATAGCAGCTTGCGTGTTCACTTCTGTGTGTGACTACTGCGCAATGGAGCAGAAGGCAATCAAGGTGGTCCCACCATAGCTGGTGCCAATGAACGGTACTCTGCCCGACTGCTTGCAAGACACCGTACCATGGCATAAAACATCCCGCCGCTGAAGGAAAACGTTCTTTTTTTCATGTGCTGTTTGGAAGGACCCTGCCCCCCCCCTCCCCAGAGGGCATATAAAATATCAATCACCCCAAACTACCTCCTTTGCCGAAAGTTCCCTAGGCCGGCAGAAAAGCATGTGCGAACTGTCGAATACAACTGGCCGACCAACTAAGCATCGTATTATCTGTGCGGTCACCAATTATTTTTCTCCGCGACAAAATATTGCTTTATGTTTTCCTGAAATAAAGGTAAGACTACAAGGTTTGAAACAGCCTGATTGTTTTAAAGGTGTCATCCATTCATAAAACCTGTTTTATTTTCAGCGCTGCCGGTTGCCTTTGCCTTTAATGCTTTTTATTCCATCCAGAAAATGTATTCCTGGACAGTCATATTTTCATGTTGCGGCAGAAACTTCCAAGGCTACCATTTTTGAAATGTAAATAATGCAGCTGTCGTTGGACACAAATCTGTTAAGCCTTGTAAAATGCTGCGCCAGAGCAAAATGACCGAATCAACACTTTCTTTGAATTCAGAATCCGAAGTTAAGAAAATATTTAAAACCGATTTTGCTGAAAACGCAATTCTATGAAGTAGGCGCAAACGCAGCTGCACACTCAAGCATGGAGCAGATGTTTGTATAGAAGTGACCACACGTCGCTATTCTTCTTGCGCATAAAACACCTGCGATGAATGCATAAGCCTGGATGTAGTGCGATCTCCTCCGAGCGGCCAAAATGCAGGTGTTATTGCAAAGCCCATTGTACGCCATTTGCATCACAGTCATTGAAAAATACAGAAAACGTATTTTTAATATTGCTAACATATTTTATTTTATCCCCCTATTCATGTGCTCCTGAAGCAGACCTGCATAGAATGTCGCTGGTCGTAAGGCGAGAAAAGGGCCATCTATTAGAAAAAAAGAAATTTGATAATATTTGGTAGCGACTGAATTTAACAATCACCAATAAATATCAACTCTTTCAAATATATATGTTAGCGGTTAATTTCAATAATTAATTCAAACTGCGTATTTGTGGACCATTTCGGAGTTCTCGATTTAATCTCACTATGCTGACTGGGATTCACAAATCCTACTGGCTAATAAACTCTGAAAATCTTCTTTTGTCCTCTAAATATGTTCGAGCTGTGTCATATAAGAACCGGCTAGTGGCTCCATGATGTTTATACCGAATGCACTATGGACCACTCTTTACTTTACTTCAGATAGAACACAACACACAGTCTTCGAAGTTCGACTGCAAGAAACATTTCACATCTTAAAATATTCAGATTTAAAATGGCACACCACTAGCAAATGTTAGCTTAGGCGGAATTCTGATTGTGGTTCATCGTCTTATATGATTGGAAATGTCGTGAAAAAAGTGAAGATTCCAAACAACGGCATTGAGGCCCCATGAATATACGTTTACCATTGCTTTGTGCTAGAGTACACGACATGAGATTAGCCACATATTTTAAGCAAAGTAGTTGCTGCACAAAGTGTTGAAAAACGCCATGAAAGACGTTGTTTCTGCGACATGCCCTATTTAGAAGTGCTTTCGAAACCGCCATTCAAGATACCTCGAAAAGACGAAGAGAACTCTAGATGAAAGGTCGGGCTGAGCCCTTCACTGAGAGACAGAGTGTCAGTGGTGTTATAAGTTGCTGTATACACACATTCCTGAATCGAAAAACGGCTTCGCAGAAATGAGATTTCATCGATATAACTGATTCAAAGTGCCTGGACATAATTCTAATGTTCTGTAAGCTCTGAACTACTGAGTTTTGTAGTAAAAAGTACAGGATGCTTAAACCCCCAAAAACATGAAGCAAAGGAACATGAACCACTCAACGTTAGCTGAGCAGGAAATAAATTTGCGTTCGAACAAGTTGAAAGTATTTAGCGTGATGTGCCGCGAAATCAAGAAAGAACGTAAATCAGGTAACAATTTGTTGCACACAAAGGTGGATGCTGTCTAGACCACCGGCCAAAGAAATCAAAAAAGGTGATCAAGTCACATGGGTTCAATAGAAGATTACCAAACAAATTTTGCTAGACCTCTATGAAAACTCTGAGTAGAAATGATGGCGCAGTGAGCAATTACAATAAACAGAATGTTTTGCTTCTATAAACAAAGTATATGCGCCTGCCTTGCAACATAATGACAGACCATGTGCGACAAATGTCCGAGTGTGCGTTGCGCAGCCCGTTATAAGATATTTTGAAAAATGTTAGCTAGGCTTGTACGCATCTAACGGTACGCCATGGTACTTGGTCTGTTTACCGGTCCATGTCACGCACCCAAATTCACCACTGAGTGCAACTTTTGGAACGGTTTACACGGTTACCCGATACTATGGTTCTGCGATCGGCTAAAGGGAAATCTAATCTAGGCGTGTCTAGAGACAAAATGCCAGATGTTATGCACGTTCGAACATTTTTGGCTCACATTATAGTATATCAAAACCCCCGTATGTTATTACTCTGCATGAATGATTACGCTCTAAGTAGATGTAAACTGAAGTAGCGGCAATGGACACCACTGAAGGAAAAATTGAGGAAAACCATTCGCAAAGAAGCAAGTGGAGGAACTAATAAACACAGCAGTGTTTTTACAACTAACCCAACATTTTTGTTCGGTAAAATGTGAGAACAGAAAATTGTATTGGACACGTTTAAGCACTTCCATAAGGGCAATGTGTAGCATTAGTAGTCTTTCCTGAAGGTTGCTACAAATTTGCAGAAGTGTTCGGGCAGTATATAGGTTACCATTCATGGAGCGGCCTCTAAAACCGCACGTCTCATAAGTTTCTATGACAGTCGATATTGCAATATGTAACTGATTCGCCATGTATTTTATAAAATTGTTATAGTTCACTTTATATAGCATAATAAAGCTATATCATCTACATATTGCAATTGTAATATGTCTGTGTAAACGTTTGCGACATATCTCTGATATCCAGACTGCAGCAAAAGCCTCGTGTAGAATGGGATTGCAGGATACGTTGTTGCGAAAATTGGTTCTTTACAAGGGAAGGAAGAACTTACAGGACTGGACGAGCGCATGAGTTCAAATGATGTTTGTTTGATATGAACGTAGGCTGATATAAGTTTTTGCCAGCACACGCTCAAAGCCGTTTATGGCAGATATCGTAATCACAATAAGCAAGGGAAGGGTTGTGGAGGAAAGTGCAAGTCATAGCAAGGTGCCTTTAGACAAATTGCATTTTACCATTAGATAACTTGATTGACATATCACTGGTATAGTATGCACCCGTTTGGTAGGCGTATACACCTCTACATGTTCTCGCGCTGTTTTGTTGTTGCACTTCCACAGGATCACCTTTTTTCTTTATTAATGACTACATTTATGCGCCAGGTAATATTTTGCCGGCTTGGGCTAACTGGTCTTTCATACTTTACATTATGATTTTTTATTGTGATGGCTCAGCTAGTTCATGCACAGAAGCGATTGATTTTTCAGGCGCTGAAAATCTCAACCGCCGGAAACCATGCTTGTTAAAAAATTATTTCAGGTTATGTGTCATCTTGTGGACACAAATAACTGTGACTCGCATTATGCTTTTCTTATCAGCAACAGTATTTTGTTGAAGAGGCCTCTTAACCTTATTTAGTAGCTTCCTAACACAACCAGAAAGCCAGCATAAGAAAGACTAGCCTCTCTTTACCTTAAAATCTGCTAGTTGAATCTTGTCTGCAGGATCTTTTTACAATATTTTAAATAATCTGCTTAGCAATCGCCCTTTTTAAAGCTTCGAGTGACCAGAAAAATAGGGCAAGGGTTGCTTTTTTAAACTAGGATAGAAGCACCAACAAACTTATTAATGTCAGAAAGTTAGATTTAGGTCTAGAAACTGAACAGTATTATCGACAGGGGGTTCGTGGTTACCGGTTAAGCATAATGCATTTCTTTTGAAGCAATGGAAAATGTCTGGAATATCATCGCCAGTCTTACAAACACTCTTTTTCTTCAAAGCATAAGAAAGTCCTCCCCATATCTAAAAGCGTGGACAAAGTCACTTCTGTTTAGTACTCCACATAAGGTGCAGTGGATTGTGGACAAAAAATATGTTGCAAAAAGCTGCTGCCATCGACGAACCAGTATATACTTCTTCCTTTGAAATAAAGTCTCGTTGTCAGATATAATAAACTACAATTCAACTTATATTACAAAAGCGCCATGAAGATGTGAACCAAGGTGCAAGTTCAATTTTGAAAACGAAAATGAGACTGCTGGCTTCTCTGCAACTGAGCATGTTCTACACTATACCACTCAGCAACATTTTAAATCTGTGTATAGCAGCATTGCAGCGAACATTTCCACTGGCATTCAAAATTCAACAGCATATCGGCTCAGAGATTCACAGCTAGCTTGGAGCATAAGTTGAATTCTACTTTTGTTACATTCGACGATACGTTTCTCAGAGACGGAGTATGCAGTGCTTCTTGCATTGCACACGTTTTATGCAGCATATTTTACACTATATACCGCACCTTATGTGGTGCACTAAACGGAAATGACATTGTTCATGTTTTAGATACGTAGACGAGTTTATGCGGTTTTGAAAAAAAAGGGTGTTTGAATGGCGATGTTATTCCTGGTATTTATAAACTCTTCAAAAGTATTGCATTTTATTTAACCTTTACACAGGAACACCTGAAAAATAGTGCTCTTCAGTTTCAAGACTTCAATTTAGCATTTTGTAATGAACACGTGTGTCGGCGTTTCCGCCCCGTTCAAAACTATACTCTTGTCCTATGAGTTGCCTACTAGAAAACAGTTAAAAGGGCGATTGCTCTGTAAATTATTGTAAAAGCCCTAGATGAACCCGGCACACTTGCTATGCAGTCAAGCATTAACCTTAAGATTTTAAGGCTGGTAGAGGCTGGCTTCGCTGACGCTGTATTGTTGGCAGTTGGTGAGACGCTGCTAAAGAAAAGGCGCCTCTCGAACTGAGGCTGACAGTGCTGTGCTGTTGCTGATGAGTAACTAAAATGACTGCCATAGTTTCCTAAGTCACAACACGACACATAACCTAAACAAATCGAGGAACCAGCATAGTGTCGGGTATTATATTTGAGCGCATTGCAAGCTCAGCAGTCCATGTGCATGAATTGACTCAACTGTAAGAAAAAGAAATATAAATGCTGTAGTGTAAAGCACAAAACCTCTTACGTAGACTGTCATGTGGACGCGGTAAACGTGCGTCCCTAGCAAGTGGCAGAGTGCAGATAGAATAACTGGCCGTGCATCAATATCCACATTAATGAACATGAAATGTCAGTTCGAAATGTAGATAAATGTCGCCTGCCCAAACATTGCTTGGCACGCAAATGTAAATGGTAACTAAATGAAACGATGATTCTGCCCATGTGCAAAGAACAGTGCGAGAACTTCTAGAGATTTATTACATCAACAAGAGGAGTACAGAATGCATCAGTGAGCCGCTAATCAGGTTATACGGTAGTGATATATGTTTTTTGAAGGTGCGGTGTTCAGAATAGCTGAGTGGCAAGAGCGATGACGACTGTCCACAACTTGGGAAGCCCCCCAAAAATACCTTTATTCTTGCTCGCAGGCAGTATATATACCCTTCTAGGAAATGGCGTTAGCGCCACCAACTAAGAAGGAGCTGAAACACAGGCGGCGACCACTATATCTTATTTTACGAGGTTGTACAAATTTAACCTGTTCGGTGGTCCTCCTGCATGACCGTATCGCGTTCCGACCAGTTAATGAGGTTTGAAACTTTCAACAGGTGGTTCCTGTACTTCAGTGGATAATATTGCGGACGGTAATCGCGCAGGTGACGCAAAAGGACTTTGTTAAGATGCCTCAGGCTGCGACCTCCATGATGCTGCCTGCTCTAGGACGTTGTGGTCAGCTACAAAAGCCACGACATGTCGACAATTCCTTGTGTAGAATGCTGTTAGGCGCCTCATTCAGAGGCGATCTAGGTCGTTAAGTAAGGCTGAGGACATGGCAACTGCAACGAATGCCCTGAATCCAATTTTCCTGACCCGGGTTTAGCGGACTGAGAAGGCTATCACTGTGACGAGATTGCAGTCCTTCACATGCTGTTTCTTGTGGCAATATCTCCCACTATACATTCTGGTGGCTTGGCAAGGCCGGCAGCATTACTTGTGGTAATCCCGGAAGGAAGTTTGTAGTTTTCGTCCCATCAGTAGCTGCGCAGGAGAGAGACCTGAAACTCAAGTTGTGTCTCCATAGGCTGGAATGGCTAGTTATTGATCGGAGCTTTCTTCAAGCAGGTCCTTCGTGGTATGTACTATGCGTTCGGCGTCTCCATAACCCTCAGGGAATCGAGCGCTGCTTGTCTCATGGCGGAGTCAGTATGATTCAGCGAAGTCGGCGAAATTTTTGGATGCGCTCTGAGGTCCGCTGTTAGTCCGCTCGGTGTCTGGAATCGCTAACCGAGCAAGGCAGCTATTTAATGGAGCAGTTACCGCTGGCAGTGAAGAAGTCCCAGGTGTGACCACTCCCGGGAATCTAGAGTAATAATTGGCAGAGCAAAACGTAGTCGTGTCCTTTAAACTAGAATAGATCTATTCCTAGGTGTTACCATGGACTCTCGGGTGTAGGTGTTTCAGTAAGGCGCTCAGAAAGCACCCCTGGAGTCTAAGTACATTTGCGCTTTGAGTTACAAGGTGTTCAATATGCACAGAGAAATGTGGCCACTAAGCGCACTCTCGGGTACGTTCTTGACAGCGGAGAATTCCTTAATGCGCTTCGTGCAACAGTGGGATAATGTACTGATGTAGAGCATGTGCAATGCCGATACGGCTATCGAAAGAAACCAGGCCATCGGACACATTGAGTCAATTGCTTTCTTTCCAGTATGGTTCAATGTGGGTTAATACTTTGTTCTTGGATGGCCAGCCTCTCTCACCGTACACTATGACTGCCAAACACTCCCCAACTTTAGGTTGAGAACAGCGGACATCTAGCTGACATTCCACTGGTGGAGGTAGTGGGTTCGACTGCCATTGCCGGCTCGACACCCATCGGTTTTCTCAAATGGGTACAAGACACTGCCCGGCCTGGTGCTCGGCATAACAGGACTCGCGGCTTCAGAAAGAAGCCCACGCCTTCTAAGCCCAACTCTGTGAGCCTTAAGAGGGCCACATAATGGGCTTTTGCCGCGCTAGGCGGACTTATTGTTGTCCGATGGCGGAACGGATCATTGCCACATCGGCGCAACTATTTGGGCCGTGACCCCTTTTCCCAACAAGTTCATCCCAGAAGAGCCGAGCACCAGGCCGGGGGAAAGCTTGTACCTATTGAGAACCGGTGGGCACCCGGCGGCACCACAGATCGAACCCCGTACCTCCCGAATGCGAGGTGGATGCTCTACCACAAGACCGCCGCTTCGGTCAAGAGTTTAACTCGCAAGATAATATACCCCAGACTTATATGGAATCCCTCAGGCCCAGCCCCTTCCCAAGAGCTAAGTCCCGTAAATGACGGACACCCACGCCAGGGATCGCTCTTGTACCAGTTTATGTCTGGTAATCGTGGAGCTGCAAAGCGAGTCCTGTCAGCTCTCCCACCACACATGGCGGACCTGTCCTACTGTCATCGCGTTGGTCGTGTTGTGGGTCGCACCCACGTGCTTGGGCAGGCGGGGTCGCAACTATCGTTGTGCACTTTCATGACGTGCACTGCTGCCAGACGCCTTCGTCTCCCTGATTTCGGTAACTCTCTTCGTGCTGCGCTATACGCGAGAGCCCGATTCTACCAACTTTTGGTTTAGACGCCGGCCTCATTGCGAAACTCTTTGGGACCTACCGCCTACGTACCGGAAGCGCGAGTGGAGGTTTCATCTCCCACCCCTCTGTTCTCACAGCGGCACTACTGACAGACTCCTAAAGGGTGCTTGCCCCAGTTCTGCTTTAGCTTCGTGTTTACTCTCTTAGCCTACTGAGACGCCCTCAGGCCATCAGCGTTTCCCAGGACGGCCAGGGTTCCAGGAGGAGTGAAGACAGTCTCTAACACCGCCCCAAGCATCCTCACGGGCTTAGTTATACAGGGTTGCCGCTACCTCTGATGACTAGTCGCAGGGGTTCCCCTGGGGCGTCCTTACATAGAGACGTAGCCGGAACAGCCCATCCCTGGATTGCACTGGCGCGAGAACACTCTTATTTGCCGCTACGAAGAGTGGTCATCTCCGACGCCATCGGCTTCCATCCTTGTATCACAGGAGTCTGGAGCTCCCCAGCCTCATCCGTAGTCATGCTTCTTGATAGGGTACATCATCGGTAAAGGCTGCTATGTTTGGGAAAGGGGTCATAGGTCCCAAATGGTTGTTCCAAAGTGGCAGTGATCCGTTCCGCCATCGGACAATAATAACTCCGCCTCGCGCGGCAAAAGCCCATTATGTGGCCCTTTTTTATCTGCTGCAGCTCAAACTCAAAGCGAGCGCTGCCGGTGAGGCTCAAAGGAAGTACCTTTGCAAGACAAATATGAACCACCTTTGCAGGAGGCGAGGTTCGAAAATGGGTTTGAGCCCACCGGGGAGGGGGAGGGCGCAGCGGGGTTCACGGAACTTCTCCCAAGCGCACACCCCTAGAAAAGCCGAGTGTCAGGCCGGGGAAAGCCTGTGCCCATTTTATCGGCAGGTGTCTGGCGATGGGTTTCGAACTAACCACCTCCCGCAGCCAAGACGGGCCCTCTAATCACTTTTGAATTCTGCCTTATGAATATTTCAAAGCAGTTAATGGCTTTCGAGGCTGGCTAATCACATGGTGTTCTTCATAAGGCCTCAGCACTAGCTAGAAGTTTCCCAGGCACATACTTGGCATTGTACAGATACCGCGTCAGCTAACGCGCACCCGTTATAATCACCATGGCAAGATTTTCCGGTCTTTTCTCGCAATGTGGGCTACCAGAGGAATTTGGTCCATCTCGACCCAGAAGCTCAGACCTCAAAGATACTGGTCAAAGCAAGTTACGGTCCCTACGACAGCGAGAGACTTTTTCTGTTTTGATATAGTGTCCTTCTGTAGGCGTGAGAGATCTGGAAGCGCAAGTTGCAGTACGTCGAACTCCTGAAGGCTGGTCTTGGAGCAAGACTGCCCCCAAGTACTAGGAACTTGCATCTGCTGACACAACAGTAGGCCAGCGCGGATGGCAATTCGCCTTGCACCTCTAGGAGCTGAGCAATAACTTGATGCGAGCGAAAGCTTCCTTCTGTCTTTGACCCCAAATATAGCCACGATTGTTGTTCAAGAGCAACCGGATGAGTTCGATAACATCAGACAAATTTTGAATGAATCGAGCAAGCTGCTTAACCATCCTGAGCAATGGCGAACTCCGCTGACACTGAGTGGCGACGGAAGGGTTTTGATACCATTTGCCTTCTGGGTCGAGTGAAATTCCCTGCACATCCAGGACGACCTCAAAGAACTTCACAAAAGAGGCTCTGAAATGACACTTCTTTTCATTGAATGGGATCCCAGCTTGACTTAGGCGAGTGAAGACATCTAGGCATTGGTCATGCACTTATAGCTCCGGCCGAATACCACTATATCATGAACCATTTTGAAGACTGAAGGGATGCCTTCTAGCAACCTTGGCTTGAAACGAAATATTCCGGCGCTATCACGATGCCAAAGAGAAGGCGTTGGCAGCAATATCAGCCAAACGGAGTTATGAATATTGTTATGTCTTCACTCTCGCGATATAATCTGATTCGATGGATGCTGCGTCTTGTTTCGAGCTTGGTAAATACACGTGCACCGCCAATCTTTCGTAGGATATCTTCCACAGTTGGCAAAGATGTAACGCTCTCCCTGGGTGACCTTTTTCAGCCTCATCGGATGAACACACAGTTTGTACCCGCCCGTTGGCTTCGGCACAGCGGCAAGGGCTGAAAACCACGCATTTGGCGTGTCGACGTTTCATAGCATCAGTTTTTTCTTCACATGATCAAGCAGAGGGAGAAGTATTCTCGCTGGAACGCTCGAAGAAAAAGGACGATCATTAGGATGCAGAAGGACGAGATATTGCTCTTGCACGTCTCCCTGTTCTTAGCTAGGAAACGCTCAAGGAACGTTGACGCCGTGAACACAGACGGTAACGCCGCGATGCTGGAGGTTCATATTGAGACGCTCCCGATCAAGTCCAAGAAATGAACGAAGCCCAAGTTTCTATTGCTGTCCATCCCAAAAGATTAGTCGTCTGATTCTCGACGACATATAACGTTTGAACCGTCACCTTGTTGCGCGGTTCCAAATTGGCAGAAAATGTTCTCAGAACACTTCACTTGTGGTTACAGGATCTCGACACTTCGGCTCCTGCTTCTTTCAACACGCATGGCAGTCTCTGGAAGGAAGGAGAAACTAGCGTAACTTCGGCTCTCGAGTCAATACTGAACTTTAAAGGGTGGCAATTCACTTGTGAAAGTGCCAGAAGATATATATAGTGGCTGCACAGCAACCATAGTTCTGCATAAAGAAAGCAACAAAATTCCCATAAAGAAAGGTGTTAGGCAAGGAGACACAATCTCCCCAGTACTGTTCACAGCTTGTTTAGAGGAAGTATTCAGAGACTTGGAATGGGAGCAGATAGGGATAAGGGTAGATGGAGAATACCTCAGTAATCTGCGATTTGCTGATGACATTGCCTTGCTAAGCAACTCGGGGGATGAACTGCAAATAATGATTGATGGCCTAGACAGAAAATGTAGAAAGGTAGGCTTTAAAATCAATATGCAGAAGACTAAGGTAATGTTCAACAGCCTGGCGAAGGAACAGCAGTTTACATTAGGTAGCGAATTACTGGAAGTAGTAGGCGAATATGTCTACTTAGGACAGGTAGTAACCACAGATCCGGACCATGAAAAGGAAATAACAAGAAGAATAAGATTGGGATGGAGCGCATTTGGCCAGCACTCGCAGATTATGACTAGCAGCTTACCGGTATCGCTCAAGAGGAAAGTATACAACAGTTGCATCTTGCCTGTACTCACCTATGGGGCTGAAACGTGGAGGCTAACCAAGAGAGTTCTACTTAAGTTGAGGACAATCCAGAGGGCTATGGAACGAAAAATGGTAGGGGTAACATTAAGAGATAGAAAGCGTGCAGAGTGGGTTAGAGAAATAACTCAAGTTACCAACATTCTAGTGGAAATTAAGAAGAAGAAATGGACATGGGCAGGACATTTAGTGCGAAGAGAGGATTACCGATGGTCGCTTAGGGTAACAAACTGGATTCCAAGGGAAGGAAAGCGTAGCAGACAGCGGCAGAAAGTTAGGTGCGCGGATGAAGTTAAGAAGTTCGCAGGGGTCAAGTGGACGCAGCTAGCACAGAACCGGGTTAAGTGGAGAAATATGGGAGAGGCCTTCGCCCTGCAGTGGGTACAATCAGGCTGATGATGATGATGATGATGATGAATTCACTCGTACATTGGTGTATCGGGCCCGATGTAGTGAGTGCGGGAAGTTCGGTAGAACCTAGATCTTTTGGGTACTTGGCACTTGGCCTAGCAAACTTCAGTGAAGTGACCCTATGTTTGTTAGAAATAGCACATTGATCTATGTGCGGGGCATTTTTTTTCCGCAGGAAGAAACGAAGGCTTAGGTAACTCTGCAAGTTGACCAAGTCGGGTGAGTTGATTTGGTATAGTGCAACGATGCGCGCTTGTCGCGTCACGCCGCGTTAAAGCTCAAGCTCCCCAACGAAGTGCCCTCGCGGACAACTGCGCGGGAGAGATGCTTTTTCGGCGTCTTCACGTAGACACACTGGCATATTGCTTCTTTCGAAGACAATTGCGTGCAGCGGCGCGATTGGTTGGACAGGTTTTCTCGTCCCCTAATTCTACAACGAATTTTCAGGGACAAGGCGGTATTCTGCTTCGAAGCTTTTGTATCCACAACGTTTGACAAGATTAAGAAGCGCCGTAAAGACGTAATCGGCTGGCTCACCCAGCAGCTGCGGTCGGCGGTGAAATTTCGTTGAAGGCTTGCACGCAATGAGACGCTAGCTTCGTCTTGACTTAGAAAATGAGAGAGGTTCAGGAGTAGGCGCTCCCAATGAAAATAAAGGCGCCTTTGTACACCCCATACAGTACAAAGGCGTCCGAGCCTGTACTTCTTCAGTGACTGTGTTGAGACCCGCTGCGAACGCGTAGACTTCTTACGTCGCTATCCATGCTGGCCCCTCTTCTGGGCTTGTGAGCGTGAACGGGGGTGGAGGCTGAAGTCCGGGCATTTCGACAGGCATGGCGCTGACTTTAGATTGGTCGACAATTGTGCCGACTGATGAATCAATAACCGCCGCGTTAGTGGAATCCCAATTCTGACGCCTTGCTCAGAATTGCCGAGCGGCAAGACAACAGCCTACTGCTATCCACAATACGGAAAGCTCCACCAAAATATGCTTATTGTTGCTCATCTTCATTGTTGCTCGCAGGCAGTAGATATACCCTTCCAGGAATTGACGTACCGCCACCTAGTAAGAAAGAGCTAAAACACAGGCGGCGACCACTGCACATTCTGTCATTACTTGTATCTGCAACCCCCATTGTGATTATTATGAAAGCTACCCTATATCATTTTGAGCCTATGGCGGCAAATCTACGTAAGCCTTCATTCGGTTAAAATAAACATTAGTAAGCGCTCATTCTGTCCTGTAATCTCTCGCGATTGTCTGTTTGCGCGCATTACTTTCCCATGGTTAAAATTTGACTAAATAGCCACGTTTTGAAGTTCTGCTAAAAGGAAACCGGTCAAGCTTATTAAACGTGCTAAACAATTTTTGCATTTCTAGTTCGCGTCAAATAAAAGGGTCACGTATTTTAGAGTACTCATCGTCTGAATGTGGCTGTAAAAAAAAGACAAAGCGTGACGCACCCTACACATTTCAGGTTTGTGAGAAAGCGGTACATAGCTAAGTAGCATTTCTCGAGTTCGGATATTTATAAATATGTGCCAGTCGCTAATGAAATATCACTATAAATATGGTTTGTCCCGTTCGCAACTGCATGATTTCGTTCTTCAACCAAGGTGTGACAAGCCAGTTTCTTACAGTCCATGACACATTTGGAGTGCGACCAAATAAGCGCTGCCTTGTAGCTTGCCGCCCATGCGTTGAAGCGTGCAGTACAAAAAAACAAAATCCTTTGTCGGTTGGTTGGTCGGTTGCTTTGTGGGGTTTTAGCGTCCCAAAACAACTCAGGCTATGATAGACGCCGTAGTGGAGGACTCCGGAAATTTCGAACAGCTGGGGATTTTTAACGTGCACTGACATCGCACAGCACACTGGCACCTTGCGTTTCGCCTTTATTGAAAAGCTGCCGCCGAGGCCGGGATTCAATCCCGCTTCCTGGGGACAGTGTACAAACCAGGAGTGACACAGAAAACATGGTTTTTGTGTTTTTGTAACTGTTAAGCATTTCCTTCTTAGGCATTTATCATGCTGTAATTCAATAATTTTCCCTCTAGCATAAAAACTGGTAATTTATATTTACTTAAGCTATAAAATATTCAATGCCAATCAAAGAGCATTAACCATTAATGAGGCCTTAGAGGCTGCATTTAGGACGGATACATTCACCAAGAATAAGGGAGTAAATACGCAATGACATCCACCCAAGAGCAGCTATACGACTGCAGAGAAATTTCAATTACAAACCTTATTACAAATCTACTCTGCCCTTGAGAATTCCCCTAAAATATTCGATCATTCACCAAGAACAACAATAATGATGTTGGGATCAGGCATATGGACTCGCTTGAGAAAACACAATACGAAGTCTGAAGTACGAAGAATCAGTTAACAAGTATTTGTTACAAGCATGCGGATGTGCATAGATGCGGGTGTAACTGTGTAATGTCGTCCCAGGTAGCCCTGTGTAAATTAGGCCCATATTTTCAGTCATTCTAAAAAGCGTTGCAAAACTTCGACCTCAATTTTTTAGATTCCCAATGCTCTTTGGGGCAAAACACCCACTTAAAATTGCCCAACAAAACAACGCGGCGCTCATGCAACCCGAGCATCTAGGGTTTCACTAAACGCCTGACCACAAAAAGCGGAAGTCTTAAATAGCCTGCACAATCCGCCATGCATTCTTAAGATGCTACAAAAGGTGAGAAAAGAGTGCACTGTTTTCCAAGAAGAGGAGAAACGCGCAGGAAGACCAACACAATATGACATGCAAATGTTTTATTCTGTTAAAAAAACGGAGCGCTCTCTCTGTTGTGTCACTTCCATTTATGTTGGTTTCTTGTATAGCGGCAACGTTCAGCAGACTGGACAAAAGACGGCAGAGCAATGATTAGTTTCGGCTTAGCAGAGTTCAGAGACATTCTGACCTATAGTTTTCAGGTGCTTGGTGGTTTCTATGATGCATTGGTGAAGCAAAGATTACGTATCCTTGAGATGATGAAATCAGGACGAGGCGATCTCTAACAGCGCGATGACTTGTTTGAAAACGTTTAACGTCGTATTTTGCGCCTGATAAGAGGAACCTTGTCCGTATCTTGGGAAGCTCCAGATATTGACATTGCATAGATCTTCGAATCCACACTTTCATAGTATGGAGCTGCATGTCAGTATTATAATGCTGCTAAAAAATGGTCTGGTTTCCTGGCTTTTCCTCGGTGTACCCACTCACACCACAACATTCTACTGCAAAACAAGAACCAGTAGATTTCAAAGCAGGTGTAACTCTGCTATTGGGAAAAATCTACGCTCACCTCCGAACATATGTATGTGAGAGACATTTTCGCTGTAGAATGCGAGGACAACACTGCAAAGGAAGACAGCTGCTTTATTGGAGATGTCTGAGATGCAAGAAGCACGCCTCTGGTACACGGAACGTTATAAGCTAACTCTTAGTTCTTGGACAGGTGTCTTAGCTCTGCACCTGATAGGTTACCAGTCACATCCAACATCTTTAATAGTATTCATTATATCCTCCTGCGGAACTTTGTTTTCAGCATAGGAGTGACCCCGCAGCTTGACCGCATACAAGGAATGGACTCTTCAGTAGCATGGCCAAAATGCCTTCGGAAATCAAAGCACAGATTGTTCCAGTAAGAATGAATGGGACCGATTTTGGGACGTCCTAAACATAATTGGGTCTCCAGAGAAAGATAAAAATACAAAGAAACTGGTTTCTGCACACTGTAAAACGATGGGTCAATGAATGAGTGTTACGCTATCAACGATAGTCAATGCAATCTCTCGTTGCAGAGTACGCACCCATCAATTTTTGTTACCTTCTAATTTTACACTACTTCTGATGTCACTCTGCTGCAAGGAAAACTAAAGGCTTGGTTAATGTACACATCCTTCAGATTCCCCGGAATCCGCTAGAATTCCACCCTGTCTAACTGTCGGCTCAGCGTGGGTAAGTAAACCGACATGTGGTTTCTGACTTGTAGCTAAGCTGCGTTAACGCGTTTTGTACTTGCTAAGGCTGACCTTCGGATATTTACTCACGCGTGAGAAGTTTTAAACTATCAGATGGAACTTCTATTAGGCTAAATTAAATTGCAGGAGTCATTTGGTGGCAAGAGGTGAATAGCACCAGCAAAAAAAATTAAAAATAACAAAATCATTTCTGTGAGTCAATTAAGTACACTAATATCAGGCGAGAGAGATATATGCAACCATTCCTAGAAAAAATGGTATGGAAAATCCATGCCACTACAAAAACACCTCTTTGTTTTGTAAGTATACACATGTAACCCGATGTGCTCCCTAACCAGCAAAGATCGCAAGGAGGGCAAGGCAGGAAAGACGTCTAGCTCTTCCCTTGCTCCCCATACAAGCCGCGACATCCCGGCGCCGCGCTGATCACTTAGAGAAGGGCGCATTAAGAACGTGAGGAGGAACTAATTGCTTTTTGTTGTCGAAATCCGAGGAAAACCGATTGGTTCTCGGTGCAATAGAATCAGATGGTCGGTCGGGGAAGAGGACGACTTATCTTGAATCACCGGCTCTCAGGACTATAACCTCGAACAGATTTCCCTTTCCTTGCTCCGCCGACGACCACGAGCGCCTTGGATTTCACCCAAAGTCTGTTTTACCGAAAAGCTTTAACGTGTCTTGATTTAGGTTTAATAAAAATTACAAGAGCTGAACACTGCTGAACCAAATATTGAGCGAAAGCATTAGCTGCGGGTGACCAAGTATTCTCCTTCTTCTTTTTCCTCAGCCCACATATAAAGTCCCGCTTTAACCATGCCGTATAAACGTGTCTGAGTGGCCTATAGGGGTAACGTCCATGACTAGTTGGAATGTTGCAGGGGCAGTATATTCCCAAACGGCATTACCTTAAACTCATAAAGATTATCCGTTGCTATTAACACAGTTTTCCCCAGGTCGTGCTTGTCTACTTTCATCTGCCGGTCCACCATTCAAATTTATCGACTAAAAATAGCGGGTGTGACGGAGCCGATGTAGGGTGTGGTCGATTCGGGGCAGTGGGTATACATCTTTCTTTGTCACCTTATTGAGTCGTCGGTAATCTACGCAGAACAGAAAGCGACACGTCTTTCTTCTTGACCAGCACCACAGGTGCAGTCCACGGGCTGTTGAATGGCTAGATGTCGTCGTCGTTTAGCATTTCACGCATTTTCTCCTGTATCGTCTCTCTTTCTTTCAAGGAAACGAGGTATGTCGGCTGGCGAATCAAATGTGTTGCGGGATCGACAATAATTCTGTGTTTTGCGGCAGGCGTCTTGCAAACCCTGAATGTCGTGGCAAAACAATCGCTGTATCGATGTAAACGTTTGAGAAGATCGGTTGTCTGGGACAACTCTACTCTTTTATCTGAGTTCTGCTGCAATGCCCGTTTTTCTTGTGGTCGGATGACAAGCCTTGCTACGGAAACACAACAGCCTCGTGAACGTCACTAATTTCTTCCATACAGCTATAAAGGGCCGTTTCGTCAGGTGTGGCGGCTCATTTCTAAAGTTGGTCACGATGACGTTGGCCCGGCCTTCGTTAGGGTTTCCTATCCCTCTCGCACCACCAATTCCCATCGTAAGCAGCATTTCATTTCATTCCATGACACCTTCGCCAAAAACACATGTCTCGGCTCTAACAGGCAGAAAACCTGTCGACATCGGCGAGAAATGTACGTGTTCTGAGCATGCTCGAAGCACAGTTCGGTTCGCTGCATGAGGCCTTGGCAAGAGAGAACGCGTGTGTAGTGCCAATTTGTTGTGCCCCACGTCGATACCTGCGCTATACTCGCGAAGAAATTCCATTCCCAAAATAACAGTTTTACAACAATTCTCTAAGATTACAAAATTCGCGGGGCAGGTCTCACCATGAACTTTGATTTAGACGTTGCATTTTACCTTTGGGTATACGAGGTGACCTCGCGCGGTTCATATTGGAGGTTCATTTCCCGGGGTAGTCACTTTTCGTAGTCGGCGGCAAAATTCACCACTCAAAACCGAATAATCAGCACCGGTGTCAAAGAGCGCGGTAGCTTCGTGACCGTCAATTATCGAAACGTTACTGAAAACTGCAAATCCGTTTGTGTCCCCAAGGGTGCAATCGTTCGTTGCGCTACATTGCAACGTACATGGAGGCAATTTGTTTCAGCCCACGGCGGCGAAGCCACCTCCAGGAGTCGCCGTACTCAGTTTTCCCGACGATGAAGAGGGGACAGGCTTTGACGGCGAGAACCGCAGGAAGGGGAACTTGGCGAAGTGGTGATGGTGAGCGCGATAGACTTGAAGCTTGCACTGGCGACGATGGATGAGTTCGAAGATACTCCTAGATCTCGTGCGCCTGTTTACAGTAACGAAGGCGCGGATCACGTCGGTTGAATGCTCGAAGGCCAAGTTCTCGATAAGGGCAACGACGATACATGTGGTACGGTTCACCACAGTCCCGTCCAAAGTGAAGTTCCGTAAACACAGCGTGTTAAGGTACGCTATAACGGTTGCTGTTGCGGATGTGGACAAAACAGATTTGATAGCTTGGTTAAGTTAACATTAAAAATTGTCTCCGACAATGGCGCCGCATCTTCGAGCGGAGATTTTGTTTCATGATTAGTTTCCCTTATTTCCAATCTCGGTTTCCTTCTGTGATTGTGCTGCGACATTCCTGGACAGTTATTTAGACATTCGTCCGTCAGTACCCGCCTGCTCTGTTAACAACTGCCATTTGCTGTTCCACATTTCAGACTAGATATGCAAATGCAAGACGCAGTGTTTATGTCTTCAGCAAAATACATCTCTCTTTGCCCCGCCGGGGTGGCGCAGTGGTTACGGCGCTCGACTACTGCTCCCAAGGATGCGGGATCGAATCCCGTCCTCGACGGCCGCTTTTCGATGGAGGCGATAAGCAAGGCGCCCGTGTGCTGTGCGATGTCAGTGCACGTTAAAGAACCCCAGGTGGTCGAAATTTCCGGAGTCCTCCACTACGGCGTCTCTCGTAGCCGTAGTCGCTTTGGGACGTTAAACCCCACAAACCAACCAACCAACATCTCTGTTTAACCAATGTCCGCTAAAAAAATATTTTCTTTAAACAAACATATTCCTTGATGCTGATGAAAGCTGGGGCCAGCAAATGTCAAACAGAAGTTACGGACCATGACGTGATCAGTTCGCTCTCAGTGCAAAATTTTGCAAAATTTAGAGTTTTAAGACTAAGGGTAATAAAGGTAACGGTATTTAGACAAAATGGAATAAGGTAATGTTTACAATAGGAGTGGTATGAAATAATAAATATGCCCTTGTTTCAAGGGCATTGACCGTCCATTCATTAGGACACCTTACTCAATACGGAGCCGCGTAATAATAATAATTGGCTCACAGGAAGGGAAAGGCGCAGTGTCTGTCACACTTGATCTGTGGACACCTGAACCGCGCAGTAAGGGGAGGGATGAAGATGAGAGTAAAAGTGGAAAGAGGCAAAGGTGAGTCGTGGAGGGCTACGGAGCAATTTCGATAACCTGTGAATCTTTAACGTGCCCTGACAACGCACAGCACATGGACGCCACTTCGTTTCGCCTCCATAGTACTGGAAAAATTTACACTACCCTATGGTCGATATATAGCAATACCATTGTCGTCAAACTTCCTGCAACATCAGTAAATATTACACGAAAAATGTTCCTGTCATTGCCCTTATTGCATTCAAATCCTTAGCACGCAGCTATGAAATTCCAGGTTTCTAACACTGCTCCTGCGCAAAAAAATGCAACTGAGACGCTACGCTTGCCCCGCCGGGGTGGTGCAGTGGTAAGACGCCCGACTACTGTGCCGGAGTTCCCGGGTTCGAACCCGACCGCGGAGGCTGCGTTTCGATGGAGGCGAAACGAAGAGGCGTCGTGTGCTGTGCGATGTCAGCGCACGTTAAAGATCCCCAGGTGGTCGAAATTACTCCGTAGCCCTCCACTACGGCTCCTCTTTCTCTCTTTCCACTTTCATTCCCACCCTCCTCCCTTCCCTTACGGCGCGGTCCGGGTGTCCACAGAGCAAGTGTGACAGTTACTGCGCCTTTCCCTTCCTGTGAACCAATTTATTTATTATTAGACGCTACGCTTCATTAAAAACTACCGAGAAAATATAACAACTAAAATAATTATGTGGGAGAGGCCACCGCCAAGGATAGGTTATCGCAGGCAAAACAAATTGAAGATAAAGAAAGAAAATAAAGAAAAAGTACAAACGGTCAAGAGAAAATAAAAAATGACTTTATTGAAAGCTTAAAAGCATTGGTACAAATGGAGGGCGAACAAATGTGGTTTCCAAGGTAGGAAGGTCTCTGAGAAGATTAGCTAAAATAAAGGCAGAAAAAGGCTAGATCGCATGTTTTCATAAGCTTCAGATGAGGTTGCAAGTGGCCAGGAGCCCATGTAGCACATGTGACTGGCCCGATATTGGAAATTTATTGAGGACGTCTGGCCCACCAGTGGCCCGGCATTGCTAATGCGCTACCAATAACGGTACAGCCATGCGATAACATCGACCACTCTTGGGCCAGTGATTTACATGTTCCCCTCATGACTGGCATTCATGGGCTATCAACGGGCAATAATGACCTAGCGTATAGAATTGTTTGCCAACATTGTATGCACAATGATATATGATGGCCAATATTACTCAGCCATCGGCAATGTCTTGCTTATAAAATTCGCGAATCATGGCATACATTGGTAACTATTTTCCTGCCAGTATATATGGCTTGTCGACATAGAATATAGCTTGGCATTCATTCGTCAATATCATCCCGCCAGTCTTAGTGGCTTGCCAACATTGTATGCATCTTCAGTTCCAGTGGCCGATATTGCCCGATGATTGGCTGCCTCTGGCCTACATTGAACATATCATGGCATCCATTGGTAAATATTGTCCAGCCAGTATGAGCGGCTTGTTAACATCGAATATATGGTGGCATACATTGGTCAATATCCCCCAGCCAATCATGACAGCTTCCCAACATTGTGTGTATCGGCAGATAAAAGGGTCGACGATGGCATACAATGATAAATATTGTCCTGCCAGTATAAATGGCTTGTTGACATATAATATATCCTGCCATAAATTGGTTAATATTATCCCACCTGTCTTAGTGGCTTCCCAACAATGTATACTTGTTGGTTCTAGTGGGCAATATTGCCCAGTGAGCTGTGGCGACTGGCCAGCATTGCATCTATCATGGCATACGTTGGTGAATATTGCAATGCAGTATTGATTGCTTGTCAGCATCGAATGTATCTTGGCATACATTGGTCAATATCCTCCCGCCAGTCGTGGCTTCCCAGTATTGTATATCTGCAATTACAGTGGTCAATGTTGCCTGAAGAAGTGTAATGGCTTGCCAAAATACCATACATTTTTACATAGGTTCATCAATATTCTTTTGCCATCATTAATGGCCTGTCAACTCGAAATATTTACTGCCATGCAATGGTCAATATTTTACTACTAGTTGAGACAGTTTCCCAGTATTGTATCCATCATGGGTTATAGTGGTCGATATTTTATGGGCAGCTGCGATGGCTCGCCAACATTTCACGCATCATTGTTTGCATTGATTGACATGATCCTGTTAATATAGCTGTCTTATCTACATTGAATATATTTTGGCATACAGTGGTCGATTTGGCCCCGCCAGGTTTGGGGACTTTACAACAATGAATATGAATGGGTTATAGTGGTCGATATTTTTTATGGATTTTTGACGCCTGGAAAAACATTGCACATAACATGACATGTGTCGGCTGGAATTGGCTTGCAGATATTAACGATCAATTCTCAACCTGCATATATATTTTTAATGTCCCGAACAATAGTGTCTTTTCCTTCGCGATGACTTTGAAGTATGTTTTATACATCGTCAACTGTATAGTAACAGTAGTAGAGAACATTTATTCAAGAAACATGGCTTAGGCTGTAAGAGCGCAGTTGGTATAGGGTCCTCCCTCATTGCTACAGTGGCTTAATCCCTGCCGGCGGAAGGCTTCATATTCTTGACAAACCCATGCCATGAGATAAAGACAGATTCTTTAGCCAAAACCTTTAGAAAGCCCCGCAATGAATCATTGGGTGGCACTACGCATGCAAGCAGGGCATGCTTCGTGCAATGTTGCCATCGAGTCGAGCGCGTGGCTTATGCCGCCTAAGAAGCGCGTAGAAATGCCCGACTGTTGCGCTGTTCCCAGCTGGGAAAATGTTTAGTATAGAGGTGGAACGTGCAGCAGTTACAGGCCCTACCATTCCTGCTATACGTCTTCAGTGTGATGCGTGAGGGCACTCATACATCAAAATGTTAAGAATATTTCCTCGTCCTCATCGATAAATTTGCAACAAAACAAAAGCATAAATTTCAAGTTAACAATGGCCGCTGCCTATGTATAGAATGACAATACAGCGCAGTACACATACGTAATACACTTCTGCAATCTGCAGTTGGCCAGTAAGACATAGCCCCTTAAAAACCATATATACTATAGGCTGCCAGGCGAGCTTAATTCGTAGCGTTCAGGTTTTACATCCACATCCTGAAACCATTTGTCCATGACTGGAAATAGACACATAAATGCTTTATTTGCGCACTATTTCATTTGCGTGGAGAAAGGAAATATCAAATGCTGGAAAACAGAGGTCGAAGAAATTGTGCTAGTGCAGGAAAATGCTGCACCATCATGTACGCTAGTTGACTCCTCAACCAGGCGCCAGCACCGACTGTATTCCGCCGTAGGTGGCCTTGTACGCACAGAAGACGGGCTAGCTGCAGCATATTTTGTGTTATAATTAACATCAGCCATAAACTTGCACTTGATTCCTATATGCCGGCGTGCTCTGCTTTGAGTGGTTCAGCAAGAGACAAATGATGAACAAACCCTTTAAGCTGTTGATGCAGCATAGCTCATACTAAAAAGGTAGATTCCCCCCACATAAAAGATAAAAGCATTGTTTTCTATACCATCTCTACCTTCGCCTGGCAGAGAAAAATATCTAGCTTTCTCAGATATTCTGGAATGAAGTGTATTTAAATTCAATAGCATTACACGCTGCCAACTTTTTACTAAAAGTTGTGCACTTCCTTTGGCTGCTGTTAACTAGTTCGCACTTAACATTTCCTGCTAAAGACTTAAAAGAAAATATTGAAGCTTGAAGCATAGAATCCCCACAATTGAAGACTGGAAATAAGTGTCGATGATTTTTTTCTTTTACAGAAACCAAAAAAACACGAACGCGTGCTCATCACCAAAACATTTGTCGCAAAAATTATTGTTGCCTGGTCAGGCTGCTCTTCAAGGAAATTATTTTTGTCCGAAAGCTGTATAAGCGCGTGTTTAACTCTCATGACCTGCCTTCGAATATTTTTGCAATGTCCGCTTAACATCACGTGTTTAAATTCTTGTTCCTATGCAGTATTCTGGAAACATTCACCACGCTTTTTAGGAATATTATCAAAACACATTGCAACCGGGCCGACGTTATTTCAATCTACAAATTACGTTCGTTCGCTCTAACAGTTTAGTAACAGTTTAGCAGCCAAAGCAATCTGGCTGATGTGTTTCCTTTTAAACCGTGTTTGGAGCCCTTGATCTATTTCAAAAGGCAAAAAAATGGTCTTTAGAGATAAGAGTGATGGGCTTTTTTTCCCCACAGGTAAATAATAATTTTTCATGTCCTTTAAAACGCTTAACAACGGGACTAAGGAGCAAATCGGGCAGCCTGGTTACTTTTGGCACAGACGGTATGTTCTTTCTAGCAGAGTTAGACAGGCGGCTATTTGCGACGCAGCGGCGCCAGCCTTCGCCATGGCAGGCTACGCATTCTACGTTCCCACGCCTGAGCAGCGTCCATTGAACCCCGCCGGAATTCCAACTTGCAGTTTGAGATGAAACCATGCGGACAGCGCTGCCGCGCTAGCACTACTGGTACCGGCATGCTCTCTCTCTTCTCTCCTCTCTAGCAGCACAGGTGTGCGCCTCGCGGGTTGTCTGCTGCAGTAGTGCAGCTCCGCTCGCATTCGGAGAACAAACATTAGAAAAGCGACATGCCTCGTCCCGTCTCACGGAACAGTCTGCAGCTCAGTGTGAGTACCAACGACCCTTTATTTTAAGATACATGTTCGTAACGGAGTAGGGTTTAGGGAGCCTTTGTTGCTTTATTTGCCTCCCATGTTGCTATGCTTCCCTGCAGGAGGAAAGACTCGGGATTACTAGGATTGACCTTTGCGTGTCAATTTCCTCTTGGGGTTCTTCGGTGTATGCTGCATGCAAGGGTGTGCTGGACGAGCGGCAAGATATACATTTTTATACAGTGCAGCATATTAATTGAAAATTAATCATCTTGTCAGTCATTGGCACCGGATAATTCCGATTAACAAAATGTGCTTATTAGCTGTTTATGTAAGAGTAAGAAAAGCTTTTGCTTTAACTCAACTGCTGCAAACAGAAAATATGCCTTCTCTATAAATACCAATTTCAGCACACTGACTTGGACAAATTAATTTTGTAGCAGTGGCCAATTTTACTGCTCATGAACAATTTGCCCAAGCTGTACTAAAAACTAATTCTGCATATTATTGTCTATTATTCGCTCGCAGATGTGTGTACGAAAGGAAGATGGTGACACGCAAGCTGCTCGAGCATAAATTGGGAAGGGGTGCTGAAAGCTGCTGTCCTTGTAACCGAGAGCAAAAGGCGCATACTAAAGATGCTCGCTTGGCAGACACCTGAAGCTGCCTTTAATGCGGCGTCTTCCTACAACGTGGGATCTGTCGACATCTTGTCAATGGACCTAACGATAGGGGAAGTCCTCGAAGTCTGAAAGAATTCTGCTTATAGCTGTTTTTATGATGTATCACATGCGCACCTAATAAGTATCCATGAAACGAACAATTTTGGCTTTTTTGTGGGAATGCATTTATACTTTCAGGATGCTGTATATATATTATTAGCTGCATGTAAAATATCTGCAGAAAAACAAACAACCCTGTGTTTGGCGCATGATGGCTTTAGGTGCCTCTGTGCCGTAACACCCATCAAAGCAAAAAATAGTCACAAAAATTAACATTAAACAATAATGGAATTGCCTGGATGCCATTTATGCAAAGCCAGTGGACAAACTTGGGTGGGCGATGTTGGGCAGCCGATGAGCCTAGCTGGAAAGCAGTTATTAAAAGCCAGTGAGTAAGCTTGGTTGTAAGTATTGGATAGCCAGTGAGAGTGGCTGGTTGTACGTTATTTAGTAGCCAGTGGGTATGCTTGGGTGGAAGATATTGGGTAGACGTTGAGGGAGGCTGGATGTCAATAAATAACCTAGTCTGTCATTGGTGGCCATTTCTGGACACCCATTCTACTAGAATGTCGCCGTGCTACTTGGGAGGAGAGAAAATGCGGGTAAATGGGGAACGGAAGAGGAGTCTAGAAAAGAAGACGAGTTGAGTAAAATAGGGAGAAGAGATTCAAATTTGCTAAATATAGCTGAATGTACTTTACCCTCAGTTCAGTTCAGTCGTTCATTCATATCCGACTCTTCATGACCCTATGGACCATATCACGCCATGCTTTCCGGTCTCTCACTATCTTAACATCACATAACTTCATCTGCAGCGCCTCGAGGATGCCATCTAACCATCGCGTTCGCTGCCTACCCCTTCTCCGGTGACCCTCTACTTTTCCCAATATCAAATATTTCTAAAGCGACTCTTCTCTTCTCATCAGATGACCAAAGTAGCTGAGCTTTAACTTTAGAATTTGACCCCTCAATGAGCAGTCAGGGTTTATGGTCGACAATATCGACTGATTTGATCTTCTGGCAGTCCAAGGAACTCTCAAGAGCCTCCGCAGCACCACAATTCAAAAGCGTCAATTCTTCGGCGGTCAGCCGTCTTCACAGTCGAACTTTCGCATCCATGCATCACAAATTAAAAGACCATAGCACGAGTTATACGGATCTTGGTTGGCAGACAAGTGTCTCTGCTCTTTACTAGGCGGTCAAGACTAGCCATGGCTCTCTTTCCCAGGAGCAGGCATCTCCTAATTTCATGGCTGCAGTTTCCTTCCGATGTAATCTTGGAGCCCAAGAAGAGAAAATCTGTCACAGCTTACACTTCTTGTCCATTGATGCTCCAGGACTTGATAGGGCAAGACGCCAGGATCGCTGTCTTTTTAATATTCAGTTTAAGCCCAAACTTCTCACTCTCTTCTTGTACGCGCTTCAAAAGTCTCCTATGTTTCACTTCACTTTCTGCCATTAAAGTGGTATCATCCGCATATCTAAGGTTGTTGATACGTTTCCCAGCAATCTTCACTCCAGCTGAAGACTTGTCCAGACCAGCCTTCCTCATGATGCGCTCAGCATATAGGTTAAATACGCCGGGCGACAGTATGTAGCCTTGTCTAACTCCTTTCTCAATCGGAAACCTATCAGTAAGACCATGCTTCGTTCTGACAGTGGGCTCTTGCCCCTTAGCAAAAAACAGGCACACTAAAAATGTACTTCAAACGCATTGTATTTATTTCGTATTAATTTCGCATTTTTTTGTCCCAATGCCATACAAATATGTTATAAATATACTAGGAGTACAACACTGCATATCTTAATATAAATATGTTTAAAATATGCTTTTCGCCTATTGAGCATATTTCTAACATACTGAAAATGTACTTTCTTCAGCTTGGCAGGGTTCGCAAAATCTTCCACCAATAGACTGACAATGTACTTTGAAAGTATTACTAATGTACTTGACCTATTTTTCATGCTGGGAGAAAGTACCCTTGGAATGGATTAAAAATATATGAAAAATAGGATGCGCTCATATTTTTTGGAGCATTACAAATATGTTGCAGTTATATTTTCCAAACCAAGAAAAATATACTAATAATATACTAAAAGCATAAATTTATACCATTCTCGGAATGCACTAAAAATACATGAAAAATGTGATGCGCTCATATTTTTGATGCATTACAAAAATGTTGCAAAAATGCACCAAAAATATAGCTGCCAAATGCTGAAAATACGTCCGACATTTTGAAAACTAGCTACCGAGAAACATAAATGAAGGGCAATACCGACAAACACCTCAATGCGACATTTGTGTCCATTGTCATGACCCTTTTTCATGCTCCTTGGTTGACAGTTTTCAAAAGTCAATGTTACTTAAGCTAACTTACCGTTATTTCCGTCCGTATTTTACCCACCCAGTCTGAATATATGTGACACAACTTCCTTTATATCTTTATTTGAAGCATTTGAGTACAATGACCCACCGTGGTGGTGCGGTGGTTAGGGTGCAAGACTTCTGTGCCCGAGGATGTGGGATCGAATCCTGGCCGCAGGAGCAACTTTTCGATGGAGGTGGAAAGCAAGGCGCCTGAGTGCTGTGCAATGTCAGTGCACATTAAAGAACCCCAGGTGGTCGAAATTTCCAAAGCCCTCCACTATGGGGTCTTTCATAGTACTCGCAGCAAACAATTTCGGCCATATCATATCACACATTAAATCACAATACAGTCCATGGAAAAGAAATACGCCTATGCCACTCAATATCTATTTACAGAGTTTAATTTTTAAGAAACAGTGCTACAATACACCAATATATAGAGTAACAAAACACTGATCTCGTGCTAAACGAAAGCAAGTAGAAAGTCCGGACCGCAGATCTGGATAGGTTCCAAACTTTGGACGCAACGTGGACTGAAAAGGAAGAAAACAAGACACAAATTAAAGTAGGCTTTTTAACATTCCAATTAACAATCATATACTGCTACAAGAACAAGCTTTAGAAACCAGATGGTTCATTCCTTCTTAACATGGTTATGAATGATGACAAAACAAAAGTAAAAAAGCTGAGCTGGAGTTGGAAACCGCAATGTCTGAAACGCCGTATTTGAAATGTAGACTATGGCAAAGCCACCAACCTGTAATGGAAACCACAATGGGGCATTCTGTTTTTTTATCTGATTCTGACATGAATATAATAGTTCCATTTTTCAGAATAAAGGAGTGCGGGTTAGAATCTTGGAAGCATATATTTTTTTTTTTATCAGAGAATGAGAAATGAAACATACTTCCCGTTTATGCATGAGGTTCCATAGCGTGCATCAAAGAAAGGACCGAACACGAGCGCTCGTGTTCTGTCCCTTCTTTAATGTGCACTATGGAACCTCATGTAGATTACCCACTAGCCCGAACCCTGACCCTTCCTGTTTATGATTCTTTACTTGCTTTCTTCAATGCACTCGCTGCATTGTTGAATTTGTGACGCAAAAAAACTCTGGACCATAGAGTAAGGTAGGTGGGGAAATTTTGACATCGCATGAACTGAAGAGGAAGGAAACAAGACACAAATTAAAGACCTATTTTAACATTTAAAACAACCAAATACTGTAACAAAATAATAAATACTGTAAGCTGTAACAAATATGGCAGCCCCTATTTACGCAAAATAAGTGAATAAAATTCTCAAATGCAGCCCAAATCTGGCCAGGTTAGATATACCAGTACCGCCCTTCTAAAAGCCGGTGTCATGATCACAGCTGACTGCATGCTTTCGTTGATTTATAAATGCAAGAATGGACAACTCTCGCAAAAAAAAAAAAAAAAAAGATAAATGTGCCGCTTCTTAACATTCGCATCCACCATAGCTTATGCTACTCCGCACGTTCAGGCGACAAGGACGGTCGACTCTGGCAAAAAAACAAGAAAAAAAAATCTCCGCTTCTTAACGTCCGCCCTAATCCATCCTAATTTACAACGAAATTTTGTTTTTACACAGCAGCATTTATATAAAAAAAAACACTGTTATATTACGAACTTCACTGCATGAACAGTTTGTCTTTTAGCGGTGTAGAAAATACAAAACCCAAGTTTTCAAACCCTTCCCTTTCCGCTTAATCTTGAATGCATGCATTTGTGACTATAATACAAGCGAATTTGGAAGAAACAGCAAACGAAACAAGTAAAGCTTTGGTAACATACAATTGCATACCTCAAAATATCAGTACAGTTAATTTTCTGTGGAGCCAAGCTGCTCCCAACAGGTGCTCTACCATTAATTTTACCCACAGAAAACCTTTTGACCAAACTTGGGACATCTCAATTAAAATCCTGACTGACGGCTGGAGGTACAAACATTGCCATCAAAAATTATCATAAGCTTCATGTGTTGATACAACTGCCATGAAATGGGTGCTCCCACTCAATACGAAACCAATTGGCGCTGTGAATGTTTTAACGGTGCCTGAAAGCCTGCAGCTGCATTGCAGGTATAATAGGAATGGGATGTGCAAACTGAAAGTCTCTGCAATATAGACCACCAAGTTCAGTTTGATTCTTGTACTATAAGTTCTCAATGGTTTTCTCACATGAATGCAAACTAGCGCCCATACTGTAAACGTGCCTCGACTCGACGCTCTACCACCAGTGCTTGGAGTGGAGAAAACAGCCACTCCTCCACTTCAGGGCCAATTAGGATTCATGAATCCAACTCTGCATTTCCTCTGACAAGTTCTCTCTCTACTCGAAGCAGCGCAAATGGCGTATGGGGATGAAATTAAGGCGTACTTTTGGCCCGAAAACTGTGTGCTAAAGTAGCACGCTTAGTTTTTCATGTTGAGTCTTCAACAACCTTCGCAAGCAAGTTCGATGTTAAGAGCATAGTGGAACTTGTTTTGTGGGCTAGATGAAAAGGGTGGCTGTGAAAAACTACCAAAAATGCTTTTGCGCCTGGCAACAGTCGCTGCTGGTGA
This sequence comes from Amblyomma maculatum, assembly GCF_055883805.1. Taxonomy (NCBI): domain Eukaryota; kingdom Metazoa; phylum Arthropoda; class Arachnida; order Ixodida; family Ixodidae; genus Amblyomma; species Amblyomma maculatum. The sequence goes on from NC_139353.1 coordinate 100,835,525, forward strand.
CAGAGTTTTATTTGTTTGTTGTGAGATGTTCTCGCCCTTTGCTGCTTTGCCTTTTTTTTTTTTATTGCCATGCTTTGACAGACATCAAAATACATTTGAAAAAAAAAAAAAAGTAAAAGCCGGCACTTTCTATGAACATGGCTTTGGCCTTCAGAGGGCTCGGGGGCAAACGGTGAAAACCTGCATGCTGCTTCACAGTGCGTTTCAGCGCATACACACTGAATTCGGAGCCCTAACTGAAAATGTGCTTGAAGAGAATGCCTTTGCTGGCAGCGAATATCCTTCCGTAGGACAAGCACACCAATGCACTCCCTCGACAGTGCCGCGCGTCCGAAGACGCACTACGTACCCTCAGGTGACAGGCAAGCCATTGATGCGTGGGGTGCAGCACAGATGTCCGCACAGCCCCACCGCACCTTCGGTGCACCCCAGCTTAGTGCATGTGACATGCTGTTCCCCCACGACAAGTTTGCCGCCGTTCATCAGACAAGGCGAGCTATGGAAGGAGTGCGCCTCCCCCACAGCTTGAGTCCACCTGCAAGCAAGCTCACCATTAACCGTGAAATGCGCGCCTCAACTCTGCACTCAGTAGGCTCCGAAAAGTTGTTCGCTTCATCGGCAACGACTTGAAATGTACCCACACCACAGACGCATAATGCGATAATCAATTATAGTACTGGTACCGGCGGCTGATCACAGTTATAAAAGCTCGGCACGGGCAGCAAGAGGCTACGGCCACACCTGTAAAACTATAACGTGCCAGATGTCCTGGCTCGCTGTCACTTTCAGCCAATGCTTTAGAGAAAGGTTTGGTGCATCCTCGTCATATCCACTTTCGTGAAGTTTGGTATACCGGTAGAACAAAGTCCACACAGCGAGCAAACGATGTGATGTCCTCAGTGTTTACAAGTGGAGTGGTCGAGGAGCGGCGCCAAGGCAGCGGCACTGCGGACTAGAGATTCTTGAGAAAACTCGAGTTCTCTCTGCCACTGTTGGGAGTTATTCGAGTGGAGGTTGTTTTCTGAAACGAAAAACGGGCCTCGGGGGCCGCTTGGAGTAGAAGTTAGAGTGAAGGCGCAGTCGTGAATATGGCGGTAAGACTAACTGCCACATTCACGACATGCCTTCACTGCAACTTCTACTCCAGGCCGCTTGGAGCGGGAGATCTGTTTTTTTTTTTCTTTTTTTTTTTGCCAGAGTCGACCATCCTTATAGTCTGAACGTGCGGCGTAGCATAAGCTTTGATAACTCTGATCAGCTGCCGGTACCAGTACTGTAATTAATCATCGCATTACACTTTTGTGGCATGGGCACATTTCAAGTCGTCACTGGTAAGCGAAAGTTTCGTGGCTTGCCCTGCGCGATGGCTTCCCCAGACGACGGTGGACTTGCAGGGGAGCAGTGTGTTACATGCAGTAAATTGGGGGAACTGGAGGTGCGGAGAAGCTGTGCGGACATCTGTGCTGCACCCCACGCATCAGTGCCTTGCCCATCGCAGTCGAAGAAGCGCATTCATTTACTCATCCTACAGAGCGATATTTGCAGTCAGCAAAGGGCATGGCTTTTCAAGCAGGTTTTCAATTATGGCTCCGAACTTGTCCGAAAGAGACTGGGCAATCAATGAACAGAAGGGTAAATGAACATCGGGCAGACACAGGCAAAAACCTCCCAAAAGCAGCTTCCCAGCATTTCAATCAGATGGGCCGTAAGGTTATTGAAATTTATTTATTTATTCTCCATGTTGGGCTTTAAATCTTCAAGGGACACAAAATATAGGGTGGCATATCTAATCCATAAATTTAGAAGATTGGAACCAACAGGAGCAAATATTGTTACGTGGAAACTATGTATTTACAGTATATTTACAACAGCCTCAACAAGCATAGCCGCGAGCAGCAACATGGAACCAGGCCCACTTTGTTGTCATCTCCTTGTCCCTTCCAAAAGGCAAGTGAAGGAAACACTTCGTTGTCGTTATCTTGCAACAATATCTTGAAAGAAGCATTAGTATTCCTTAAATATATTTCCTCTCTGCCACAACTAGTCATGACAACAATCCCATAAAGTGTAAATAGTACACTTTATTCATAGCATATGTACAGGCTGTTTCACACTCAGGGGAAAACTCGGAGCGAGTGGCATCGCGAAACGGCGAGCGCTGCAATCGGGAGCCGCCAGCAGCTCGAGCATGCGCAGACGCTCGAGGGGCGGAGTCTAAGCCGCGTCGTCTGCTACGACGCTCGGCGCTCGCCGGGAAGGGCACCACTCTGGGCAGTGCGCGGTTTTCGTTGTTTTGCGGCAACTAAGCCGATATGCTGCACTAAAATTTTGCGACGCCAGCATGTAGGCCTTCATTGCCAACAATGGGCCTGTAAAGACTTCCCTTCAGAGCATGTGTCACTTTCTCTTTATTAGGAGGGCAAGGGTACTAAATGCGAGCAGCCCTATCCCCAGTGTGCGTTCCCGTAATAATCCAAGAACTGACACTAAACTGCGCGCAGTGCGTTCAGCCTTTATTGGACCACGAAATGAAAAATTACTAAACGCAAAATAGCCCATGCGGCTGTACGAGTCTAATACAATGAAACGATCTGATACGATTGAAAGAAATCTCTACAGGAAGATATGGATGCTGACGGTGCTGCATCTCGACAACACTTTATTACCCCCAGACAGCCGTGCCCGCCGGCCGGAAAACGCGCACGTCACGCTTGGAACTTCACCTAGTATATCTTCATGTCCCCAGCCACAGCGATAACAGTGCTCATTCTAGAAGGCAGCAGTGTGTAAATTGTCTCCGTCAGGGACCTCAAATCAAAGTACGCGCCATGAGGTATTAGTGGTGGACCTACTGGTGATTTTCGTTTTTTAAACTGCTTAAGGTCAAAAGAAATAGTGCTGAAAAGCCAACAAGCCTCGTCATCTTCCTTCAGTCACTGCTGCGAAAATACTGGCGTGACTCGATAAAGATACCGGTAGCTTTAAAAGATTGAAGACTGCTCTCGGCGCTCATCTTCCCTGCCTCATTCCAGCTTTTTTATTTGACAAGAGCGGTACTATACCGTCGGCGATAAGATTTTGTCTTGTGCACATGGCCCGTATTCCGGAGAAAGACTGATTCAAAATTGTAGAACTATATTGCAGGGACTATACTCAAAAAAAGATAGCTGATATTATGGGAAGATCTCTAAAAGCTGTGAACAGGATTTTACAAGCATACAAGAAAGAAGGACGCATCAAGGATGCTCCCCGTGGACGTCCGCCAAGGGCCACAACAGAAGATGAGGATTTGTGGATAGTTGCGGCTGCTGCAGACGCCCCCCGCGCATCACTTCAAGAAATAAAGCAAAGCTTGAAGCTGAAGGCATCGAAGGCTACCGTCAGGCGGAGACTGAATGAAGCAGGCCTGAAGAGTAGAGCGGCAGCTCAAAAACCTCTGCTTCGGAATGAGAATAAGGCAAAGCGGCTAGGTTTTGCAAGAGAACATGAGAGGTGGTCCATTGAAGAGTGGAAAAATGTTGTCTTCAGTGACGAATCCACTTTTACGACCACTGGTGACGAAAGAGCACGAGTGTGGCGCCCTGTCAAGACACGGTATAGTCTTTACTGTATACCCACTAATTATTCATTTGCTAAATCTGGAGATTAACATATAATATTTACGTTTTTCTAAAGAGGTACGGCTCTAGCCTTATTTTTTCAGCATCCGGCAGATGAATCATAAAACGTCAGAAAATAGTCCTTGGTCTAACAAATATTTAAATATATTTGGTTACTGGAACTGCTTATTAAATTGACCTAAAGCGCCGCAATGACATCACTTATTTCAGCCTGTATTGCAATTTAATCACCGAGTCTACGGAGGGTGCATGAGCTTGTGATTTGAACCAGCACTCGCAACGGTTCTGTGAACATGAACCAGTAAAGTGAAGCTAGCCCAGATTCGAAGAAAGGTTGAGGCATGTGGTTTAAAATATCGGAACTCAATGGACGCTTTTTCGCTTTTTTTTTTTCAGCTACATGTCTCAGTATCTGCAACGGGTCGCGGCGAGCGGGCGTACAAGTGTCAGCGTTTGGGCATGCATCAGTAAAGATGGACTTGGACCGCTAATACGTCTCGAAGGAAAGTTCACCGCCGAAAAGTACGCGGGAATTATAGGCGACGTTTTGATTCCTTACATTCTTGACGGCCCATTCCCAGAAGGCGACTACATATTTCAGCAAGACAGGTCGCCCATGCACACCGCTCGCGTTGTGAACGAGCTGCTCGAAGAGCGCGGTGTTACTGTGCTCGAGTGGCCGCCCCAGTCACCGGACCTCAACATTATAGAAAATGTTTGGGGATAGTTAAAAGCATCTTTGGCGCGCCACGCTCTGCATGGGCTGTCCGAGGATAGGCTCTGGTCCACAACTATCGCCGAATGGGAAGCGCTGCGCATGAACCAGTCCCTTACCGAGTCACTTTACGCCTCACTGCCATCCAGAATGAGCGCTGTCATTGCTGCTGGTGGAGACATGACGAGATACTAAGTTAAGTTCGGAGCTTGACGTGCGCCTTTTCCCGCCGGCGGGCACCGGTGTGTGAGGGTAAGACAGTATTGCCGAGACGCAGCACCGTCAGCATATATTTCCTTCATTCGTATCGGTTTGTTTCATTGTGTCTTACTTCTACAGCCGTTTGGGAACTGTTTTTCATTTATTAAATTTTTCTCTCGTGATTAAATAAAGACTGAGCACACTGCGCACACGTTTCTGTGTCTCTTTCTAGTCGCGGCGTATTACTGCAGCAGACACAGTGGACAAATACACCTGCTCGCGGTCAGTATCCCGATGATGAAAAAAAAGAAGCATGCTGTCAGGGGAAGTGTGCACAACCTCAGTTTCGCAAATGAAGGCCAAGAGGCTGGCGTCGCAAAATTTTAGTGCAGCATATCGGCTTAGTTGCCGCAAAACAACGAAAACCGCGCACTGCCCAGAGTGGTGCCCTTCCCGGCGAGCGCCGAGAGTCGTAGCAGACGACGCGGCTTAGACTCCGCCCCTCGAGCATCTGCGCATGCTCGAGCTGTTGGCGGCTCCCGATTGCAGCGCTCGCCGCATCGCGATGCCACTCGCTCCGAGTTTTCCCCTAAGTGTGAAACAGCCTGTACATACTCTGTATCCCCGCCCCCCTCCTGTAATAGCAAAAGCTCCAAGTGTTTTTTCAAACATGTTCGTTTCTCATTACTTCTTACTTTGGTTTCCCCTTGAATCGTTTCAGATAATGCCATGCTTGGCAGGTATAGTATACTCTGATTTGTTGTTATTTTAATTTTTTTTGTCCTTCTCTCCCCTTTCCAAAACCTCTTGATAGCTGTTCCCATGCAGCTAGCTGTATTGCTCATCAGGTCCCTTTGGAATGCTTGTCCCTTTCAATGTATGAAGGAGCACTGAACAAAGGTAAAAGGGGTACAAGAATGCTGAATTGGGTGAGTTGGTGCGTTTGCATTTGTCCTTGTCTTCTTTGCGCTACGTTTCCTAAAATGTAAAAGGGGTACATCTCAGTTTGCAGGTCGAGCCAACGTTTCGACAAGTGGACTTGTCTTCGTCTGGGCAAAGCGATCATCAGTGGCAGGGGTTTAAATACGCTGTTGCTTCCAAAGAAGAAAAGCTGTGGAGGTGAAAGTGGGTGAGAATAAAGCAGGTGAAGGAGTGGGGAGGGGAGGATGGGTGAGAAGATGAGAAGAAAGTAGGTCATGGAGTGAACAAAAAAAAAACATCTTCAGTATGTATTTCTCAGCCTGGAACCAGGGATCCTGTGGCCAGCAAAAGAAGTAAAACAGCATACCAGGAAAAACTACAATACCGGGTAGATTATTAGTCACCACTTAAGAGAATCCCTTAAGTATATTCCCTATGCAATATAACTATTTGTGGAAACAATCCCACATAGCGTTAATTGTACAGTTTATTCACAACGCATGTACACTCTATTCCCTTCTGCAATAGCATAAGCTGTACATGCTTCTCCAAACACATTTCCCCCTTATCACTTGTTGCTTGAGTTTGTCCTCAAACTTTTTCTTTTGCATGTCATTTGTGGTTCACTGTGCAGTTATTATCCTGTGACTTTGTACTAACCTCCCCCCCCCCCCCACCACCACCACCAGCTTTGCAGAAAGTTTTAAGAATTGGCCCCCTTAGATATATTCCTTATCAGGGCCCTTTGCAAAGCCTGTCCCTTTGTCAGGTGTATCTGCACCAAACCCTCTTAAGTGGTGACAAATCATCTATCAGGTATTTTAGTTTTTCCTGGTATGCTGCTTTTACTTCTTTTGCAGGCCACCACAAGATCCCTGGTTCCAGGCTGAGAAATACATACTGAAGATTTATTTATTTTTTCACTGCATGACCTACTTCCTTCTCACCCATCCTCCCCTCCACACTCCTTCACCTACTTTCTTCTTACCCACTTTCCCCTCCTAATCTTTTCTTCTTCGAAAGCAAAAGAATATTTAAACCCTTGCCAGTGACAATCACTTTGCCCAGACGAAAACAAGTCCACTTGTCGAAAAGTTGGCTCGACCTGTGAACTGAGGCGCACCCCTTTTACCCTTGTTCAGTACTTCTTCATACCGGGTAAACCATCTTCCTTTCGTTCTACCTGTCCCCTTTCAAGAAACACGTGTCAGCATCGAACCTGCTTTAGGTGCTGACAATCGTTTACTTTGCATATTAAATTTTCTTGCTGCTGCTGCTTTTTTTTTTTTTTTTCATGCGATGATGAAAGCACTGGTTCCATGCTCATAGAAATTCATACCCAAGGAAACATTCTTTCACTTCTCGCCCTGCTTCTTTCCCCCCCCCCCCCCCCCTAGATTGTCTTCTTCGGAAGCAAAACCGTATTTAAAACCTCCACTAGTAATTGTGCTGCCCAGACGAAGACAAGTCCCCTTGTCGAAATGTTGGCTCGGCTTGCTAACTGAGGCTCCCCCTCTACACTTGTTCAGTGCTCTTTCATCCTACAAGCGAATTCCCTACTTTGATCTAATAGATGTGCCACCTTCATGGTCCCAACAGCGCAACAAACATTGTTTAGACTTGATGTTAAACTCTTCTGTTCATAGTAAAACTGAAGGTGTATCTGGGCTGATTAGATTTCTTACTGCTTAGACTGTGCAGCTCTGTCAGGTCAATTTTCAGTGCCCCAATGAGGCATTTACACTACCCAACTTGACACACAGTACTTTCTGAGAGAATAATGCTTAGCAACGGGTATAAAAAAATAATGCAGAATAGGTGCCTCTTATAAAGGGCTACAGGTTAACTTAATTTTCATTGCAACAGTTGATCAACACTTACAGGACAGCCAAAACACTCAGTACCTCCAGTATTTCCTGCTGCTGCACCAGCCATCCCAGAAGTATTGAAGACGTCAACAAGTTCTGGCAACTCTATAAAACAACAGAACATTACAGAAAGAAAACATGAGCAACACTGCACATTGGAGCTTCAGATGGGTGAAGTTTAAATTTCGCAAACTTATTTAGCTACCGACAGCACAGAGCAACACAAAGATGCTACTCAGCTAGAAATCATTTGCACTATGTCGTGCAGCAACCAACAATGCTACTGAGTAAAACTTATTTGCCTTTGTCTGGGCCTTAGAAAATAACCTTCTTTTTTTTTTTTTTTTCATTTGCTCCTGCACAAGGTCTGCAGACATAATCAGAAAGGTATCACTTGCAGAGTTTAGAAATCGTCCTTGAGGTGGCACCACAAAAGGCAGCTATGTATTGTACAACCAACGCCGAATGAGCTACCACTGCACAGCACCAACTATAAGATTGGAATGCAAGGAGGCAGTGTCCATATTCCAGTGTACATAAAGCAATACTTACAGGAAGAAGGTGTGCCTACATACGCACCCGCCAGCTGCTCGGTTAAATGGACTCACTTGCTCAAAATAATGCGCAATGGTCTCAACTGCCTCAGATGAAACAGACAAAGCGAGCACTCAGATTAAAATATTCAAGGTGCATTCTGAATGAGTGAGCCCAAGAAAATTTGCGCTTTTCTTTCTAGATGCAAGATTTCTGGTTCCCAATTCAACGAAAATGTTTGTACTCTAAAAAAGTAGTCGCATACAGTGCTAAGTCTGAACGACAAGCACTGTATCGCAACAGTGCTCAGATAACAACATTTTAGCGCACATTATTTGGATTACATAACTGGTATCAAAGCCTCCCTTGACCTTCACCCACTGGAAATTCCGACGGAAAATTGCACAACTTTGTCCTCATTGACCAAACTTGCTCTTAGAGTTGCCACTAGGCACTTCTTGTTGCCATTATAATTCAATGAGCGTTCAGCGTCTTCATGGTCACACTGATGCTTTCAACAGGTCCTTTTTTCCTAGACCAATTGCAGCATGGAATAAATTATCCGAATCAATAGCCTCCAAGCATGACATTTAAATTTACGGCTATACTTGCTGCCGATCTAAACGAACAACTACAATGGTTTCCTTTCTGTGCAATTTTTATTCTTTCGAGTTTATGTGATTGTGGTCTATGTTGCATTTGTTTTTGCTCTTATACTGCCCATAGTCTGTTTTAGGAGTTTTTGAATTGTGCTCAGGTACAATTTATGGCATTCTTGTATTGCTGTTGTATTACTGCATTGTAGTGCCTGTTCTCGTTTTTCATTTCCTGACCGCTGATACATATGTTATCGATCCCCCCCCCCCCAATGTAATACCCCACTTGGGGCCTTTAAGGGATAGAAAAGGATGATGATAATGATGATGAGACAGACTATTTGGCTGGCAGAAAATGTCTGCTCCTTTCCAGCTCTTCAACACAGTAAAGGTTATATGAACGCATAACTTTTTCTATCACGCAAACAAGACAGGCAGTCTTGTGCTCGTGCCAATAACTTTGGCATGTAATTATGCGACATAGTACAGCTAGAAGCAATATGAGAGAACACAGGAGCACGTGGCCTCCACACTTTGCAAAGTGCTGCCACCGACATGTGATCAGAATCAGCAGTAAGGACGCACGCAAAGTAAGCTTGGACGGCTCCTTTTTCCGAGGATGCCCTTTACATTATTTCTTTAAACAAAGAAATAAGTGGTCAGTGGTACCATATACTCATGGATTGACCCATAATTTGATGAAGATTGGACACAGACATGCCATCCGGATTGTGTCCTGCGACATAAAAGAGAGCCAAAGGCAAGTTTGCTCGAGTGAATAACCAGGAGTTTAAGTCTAGATGCCAAACTGCGCACCAGACAAGGTACTCCGATTGTATCCAGGGGATTGTCTACCAGATTCCCTTACATTGTGGGAAGCAATACATTGATTAAAACTTCCTGCTGGGCGAGTTGGTAGTTCATCTTGATGTAGGGTTGTTTTTTTTTAGCGCAATTGTCTCGCCTTTCTTGTCTTTGTTTGCGCTAAAAAAAAAAAAAAAACCTACATCAAGCAGTACATTGGACAAACAGGAAGATTCATTAATGACAAAATTAGAGAGCACGCTGCAGCAATATCGGAGAAGTCAGACACCAACCTCTCAGTGCACTGCAGAGGCTGCTTTATTTATATTTGCAAAGACCAAAAATGTCCAGCTGACCTTCACAATGTGAAGGTTTTGAGAAGGAATAAGGACAGGTTAACAAGGAAAATTTTCGAAGCACGTGCAATCAGGAGCTTGGAAGACCAGTGTGTTACCACGCCTTCAGTGGTACTGTTGAAAAAGGAATCAGATTACGCTTGTTGGCAGGATGTTAAAGATAAGGAATAAGTTAACTGCAGAGGTAAAGTGAAGGGAGAAAAGATGCGCGGGTTCAGATCAATATAGTTGTCAGTGCAGCGTTGTCCTTGTGTCTGTGTGCGCTTCTTCGGTTTTGTTCCCCTGCTCTGCTGCCTCCTTCCAAGATGTTACACCAATTAGCTCAACATTCTACTCTATTATTGTTCAACTGAGTGATTTCATGTGAAAACCAAAGCCTTGAATGTACACGGCATTGCGCTCCACTGTTTAGGGCATTTAAAAGGCAATAGATGAGAAATGTATGTGACAGCCAAGCACAGCAAAACTGAACATGCCGCGCCTACATTTCTTGCCATCACTCCCTTGTGTTTCGCCCTGCAGCTCGGAAATTTCTTTCTTTCCCTACTTCTTGCTACGCTTTTCCACTCTTTTACTTCTGAGTGAACTGCACCACCTTCCTTCCATATTCATAGCCACCTTTACTTTTTTATCCTATGCACTGCATTCTTTCCTTCACGGTTCTAAGGCTTATGTAAAGTTGGCTCCTTAGTGTTGGTGAGCCTGATGATAAAGCCATTAAAAAAGCAGTTTTGCATTTTTTTTTTGATATCTGCCCTTCGATTCTAAGTAGTGCATGTGCAGTGATGTAATTTCAAGGGAAGTACATCCCCGTGGCCAGGTGCACTTTACGACAACTGATTGTTACCAAAAATGTTTTTACCATTTAGGCAAAAGATGTCACTTATGGAAGAGGAACTGGGACTAGAGTTTCATTTTACTATATCCGAGTTTACTATAGTGGGGTTCCACTGTATTAGCACTGCGCTGCGTGTTCGTTTATTGTTAGTTTAGCTGAGCTAAGACAGTGCACTCTTAGACAGGCCCTCCAATGGTTAACCGGCTTCAAGACATAGCAATAAATGAACCAGCTGTGAATGGACCCCTTTCTAAGTCAAGCCAGAGCTTTGAAATCAATACTGGGTTGCAGGCAGTCACAAATTTGCAGTGATGGCAGATAGGACTGGGACAGGCATTGAAAAACATTCCTCATCATATGTCTAATTCTGCACATGCACCATGCCAATCATTTAATGTGCCAGAGAGTGCCATGTAATGATTGATCACAGGCCTTTAATTGTGACACTCAATTGTACCGTGAAAATCCTTCCCCATTTACAAAAGTAATCATTAGCTGTAACATGACCTGTAGAAATTGACACAGAGAGCTGAGGCTGTGTGATCACTACATGCATAATATGATGATGCATTCCCAGGCCATTAAAATTGCAAACAAGCCATTCATTTCTCCAGTAGACACAATATGAAAAATTTTTGACTGATTTTAACTCTTATTTATGTGGAGGATCATAATATTGCAAAAGTGTATTTAAATTGCCAATGACAATTTTTTATTCAATATGAGTTATGCATAGATAAGCCTTCTAACTACTTCAACATAGCCAAAAACATGTAGTTGCTTACCTTTTGATCTAATTCCAGCCTAAGATGCTGTCTCCCCCTTTCCTTTTCCTGGCTTCTATTATACAAAAAAGAAACACCATAATTTTTTTTTTTTCAAAAATGAGGTTTAACTGCTTAAACACAAACAATTTAGAACTGATTCCTAGCTTTTAACAAGCAGCAGTCATTCATCAATAAGAGGCCTGGAGGAATGTTAAGAGACTAATGGTATAATGAAGAATGCAATTTGAACATTATTTTCAATAGCAAGCTGTGGTACTTAAGAGAATAGTGAAAGCTTAGCATCAACACTAAGGCAACAGGTGATGCCACCAAGCTGCCCATTAAGGCTCAGAAAAATAATTTATTTTGCCAATGTACTGCATGTTAAACTCGCTGAAATTGGTGTGCCAGACTTACTGAATAACATAAAAAGCTTTCTGCTGAATAATTTGACAATCTACCAGCTCCAAGATGCTGTGGAGCTGGACGATACACATGGGGTTCACGCCCACCCTGTACAGGATTTCTGGCTCAAACAGGCTTCTGCAGCACACTGCTAACTCGAATAAGGAAGTTGCTACATGATGATCTTAAAACATATCTTAATGGCCCGCAGATCTATTTAATTTCTGACTCTGTCTCAGGGATTAGATTGCAAACGTAAGCATTTTATGCTGTTGTCAAAGAAGGAAAACAATACATTTTTACAGAAATCTAAAAAGCAATACAAAACATTTGCTCATTATGGCCTATAACACACGAATGGAAGGTACAGAAGACAGAAACCTTGCTGGTCTTCAGTCGATGGGCATCACCATATCCCTCCTCTTCCTCAAGCATTGCATTCAGTAATATTTCCAGATTGCTGCGCACAGCTAGGAAGAAGAAAACCTATTAGCAGACATTCTCATACCCGTCTTTGCTTCACTCTATATTATGGCTTGTGAATGACATCACTTGCCTTAACATACAAATGGCACAGTTCAAAATTGAGCTCTTGCTCTGAAAAAGTAATGACTACGTTCATATTTGTTTTTACATATCGAACACCCTGGGCGGGGACACTTATATCCCCACCCACGGTGTCCGATATGCAAGAACAAAAATGTTGAAGCCGACATTCACCACTTGCTGTGGGACTGCCCAGCACTGAAATTGACACAAATCCGGCACTTGGCGATAGCTAGCCTACCAGCAAACAATCCTGCCTCGTATATCACTTGGACGGAGGGACATCATGCTCACTCCTTCACTTCATAAAATCACCCAACCTTTTTCCATTAATTTAATCATTTCTTCATTCTTCATCTCATACCCTACTGATGCCCTTAGGCAGTAAATATCGTTAAAAAAAAAAAAACAGACGGCACAAGCAGGCAATGTACTTTCCGGTTCTAACCAAAAAACATTCGCCGGTAAAAAAATTACGGCATCTGAAAAACCCAATAACGCCGGTTTTTGGTATCTAGGACCAGTTCTTGACGAAAAACTTTCCTCTTCCGTCCCTTCAGAGTACAGAAACAAGCATAAAGTATTTTAACCATGGCTCCACTTGTTTACGTCACTGCAAAATCCGGACACTGCGATATGTGCCAAAAGTCTTTCTGTGGCGTGACATCGTATTTTTTTCTCCCTTAATACCAACATTGGGGAAAAAAAAATTACTGCACTGTCGACATGTTGAGCACTACGTGCATGCCCCTTCTCCCCAAGGAGGGCCGTAAATATAAATAACCAAAGAACCTGGGAGACCCTGCACAGCTCTGACCCTGAGACCCAGCTGGGCGCGATCAACCTGACCGAAGAACAACGCGCACCAGCCAGCATCCGAGGCGAAGCGCCAGACGCGGGTGGAGGAGATACGCGAAGTCTATTCCTCCTTCTTGATAAACATGCATGCATACCGCCACAGCGAAATAGCAACGCTATCCGGCTCAATGCAAGGGGGCCAGTTCTACATCTGCAAAAAATACAATAACAGTCTGTATACTTACGGCTGAACTTGACAGCTTGCGCGACGAACAGCTTTGATGAGCCAGTTGCCCGCCGTTTTTTATCCTCTCGAGCCAGGCAACGTTTATCCGATTGACCTTCTGTGAAGGGCCGCTGAACGTCGGCAAGGTTTTTGAGTTACGTTTGACGACTGCGTCGTGCCCCTGAATTACATTAACATACTCTACAGCAAAAGACTCATCGGGAAATTGGAACAGCGCGAACTTGAACAAGGTATCACCGTATCACATGTCACCAATGGATCCCAAAATGGCCTAATCGCACGTGTGTCGCACCCGCCACCTATAAGGAGTAAATAATGTTTCTGTCTCTTCTTTTAGTAGTAACTCACACCATTTAGCCCAAATATAGCCCTTGTTGTTCTATTTTAACGATCTTTTTCCTCATTTATTTTTTTTTTTCACTTATGACATCTTTTTACCATGTATACAAGCATGGCCTCCGAGATCACCAAACGGTGATCTCGGAGGCCGTAATACAAGCAACCTTTTTATATATTTATTTTTCAAATTTTATAGGCCTACACGACACATTTTTGTCTCGCTTGATATTGACACACATAATGTTCTTACACAGCTCCTTCTGCATCTGCTTTTGTGTCTGCTTAGGTTTTGTAACGCACCATAATGTGTACAGCTTCATATACAAAGGCGTAGCAATTTCATTATCAACTCCATTCTTATTTTATTTTTATTTTTTTGTCAATTAGCGGTCGCCGTCGTCAGACAAGTCGTACTGCATGTTGCTCCTTTTGCCCGGAAGTTAACGAAGAACTCGTCCGCAGCGTTAGGAGGACGATTGTTCGAGAGGATAACAATTCGGCTTTCTCGCTGTCTCGGCATCATTTCACTAGAACTGCTGGCTGAGAGGCGCACACGACCACAAAACATCAGTCATGATGTATGTGCACCCCTCGAATGTATTCAGGAAAACAAAAGGGACGCAGGAGGTTTAGGAGGTATGACCTAGTCCTGAAAGTGGTATACGTGAGTCTCTCTTAATCACTTGAGTAAGAGACAGAGAAGATCGGCATCGTGGCCACGGACGTTCCGCCACGCTACGCTCTGTGGCCATTTCAACGTGTTAGCAAACACATCGCAAGACATCGTCGCTGCCGTATTCAGCTGATTGTAGTACATATGTGAAAGAGCATATGTGTGATCCGTACTAAGCTCGCCATACTTGTCTGACACGACGTCCCGTATATTTGCTTGTGTTATATACGTGATCGGGATTGGGGCAGGAGGTCGGTAGAACACTGCATGGGAACGGGCCGCGGGCCGGGGCTTTCTGTGTATACACCTTCTTTCGGAAATGAAGGAAACCTGCCGCTGAATTTGGTCCAGTGATTTATTTGACGCCGAATAAAAGAAAGCGTATTGTAGACAAAGGAGTAAAATGTCTTCCCAAAACTCTCTCGACGAAACCTTTGCTTCTACAGATACTACTGCCCTTAATTCTCTGTTGAGAATATTATTACTGTAAGTTTCTTTTTTTTTTTTTTTGTCTCATCTTGGCTTATTTTTATGTACTGGCGGTAAGCAGTACATTTTTAAGGCGCCTGCGCATGCAGACTTTGTCGGGCCTGGGGCGGGCCTATATTGGAAACGCGGGCCAGGTACGCGCCTGGTTCATGTGTGCATGGGCCAGGCCCAGTCCCGGGCTTGGAGTTATGGGCCCGGGCTGGGCTCGGCCTTTAAACGGTGGGCATGGGCCGGGCCCGGACCGGAAAATCAGGTGCAGTGCTCTAGTCATGGGGTCGAGCGTGTGTTAATGCTGGAAGCACGTAGAGCATGAAAGCTTGCAGCGCGAACCCAGGACCCTTTTTGCAAGAAATTTCTATAAGCCAGCCAGATATACCAACTGGGAATTAAGTTCTATAAACAAATTAGACCATGCAATTTACCATGGGCAGTATCAAATAACTATATATGGTCCTTGAAGAAAAAAACTATGGCAATTAGACCTTAATCGTTCAGCGGTTCAATTGTGCAAGTGCGTTACTGCAGGAAAACCAAATTCAATTTCGAGCGACCCGGGAATTAATCTTGTGCCCTGAACGTCCGTTTCAACTTGGATACCGCGGCTGCGCTCATGTACCCATGCATGCATGTTCAACGGACAGTCCTTCACGCTCTTCAGCGTTTGAATTTTTATCCCGAGAATGAAAACGAGTGAATTAAAACGATGTAGGCCAAGGATTCTGTGGCTTAAAGGCTACTGTTGCAAGGTAGTTTTCACAAAATACAAAAGGCAGGTGGCGCATAGTACCACTTAATTTCAGTGGTATGTACATTTACGTTCATGATCTACACTATTCACCAGATATGTGGCAGTTATCTATACACCAACCCACCACCAACCACACCAAACCATAGATCCATAGAGTTAATCGACAAACACACACCGCTTTGCCAAGGGAAGGCCTAGGCCTAGCTGTAAAGGCAGTACGATTTCTGGATACGTTTTATTGGACTGATTCGTCGATGTGCGTTCTGTGACAAAAGGGGGACTGTGAAACCTGTGGAACGACGCGCGCTATGCCTTTAAGGTGCAAACGCCACCTTGAGCAAGATATGTGCTCATGCACAGAAAAACAGAAAATCGGCGGTTCAGAATGCACATGGCTGCCGAGACCTCTCATGCCTCTTCGAGCGGTGGAGCTTCTGACTTCGACGCCCCCAGTTTGGCGAGATCTACGACGACGACAGTTCTACCGACCACTCTGCAGTAGTACAAGGCGGCCGGAGAGGTAAATATATACGTTCGAACTCGGTTGGCTAAAGACGCGCGGACAGACTTTACTCAAATCTGGGCTTGCTTTCATGGTGTTAATTCATTTCATTTGAAAACATAGAGCCGAGTCTAATAATTGTTCTGGGGTCGGAAAGCGCGATCTTTGAGGAGCGTCTCATTTGCATAAGTGTGTGCGCAGTCGAGATCTCTCGTAAAAAAAAAAAAAAAAAAAAAAAAAAAAAGTGGCGGAGGGGGGGGGGGGGGGGGTACAAGTACGCCAAACATCCCGGAAGTTGCTACTTTGAATCTCTCACTGCCTGGGCGCTGGACATTACACTGACGCCATGTTTACTGACCTTTTACAGTAATTGGCACGGTATTCCGTACAGCACCTTCATAGACTAAGTGTCATCTTAAATAAGCTCTCTGCTCCCAGTGGGCTGCAACCTATGAGAGTAGGAGGAGGGGGAGGGAGGGGGGAAGGGGCTTTGTTTTAAGCTGCATCATATATGCAATCACAAATAATGGAACTTCCAGCAACAGGCACTTAGAGAGAAAACCAGAACACCGCATAATCTTTGTTTAGCTGTTGAGAGACCTTGTCGAGATGCAAAAACAGGATTTCTAGGAGGTCCCTTTTTGTGAGGTGATCTGCACTTGCTTAGTGACTGGAGAAGTGATTTTAATGGTTTACTGTGAATCTCACAGTCCTGTGGTGATAGACAACATTGAAAAAATGGAACTGCACAATAAATGAGATAATGAGGAAAATATTTTTCTGCCACCACCGTCACAATTACCCTACATCTCTCAAATAGTTGCATCAATGTTTTTCTGCCCCTTTAGAGGAGGAAAACAGGCCATATCAGTGTGAGTCCAGGACTAGTCTTTTATGCATTACCTCCACGTCTGATTGTTAAATAGCTTGTGCTTGGATTCTGTGAGCTGAAATTAAACTAATGCATCACCCTTGCCCTAACTCTACTATTTTAGTTCCATGCGGTTAACATACGAACCAGGATATATTATTTACATTATTAGATATATACCATAGTAGGAAGGGCCACTGTTGTGTGTGTATGTGTGTGTGTAAGGGTGGGGGGTACATGCTCTTCAGCATGTTGCATAGAGCTCTGCATTCGAAGCTTTACTTGAATGTATGTTAACGGTGTGCCCGATGTTTCATGAAGTCGGCTGACTTAATGTCTAACATCTATGCTCTTTGTTACCAGGTTACACAGAGCATTGATGAAGACGAGGATAGAGAGGTGCCCCTGGATTGATGCCAGGTATGAAAAAGGCTTTTGGCAGAGAAAGAGAATGCTCATGGCACAAAGTTGTCAGTGTTTAATTACATATTTGTTTCAGTTGCCCCCACTACAAGGAACTTCATATTCGCACAGTACGAAGTTTCTTGATTTATAATCTGGTATCTAATTTTCAGCACAGTTCAAACTAAGCACAGTTAGCATAGTTTACACATGACATCTCACACTGCATTCTTTCCTTGATGGTCTTTATTTTGAGATGTTTCAAAATACCTTTTATTTCTCTGTTGAGAAACTTGGTGTCCTATTAGAGCTGCCACTAAAAAGTGATAAATGTGATAACCAATAACCCTGCCTTTCTTACACCAGGCCAAAGCAAGATATTGCTTGCCAGTAGGCACAGATGTGCATGACACTCTCCTGGAGCAGCCGGCAACAGCGCATGTAAAATTGTAACATTTTAGTTTGGCCTGTCCCAGAATTTGTTATGGAAACGTTACAGTAGCTCTTGTGCTTGTTTCTTTTTTTTTTTTTTTGTAACCTATTGTGCTGCAAGTAGAAAAAAAAAAGAAGATTGAGGTCTAAAGATCTAAACTGAAACTGCAACCAGGGTCCAAGATTTCAATTTTTTTTTGTCAAGTTTCAAGTTTATTGCACTTCATATATGATAGCATTACATACATAATAAATAAATACAAAAGGAGTCCCATAGTGAAATGTACTGTACTGGGACCTCCTCAGCTAATTAAAACGAGTTATGAAAGGGAGCAGTGGTTACAGCAAATGTACAAAGTAAAAATGTAGTATGTTATAACAATAATAATTTTTTCCCTTGCCTCTATAACAAATAAATGTTATAGAGGCAAGGAAGAAAAATTCATTCTGAAATTATCGAATACCCCACAAAGAAGTAGCCGTAGACAGAACGACAAGTAGTATCATATCATAAAAAAAAAAAATGAAAGGAAGAACAGCAGCATAGCGTAAAGTAATACAAGAAAATACAAGTATCCATTATTCAAATATCAATACAAACAAGTGAACATGTGCAAGAAAACAAGTTTTAAAAGTAACTTTTTACAAAGTGTGTATGAAGTATTTCATTAGTTGGTGGCACTGAATGATTGAAGAATTGAAGAACAAAATGAGCGCCATTAAACAAATGTAGCAAAAGACTTGATTTGATGCCCGGAGGTATGTTATTCCATGCTTTGACTGATGTGAATCCAACTACGGTAATTAGTGCACACTCTTGGCAGGAGAAAATTACTTCTTGATGAAAATCTAATGGTATTGGGGTCAGTAAGATCTTGACGATATATAAACTAGAGAAGATTGTTGTTACTAACAAAACAATATGTGAAAGTGCCTAAGTTATACGTGAGTAAGGCAGAGATGGGAAGAATGTTGTTGCTGAAAAAACTTGGGAATATTGGCACGGTATGGGCTGAATGTAAATATACGTAAAGCTTGGTTTTGTACGTGTTGTAGTGGTGTGATGTCACGTGTGAAGGATATGTGAAATCCCAAGTCGTAATGCAGTAATTAAGATGACTATGTATGAAAGCATAGTATTATGCTCATATTCATGGAGAAAGGACCAGGTTTGCAGGTTTGAAATCCATTTATCGCTCTGAACACTGATAGCCTCAGGCAAGAAACAGGAATTAGTGGCTGAGTTGCTGCTAACGCAAGGAAATGGCTTGACAAAAGCTGAAAAATGAGAGCACCTGTAGGAGGACAGGGTTTCCAATGTCACCAAGTTGCAGTTTCCAAAATACACAGTGTTATCAAGTGTGTTTACCATGCTTAGGGGACACCCTATCTGAGGTTGGTCATCAATAAATATAAGGTCACTCACTAAAGTCTGTTAATTTGCTTCTGTCAAGCTTATTGATGACTTTAAAATCATAATTTTAATGCCAATGACACCTATAGTTGTATGGATTTACTGAAAAGTCAGTGGCTCTTCAGATACTTTTTATTTTTTTCTTTCCCACCTTTTATTACCTGACCCATATCACAAAACAGCACTTTAAGCCCTGGTCACATTGTTGCATAAACAGGGATGTGGCTTTGATATGCACCACGCTGAAGGTTTTTTAGTTTTCTTTCAGCTTGAGTGTCACTCGCGCTACCAAGAGTGAGATTCTGTGATCAGTAATGCCTGCGATAATTATGCAAAAAGCAGTTCAGTGTCTTGGAGAGGTATGTCGCTGTGATTTTGGAGGGAAGTGGATAAACAAAAATATGCTTCAAGGCTTAGTCAGGGCTTTGTCACCTTCTATGCATCAAGATTGGTAGGGCCTGAATTACTCTTTTCTCCTCTAATTTAGCAGCTGCGCAAGGTGGAAGCAAAGAATTGCTAAATATATACTTAAATATTGTTTAGCAGAATCAGATCTATGTACGTATCTAGCCTGACCATTAGGAGGAGCCATGTGTGGCTCTGGAAGAAGCAAAATCATGGTCAGTCAGTGCTACCACGTGCATCTTCACGTTTTTGCTGCAACAAGAGCACGCCATAATTACCCCTCGCTGCACACAATTACTCGTGTCTGCCATAGGATGCCACAATGTTAGGATACTCAGGTTATCATAAAAGACATAAAAGATGAGTGCTTGACCTATGGCAATGTAGTTGCTTAAGATTTACACTTTTCCAATGTACATTTAGTTATTTAAATGTTTAGTTCTGGAGAATTGCTGATTTTAACTCTAATGCCGCCAAGACTACTAAAAAAGGTGCTCTTCCTGGCTAAATATCGTTCCAGATACTGAAATTACGAACACTTTTTGGCTTGCAGTTGGCAAGCGGCCATGTAGCAAACTTGGCCTTCCAGCGTTCACCATGTAGCATTTCTCCTTTTCCTTCCATTGACTCCCCTTAACATCCAAAGTGTTTACATATACGGCTTTAGGTGGGCGTTTCAATCAATTTCAGTTATAACAGTTGCTTTTAAAATTATAATTGCCATATGAGCGCTTAAGCCTTTCACATGCAAGTGAGAACTCCAGCAATTTCTGCCGGAGTAACTAAAAAACTTATTTTGAGCCGTCACGGCAGCTCGAGCTCTCCAGTTCCAACCTGTTGGAAATTTTTTGCTGTGTCGATGCCGCTCACCACTGAGTTCACTCAATTGCTTGCATGTGAACCAGCCTTTATGTGAAGATTTAAAAAGTAATTGAACAAATTTTAGTTAAATAGGAAACTAGCAGAGATAGCTATTGCCTCTTTAAACGTTTATCGAGCCTCATAAACTGATTATAAAAATGAATTGCATGTAGTGGCCATCCTCTCTTTTTTTAAAGAATTGGTTCTGTTGTGTCCACTTTTCTGCTCCCCCTCTTTGGTTTAATGAAACTGCCATGCAACATTGATTAATATGCTACTGTCATATAATAGTTGTAAGTGGCGTGCAGTGCTGTTCATGAAGCTTACCATGATATGAATATTTTAAGCTTCAGTAATTTCAGAAAGGAAAGCTGGGCTAAGTTCTTATTGAGTGAGGCAAGATTTTCTCCTCTGGACTCATATTTTTTTTTATCAAAGCAGGAAGAAGTGCCAGTACCTTATCCTGTGCCAAGTGATGCAGACAGCTCAGGTTCTGATGAAGACTGAGGTCCTCAAGTGAGCATGTTTCTTTTTTTCTGAAATGCTGAAGATTTAAATGCCAGATAATTCCATCTTGACACCAAAAGCTTTGAATCAAGTGCAAATGTTAAGCATTTTGGGCAGATAACCTTTCTCTGGCTTGCATGTTCAGTACATGCTCACCTTTATGCTGACCCTAACAAATGTAAAAAAATGGAATTTATCATGCAAGGAACCATATCGCACTGTTTGTCAGTAAAATACACCTGTCATTGTATCAGTTAGATTCTGCTATTTGGCACTTATGTATAAGTGGACTGTAGGAAAATTTGATGTGAACTAACATTTTCCTCCAATTAATATTTGTGGAATATCTCATTTATTTTAAGATGCTGACTGCAGAGCTCAACAAAGTACTTTGCAAGTTGCTGATGAGAGGACACAAGTTGCAGCCCTTCTCATGTCCTCTGTGATGCACCATAAAGTCAGCGACCAGGGGGATGACAGACCCGCTGGACCTGCTGAATATCATCTAGTACCCAGGAAAAGCTCAAAAAATTGTAATATACTTGCTTTTCAAAGCTTTGGGTGTACACATTCCTGAAGCTGAGAACCACTTCTATTGTCTTGATTGTACCAGGTACTTGGGTAGTACAGCTCAGATTGAGATTCACTGCGAGAACTGTGAATGGGATATTGACATAGCCTTTTGCTCTTCCTTTCTTGTAATTCCTTTGAAAGAGCAGCTTCAACGAATTCTTGGGCAGCAAAACTTGAAGTTGCTTCCGCAAAGAATCAGAGGAAGTGTGATGACGTAGTGGATGGCATAGAACATGCCAGGCTGTCGGCTGATTTTTCAACTCACAATATTTCACTATTGTGGAATACAGATAGAATTAAAGTGTTTTAAAAATTAACGTTTGACATCTGGCCAGTTCAGTGTGATATTCTTGAGCTGGACCTTGCAGTCTGAAAGCAGAACAGGCTTATGCCTGCTATTTGTTTTGGTTTTTCAAAGCCAAACATCACCACTCTTTTTACACTCTTTGCAAAGGAGCTACAGAAGCTTTCCTTAGGATTTCCATTAGTTAAACATGGAGAACAGGTCCAAATAAGGGTATTTGCAGCTGCATATTCAGTGGATGCCATTCGTTCAGCAGTCGGAAACTATAAACAATTTAATGGTTTTTATGGGTGTGCCTGGTGTTACTAAACCGGGGGCTCTTCGTACGAATATTGAGATCCTGCTCCAGTGTGCAGGACTGCTGTGAAGCATATTGAAGTGGCTAGAAAAGGCACGTCTTAAGTGCCTGTTTATTAATAGAGTCAAGGGACCTTGCCTTGCCGTGACCTCGTTTTGATGTGGTGGATGGTTTCATCCCCGATTACCAGCATTGTGCCTGCTTTGGTGTCATGTGACAGTTACTCAAACTGTGGCTAGAAAGCGAGTATGACTGCCCTTGGTAGAAAAGATACAAATTGACTCAGCTAAATAGCCTGGTGTTGACCATCTCACCTCCAATAGAGATCACCTGCACCCCAATGAGGTTTGAAGACTGAGCTAGGTAATTGGAAGGTGTCAGACCCCCTGCAGACACCCTACCATGCTCTGTACAGAGGAGGGCTCCTGCTTCTTTGTCGAGCAAATAGGTACTTTGGGCATACCACTTCTTTCTTTTTATTATTATTTCTTTTATTTTCTATTATTATCATTTTTTTGCTGGAGGTGCTGCGATGTGCAGGTCTGAGTTACTCCTTTAGACTGAACCAGCTCTGCTAGATGCTTTAACAATAGTTCCACGAGTTGTGTCGATACATTTCATAACTCCTCTGTGGTGCACTGTTATTCACTGAGGCTTGAGCTCCAGAAGCCTGCAGTATTGGTGCAATAGGCATTACCTTTAGTAAGTGTCTGTTTCCTCTTTCACTCCTTGTTTCCACTTGTGCAGCTTTATGCATTTTGGAAGTTTTCCAGTCATGGATGCTTACTGAGTTTTTTATTGCCATTACTTTTACATTTGTCATTTTTGCTCATTCTTTTTCCAATTGTATACATACATATATATATGTACATTTTCCTTCTCCCTGCTAAGTGTTTTGCCATTGTTACAAGTAAGCTTGTTTTTTTTTCCTGTCATGTGGCTTCTATGAGGTATGTAGTTGTGCTTCATTTACCCTTTCATACATCTTTCCTAATTTTGCCTGCTTGGCGAGTATTTGGGTACAGTTTAAACCTGATGTAGTGAAGGATGTGTTCTCTGTGCATCTTCTTTTTCCCATTATTTTTTGTCTCTATGTTTTTTTTCTTTTTTCACTTTCTGGCCTTTCATTTTTTTTTTTTCTTTTGCACCTCTTACAATTGTAGTCTAACGGGCCTGGAGGAAAGTGGTGGCACATGGAGCACTGAACGCAGGGCTCCACTTGGGAAGAAAGAGATAAATGAAATAAAAGTTGTTCCTCCTCCTAAACCTGCTACTAATATATCTTTGTCAGTTAATGAGAGTGGGCACGTTCCAGATATCTTGTCTTTGGTGAAGTGAATTCCTCGCTGCTGGCTTACTCAGGCACATTGACAAGATCTTGCCTTTATAAGAAAAAGTTGCTTGCCGAACTGCACTATAAGCACTTGCTTCCACTCTGATCAGCTTTTGAAATGGTAATGAAGGCTTGGAGCATCATGCTTTGAAAGGGTGATATAAAACAGGAGAGAGGGGGGCAAGTGATCTGAAAAGGCAAGCTGTTGGGTGTACTTATGTTCATCTTGACATCTATTCATTAATAGCTTTCTGTTGCCATTGAAAGTCACAATCAAGGAGTCCAGCAAGGTCATATAACATTCACTGCTCTTGTGAATGCTTGAGGCAGCGAGGCTTGCCGATTCTGAAAGTCGACAGTTGGAACTTGCATGTTCTGTGCAGGGTCGGTGCCAAAAATGGCTAGAGCTGTTGTGTCAGTGACAGAGTGGCAGGGTCAGTTGGCGGCAATATCAGTAAGAATATTGTAGATTATTTCGTCTTCATAACAATATTGTTCAGCGATTACCAAGCCAGCGGCTTCCTCCCATTTGTTGAGTGTTATGGCAGCAGTAATGGGGCAAAGGGGGCAGGTGGGCATCAGCTTCTTAGGCTTTGACTGTCTAGGCTTTTGGCAAATATGGTCAGCTACGAATGGGCAGGATGCTTTGAAGTTAGTGTCTTTTATTGTGCCTTATGTGAGCATGAATGTATTTAGCACTAATCCAGCGGTTCAGGGCATAGCCAAATTGTCTAATGCTTGTGTGTCTGCTTGTAGTGCTTTCACACTAAAAAGAAACAATGGGGACATAGTGGATTCAAACCCAGGAATTACTCATGGGAAGCAAGTATGAAGTGCTGTAGCTATAACTGCAGTGGATCCCCCCATGTGCAGACTGCAACACACTCTTGCACTGTGCACTGGATGTCCTCGTCTCCATCAACTGCCACCTGTGCACAAAAGCTTTCGCACGTCTTACTCGATTGTTATTTTTTTTTTTTGATGCTCAAACAACTGGGTTACAGGGAACTACATAGGATGGCTGAAACAAAGGCTCATAATGCAAAATGAAGCCGTGGTTGTCTCTGGCTTCGTGAATGGGCTAAGCTTATTGTTTTGACTCCATTGCTCTTCGGGTGTCACTTGGCTGATTCTAATGGATGGCTCGTATTCTCACTCATTTCATTTTGTAGAACAGGTGCTGTTATATTTTGATTCTATTATTTTCTTTGTGCAGTCACCATTCTTTGTTGGTTTAAAATGTGTAATAAATTTTTTGAATGTCTTGCAACCTTCGTGATTATTGTCCTACAATGATACATACATCACTGAGCAGCTCATAAGTTGCAAAGGGACACATGAGTCATGATTTCCACTTTTTCTGTGCTTCCATATATCCGTAAAGTTTCAACACATTGTTTAAATATGATTTCAGCCATGCCTACTTGATGAAGCAGCGAGTCTAGAGCTCGAAACTTCATAGCTTTTTGCAGATTCATTAAAATAAAGATGCCAGATAAGAGATTTCCTTTTTTTTTGCACAGAAAGGAACAACTAGATTGCAACAAACACTTGTTTGGAAAGTTAGAGGGCATAAAGAAAAGCTGTTTTCTTTTACCATGATGAAAATAACCACATTTTGCTCAGCCTGACTGGATTTTGAGCGTGAATTTTCTGTCTTTTGCAGAGTTAAAAAATAGCCCTGGGCTAAAGCGCTTACCTAACCCCCCCCCCCCCCCTTTTTTTTTTGTCCTTACTCACTTTTATCCTACACTTCTGCAATATGCCCCATTTTATTTTATATATATTAAATTTAAGAAGGACAAGATGTGATTATTGCAATTAGTGCGAGAGTGATGCATTAGTTTGGCACCACACAGAACAGAAGCAAAGCCATTAACAGTCAGACATGACTAGTCCGGCACTCACTCTGACATAGCCCATTTTCCTCCCCTAAAGAAGCAGAAAAGAACAGACAGAACTATTTGAGAGATGAAGGGCGATAGTGATAGGGATGAAGGTGGCGGTGTAAAAAAAAAATTACTTGCATCAGCTCTTTCAATTACATTTTTTTTATGTAGTCCACTGTCACAGGATGGAAACCCGTTATACTTTGTGGCACGGGCAGAGGCTCTTTATTTTTCTTTCCTTTTGCATGCCTCAACATAATATATGTCACAGGATGGAGGAGAAACTATTAAAACTTCTGTGATAATATAAGCAGGTGCAGATCACCTCACATGAAAGGGGCCTCCGAGAATGGTGGGGAATCCCTGCTTTTGCAGCTCGACAAGGTCTCTCCTGTTGCTAAACAAATCAGTCGGATTAAGCAGGGACCCCGTCTCATTCTTAGTTTTCCTCTTCATACCTGTTGCTAAGTTACGTTATTTGCCGTCCTATATATGAAGCAGGTTAGAATAAATTGGCCCTCTCCTCCTATCTTCGGAGATAAGACCCTGGGCCGCAGCCTCCTTAGCCCACATCTTAATTCAGCGCTGCTTGGCCACCAGCTCATTAATGGCCAGAGATTAAGACCCGCAGTAGCAAGAAGTCCCTTTTAAATGAAAAAATATTGGGAAAGATGGTCAGCTTGATGAATGTAGCTCAGTTTGACATTATCAATATTTAAAACCATGCAAAAGTTGGAAAAAAAGTGTGTTCCAGAATGAGTAAAAAGCCCGACCTGCTCTGTCTCACTTTGTGCAAGAACTTTTTGGCAGTTTCTTGGAACAGGAGCTTGTGGGTAAATGCAACATTGAATGGAAGGAAGGAACAGCTCAAACGGACCGTACGTAGGAAGGCGAGACAGGCGCATGAGCAGCTCATGTGTCTGTCTCGCCTTCCTACACGTCCCGTCCGTTTGAGCTCTTCCTTCCTTCCATTCAACATGAACCAGCCAGCCCGAAAAAGCTCTCTTCTTGAAATGCAACATTATGTATTTTGCTTGTCACCATACAGTGCAATAGCGCCTATGTGTGTGTCAATTTTTCTGCTGGATTAAAATTTCAGAAATTGTTGAGCACTCTTTCTGTGAATGTAGCTTTGTTGCATATGCAAAAAATATATCTTTCATTACCTTTGAAATAATCCACAGAAGGAATTAAGGGTTGAGCAATGAATATGGGTTCTGCACACTATTCGAAGCACTGTTTTATGTGTTTAAAAAAGCTCGCGCGGTAATAGGTAGTGTAATGTCTGTGATATTGTTAGTGGCCCCAGGTCCACCAGGAGCCAGAGACAGCTTGTACACACATGGCAATGTAGTGGACCCACGGACGGCAACGAAAATGACAGGAAAACAAAACAAAAAGAGCATCCTACATGAATGGCATTGTTTAATGCCAATGGCTGGCAGCAAGGTGTGGGACAGCAGCGTGCGTCGCCTGCATGTGGCTTGGAGCGCTGAGCACTTGCGTCGGATAACATACGGGCTGGCGGCTGGCAGGGTACCATGATGCGTTGCCGAATGCCAGTCTCACGCGGCCACGTTACCTGACCGTTCCAGCTAACAACGGCATCACTGTTCGGATGCGCACGTGTGGCCAGTCCGCACGAGCTGTCATCCACATCTACATCATTACAATGCATTTTTATTTGCACAAGGTTTAATGATCATTAAATTTAGTCCCCAGTGTCCGTTTATTAAAATTGTACTTTTGACAAATTAAATACACATTTGCAGAAATACATTTTTAGTTCATTGCCAATATGCTACCCCAAATATGATTTTGAGCACTGATCTTTGAAGGCAGCTTGAAGTGTGCTTGAAATATATTTTCAAGGAATATCCATTTTCATAATTGAGGTATACTTTAGGCACATTGCTTTCACATTTACAAAAGTACATTTTAAATTCATTTTCAAGATGCTGCCCCAAATATGATTTTAAGCATGGTTTTTCTAAGGATGCTTGAAGGGTGCTGCAAATATATCTTCAAGGGCCACCCATTTACTATACCTGAAGTGTACTTCAGACAAATTTATTTCATATTTGCAAAAGTACATATTTAATTCATTTTAAGTATGTAAAAAATGCCTACATATTTTTTCACCTATTTGAACTATACTCGAAATGTACTTTAAGATACGATATTTTTGACACATTTTAAAAATACATTTTGAATATTCAGCAAGGAATTTGATGAACATATTTCAGACATATTTTGAGCACATTCGTGAATACGAATTACATTTAAAATGCGTAAAAAATATGCCGCTGTGTATTCCAAACGTACTTCTTTTTGCTAAGGGGCCTTTCATACAGGCTCCTGAGGAGACAGATGAGGTGAATTAGAACTCCCATCTCTTGGAGAGCTTGCCACAATCTACTGTGATCTACGCAGTCAAGCGCTTTCGCATAATCAGTAAAGCAGAAGTATTTTGGTTTCTGGAACTCTCTTGCCTTTTCCATGATCCAGCGAAGGTTGGCAATCTGGTCTCTAGTTCCTCAACCCTTGCGAAACCCAACTTGCACGTCCGGAAGCTCCCGATCCACATACTGCTGCAGCCTACCTAGGAAGATTTTCAACATCACATCGCTAGCATGCGAAATAAGCGCGATCACACGGTAGTTGGAACAATCTTTGGCACTGCGTTTCTTTGGAATGGGGATGTAAACTGACCGCCTCCAATTCAGTGACCACTGCGCTACCTTTTGATTAAAAGCCTACATTAGACTGGGCTCCCAGTTCATAACAGATGCCGCTAATTTTAGGAGAATTAAAACAAGCACTGCGAACATTTTGGAGAAGAGGTAAACGTTTTGTTGGATGCACAAAGGAAGAAACGCACTACTACCCTTGTTTGGCACTCCGGTGGCACAGACTCTAGTTTTACTATAATAAACTCCAGGTGAGAATGCTAATTGCATATATGCGGTTTCTTATATGTTATCCAGCGCTAACATGCATGCCTAATGTTTAGTGCATTCAAAAATAATCTCAACAACATTTAGCATATATTTCAGGAATGCGAATATGTAGACAGTCAGGTTTGTGGCCGAATATCAAAACACAAACATAACTTTATATCTTTTATCACGTATACTTCATCAATTGGGATAGGTGTAAATATACTCTTGCCGCATAAAATCCACACACAACAAATTTGTTAGTTTATTATTTCCGCAGAATTGTTAAGTGACCAAAAGGTTCACCGTAACAGTTAAATTATTAGCGCTTAGTGCGGTTTCTCCAAACCATGTGTTGGGTGTTGTTTTCTTCGCAGAGACTAACCCAGACTGACCTACATTGGAAATCGCGTATGATGCTCCTTTTGCTTGTCAGAAATAAGAGAGGCAACCTGACAATCGTAAAGCAAGACGGTGCTTCTTCTCCATGGGTCTTTAATATTAGTGACCCTTGCAAGACTTACTTCCAGGTCACTTGATTGCGCTGGAAGACCCATTAATTCCTTAGCCGCCAAGGTCTACAGATATGATCCGACTGGATATTCTTTGGAAAGCATACGTTCGGCAAGATCCCACTGCGAACATCCAGGGTCTGCGAGCTCGAATCATAACAGTGATTGCGCATTTTAATAGCAAGGTATGCTACGCAGGACATGGCATTAAATCGAATATCGCTTACATGATTACACATCCGGCGTGCTAGAGACAGCGCACCGATAGAACTGGATAATTCTGGTACCAAAACTTTTTGGAAAGCTATGAAAGAGCGCAAACACACAGGACCACTAAGGACAAGAGACGAGACACAAGCGCCAACTGTCAACTGATTTACTACCCTCGAGCGAAAAACGATCTGCTGCCATATGACTCGGCGCATTCCAAACTGTGATGAGCGGGATAGCATTGCAATGCATGTAATCTGCTCTCAAGAAATCGTGCCCGCATCGAATGAAAAATAGCTTGCTTAATCAGATAAGCCGACTTTTAGCGGCGGGGTTCCCCTCTTCGATCTTGATTGCTGTATGTGAGACCCTCCTCCAGAAGTTGAAGCATGGAACAGGAAAGAGCGGCTGTAATCGGGAAAAGGCCGAAAAACCTTTGGTTGTGCCGTACCTACACAAGACCACTCACAACTTAAAAAAAGTGGCCAACAGGCACGGTGTGCCGGTTGTGTTTTCGGCACCCAGTAAGCTGGGAGGGCTATGCCCCCGCATCTGTGGCCAGAAAAAGAGTGGGTGCCAAATTAGTCATAAACGTCGGTTTGTGACCTGTTCCACGGGAGTGGTCTACGCTATTCCCTTGACGTGCGGGAAGTTGTATGTCGGCCAAACCGGCCGTTGCATCAATGATCGATTAGGGGACCACTCAAGAAATGTTAAGAATTTTAAAGACAAGTACGCACATTTAGTTGCGCATATTAGTAATTGCAGTGGTTGCGTGGCCCGATTTAATGAGACGAAGATTCTCGGCAAGAGCATTCATAAGACAGCACGTCTCAGCTTGGAAGCCTTTCATATCACGAAATATGGCAACAGATGCATTAGCAAGCCTTCGATATCTCTCTTAAACGCTGAGGTCTGTTTTTTAGATGCGACTAATATGTTTACCCCTTGAGCATCTTGCTTTTTTGGTTTTTCGTTTTTTTCCCAGTGTCTCTTGCTCGCACGTGCGTTACTGAAACTTCTTATCTTATGTGAGCTGCTGTGTACATAGGTGTTGCCTTGCTCCAATAAAAATCAGTGGACAGTCGGCGCTTGTGTCTCGTCTCTTGTCCTTAGTGGTCGTGTGTGTTTGCGCTCTTTCATAGTTTTCCAAAAATGAACCAACTCTCCCAAAAGGAAATGTTAATGAAGTAGTTGGCCCTTCATTTTGTGCTCCTTCACCTTCTTCTTTCACGGATCTTCTGCTCACCCACATCGTCAACGCAACGTGCCGGGCAAGACGATACCTTTCTGTCTCCGCAATGGGCTCGTCCCGGAAGAAGTAAGTGCCCTTTTCGGACCTGTAAAACCGTCGTGGGGGCACGTGAAAAGACTCTGCAAACTATTACGCTCTGAACTTTGGCGGCAAATTCGGCTTTTCCAAGATTGGCTTCATTTGACCTGCTACGCTGTGCACCCTGACTGGGTCGTCGCGCGGAAATTGGCGTTACTAAGAAAAACAGCTGCGCAACTGACAGAGTACTACTGGAGATGCCTCCTGAACCTGTTGCTGCCATGTTTACACAACAAGAAGAGGACACTGGAAAGAAGGAAGAATAGTGTTACCGTGTTGGGGAATGTATGCTTGCCTGAGAACATTATGCGCCTGCTGCAGAAGAGCCCAAAATTTGGCTTAGAGCCCAGCGTTCCTGCGCACGAACTGATTGTAGCGAACAGGAAAATGGCCCTGAAAGTTAGAAATGAGGAGGATCAGGAGCGGTGTCTTCTTGAAGGTGTTGACTGTCTGAGAAGGTCTCCGCCAGCTGATCATGGCGTGCACAATGATAGAGGGCTGTTGAAAGGCGTAGTTTCACTATTTAAAAGAAATAACCTCATGCTTGTAGAGGCCGATAAAGAGACTGGTTTTGTTGTTTTGCAAAAGTTTATGTACAGCCAGAAAGCGCAAGCTGCAATTAACAAGAATTATATATCTGTCAAAAAAGCGAGGTAAGGATTAAGACCAAGTTCGTGAACTTCTGTAAAGATTTGAATCTTGATTCCCTCGCCAAAAGCATCACTAAGAGCAGAGGTAGCAAACTAAATGTTTTTTTCACAGCAAAGACTCATAAGCCGGAAATACCTTTCCGGACCATTGTTAGTGAAGAAGGGTCGTGGCAGAGAAATGTTACCCAATTTTTGCAAAGGCACCTAAAGACGCTTGTTTTAGATGACCCCTTCCTCATTAAAAAATCGGCAGATGTCGCTCTTTTCCTTGAAAATACAGACGATATTGGATTTGGTTTCTCTGTAGATGTAGAAGATTTGTTCTATTCGATGCCTCAAGACGAACTAATGCTGGCTGTAAAAGATTGTATTGAAGCTAACGGCGACGTGTGGTTCCAGAATGCGACAGGTTTGACTGTGGAAAGTTTTACTGATCTTTTGCAGTTTTACTTGAGGTCAACTTTTATTGTTCTTGACAACCTGCCTTATTTGCAGCGCGATGGCATTTGTATTGGGTCCTGCGTGGCCCCCACCCTGTGTGACATATTTTTATCTAAGGTCGACAAAGTTTTAGATAAGCGCTTTAATGGGGGAAGGATTTTAAAGATTTTTAGATATATTGAAGACTTTCTAGTGCTTTTAGGAAAACAGACTACCTTCACCTACCCCTCTACAGTAGGTGAAGTTTTAAGAGCTTTCAAAAAGCTTGGACTTGGGCTAAACTTTACCCATGAACTACCTGATTCATCTGTTTTACAGTTTATAGATCTCGAACTAACATTCTGCGAAACACACCTTTGTTGGTGTTACTACCCTCGAGCGAAAAACGATCTGCTGCCATATGACTCGGCGCATTCCAAGACTGTGAAGAGAGGGATAGCATTGCAATGCATGGAATCTGCTCTCAAGAAATCGTGCCTGCATCGAATGCAAAATAGCTTCCTTAATCAGATAAGCCGACTTTTAGCGGCGGGGTTCCCCTCTTCGATCTTGATTGCTGAATGGGAGACCCTCCTCCAGAAGTTGAAGCATGGAACAGGAAAGAGCGGCTGTAATCGGGAAAAGGCCGAAAAACCTTTGGTTGTGCCGTACCTACACAAGACCACTCACAACTTAAAAAAAGGGGCCAACAGGCACGGTGTGCCGGTTGTGTTTTCGGCACCCAGTAAGCTGGGAGGGCTATGCCCCCGCATCTGTGGCCAGAAAAAGAGTGGGTGCCAAATTAATCATAAACGTCGGTTTGTGACCTGTTCCACGGGAGTGGTCTACGCTATTCTCTTGACGTGCGGGAAGGTGTATGTCGGCCAAACCGGCAGTTGCATCAATGATCGATTAGGGGACCATTCAAGAAATGTTAAGAATTTTAAAGACAAGTACGCACATTTAGTTGCGCATATTAGTAATTGCAGTGGTTGCGTGGCCCGATTTAATGAGACGAAGATTCTCGGCAAGAGCATTGATAAGACAGCACGTCTCAGCTTGGAAGCCTTTCATATCACGAAATATGGCAACAGATGCATTAGCAAGCCTTCGATATCTCTTAAACGCTGAGGTCTGTTTTTTAGATGCGACTAATATGTTCACCCCTTGAGCATCTTGCTTTTCTAGTTTTTCTTTTTTTTCCCAGTGTCTCTTGCTCGCACGTGCGTTACTGAAACTTCTTATCTTATGTAAGCAGCTGTGTATATAGGTGTTGCCTTGCTCCAATAAAAATCAGTTGACAGTCGGCGCTTGTGTCTCGTCTCTTGTCCTTATTGGTCGTGTGTGTTTGCGCTCTTTCATAGTTTTCCAAAAATGAACCAACTCGCCCAAAAAGAAGTGTTAACCAAAACTTTAGGTCTTGTGAAAACTTTGGCGCCAATCATACATTTCTACATATCCCTATTTCTCAAATATACATGCTCGAAGCTATAAAGGTGTATTTGAAACATACTGTAAAGTGCAAGGGTGGAAGAACGGGCTAACTGGTAGTTAATTTTAGGATAACAAAACAGCGCACTACTGATGCACGGACAAAGATAGAGACTATAAGTACAGCGCTGACTTCAACTAGTTATTTTATTACAGAGTAACAAAATATATATGTTGAAAAAGTGGGCTGGAAAGCCTAAGTAAAAGCTCCTGATTTTGGACGCGATAGAAAGATACCGTACCAAATTTGAAAAGACGCGAAATAACAAAGCAGAACACAACAAAGCGAAACAACAAGTTAGAAAAATAATAGAAGGGCGATAAAATGATGAAGACAATTGGCAAAAACAAATAACAAGTAACATTATGTGAAGACACAAAAAGAAAATGCAGAAAAACAAAAAAAAAGGTAAAAGGAGAATAAAAATTAAAACCAATAAAACAAATAGGGCCATTAAAAGCAGAACACCTAAAAGAACAAATGCCAAAATGCCGCTAAGAATTAAAGATCCATAATCCGGAGTTACGAATATTAAAACTACTCTATGCATGACTCTAATAGTCTAACTCAGCGTCGTTAGCGAAATCGAAGGTGGGCTAATGCGATCTTGTCCCGTCTTTAGAATGTGGGCGGTATCTATTATTTCGCGCGTGATCTGGTGTGCACTAAAAATTGAGTCTAATATGGATTGGGCAGAAACTGAGCAGTGCCGAGTTAACTTAGGAAGCAAGAAATCATGCCGGACGATAAGTGTACCTAAAGCATATCTGGTACCGAACGCTTGACAGCTCTTTTATATATATATTCAATAAATCGCCTTTTCAAACAAGCGCTAAGACGGAACAAACAAGTAAAAAGCACACGTAATTTGTGTACCTTTCAAAATAAAAAAAACGTCGAAATTAATTTGAATCTATGAAAAGATATCGAAATGACGCACAAAAACCATGAAAATACAGTAACGTCTACATGAACACAAAGGCAATCTAAAACCTCTTCTACTCCGTTTAACAGC
The DNA here is from genome assembly GCF_055883805.1 of Amblyomma maculatum. NCBI lineage: Eukaryota > Metazoa > Arthropoda > Arachnida > Ixodida > Ixodidae > Amblyomma > Amblyomma maculatum. The sequence goes on from NC_139353.1 coordinate 100,869,352, forward strand.
TCACTGAGTCTCAACAATTGCGCATCGTTGTGTGGAACCGCTATCTACAGGTCGTTCATGCATTCTCAGCACCTAGCGGATAACATTGCGTATTTCTTCTAAATTAATACTTCCCTGTCGTGACTAAATTTACCAGAAATAATTGTTTGTCCAAACATGCACAGCCGTCATTGCATTATGCCTAGTGCCGGGGAAGTGTTGATGGTGTTGCTGATCCAGCCCTTGTTTTTTACGCGTTCCTCAATTCATCTGTTTAGACAAGCCTATGATGACTTATGTACCTTTACCACACGTTAAAGATGTGTAATACACAATGTATTTGAAGCATTTCTTGAGCTTTAGCTGATTGCCGAATCTACACTTTATGCTGACAATCTTTTCGCAACCGTAGCTATAATTTCAGCGAAGTGAAGTAAGATGATTACACCTCTAAAACCTTCGCAGACCAAAATGGTACATTTCTAAAGTAGCTAAACCCAGTATGGGATATGACAGCTTTGGCGGCTATAGAAAAAAATTCATATCAGCGCATATCGAAACAATGTTTTGCCGGGTTCCCACTTTTTGCCTGAGCCTTGCTGACTTTAATGAGGCGCTGGGCGCACATCTTGCACGAATTTTCGAAGTGTATTCCATAACAAATAACTTCACCTGTATGCTCCACATTGAAAGATTTTATGTAATTTTACTCCTTGAAGACTTCCTGATTTTCTCGTTCTGATTTTCCTTCTTTATTGCGTTAGTGTGGACCCCGAACATTCTTACTTTTCCTTGTTTTTCACTGAAATGTTTAGCTCTTATACTGAAGTTTGTGAGCTCCAAATAGTTATTTACACGTCACACAAAGTTTTACATCCTGCATGTAGTTAATGATTTAGCTAAGGGGACTGTGTGTACGTAAAATGACAAAAAGAAGGCAACGCAGACAAACTGTGCATCTTAAAATAGCGTTTTTTTGGGGGGGCACGATCATCATTTATATTTTTGCAGAATAAGGTGGTGGCAATTCTTAAGTCGAAAGCTGAGATGTAATTAAACCCTTGAAGATTTTTCTTATGAGGTAATTCAAATATCTTGCCTTTACCGCTGTTGCCTATTGGTATGTATTGAGCGGAGCCAGGTAAGTGCACCAGAACGTTTACTAGTAACCTTATGCCTTCCCGTTATAAGTGACATATGCCTTCTGCACTTCAGTGACTATATGCTGAGAATTGCCAGTGCACGGGCAAATAATATTATGTTAAATGTCACAGAGCCTAAAACGATCATTTCAATGCCAGCAAATCACCCACCAAGACATGGCCCAGGTCCCCATTACGAGTGCTTGTGATTCCTGAGGCAGGAGAGTTTTCTTGAATTCCATTTGAATGTACGTTGCAGACATTGCTGCTCGAACCTGTTGACAAGCTAGTTAATTCGTGCGTCAGTGCACGTATCACTTCAAATCACCTCATCTTTTAAAAGATAAGTCGGATATAGTAAAAACTTACTAAATAGGTCTGCACCGTCAGGCATTGTAGTAAACCAAACAAACATTTCATGACCACCAAAGTGTGGCCCCTAATTTAGCTATGAAATTTAGTTAGTCTTTTGTGTAACCACACCAACACTCGGTGAGGAGCCTATAGTGCTTCCAGCTCTCAATTTAGCTTCATAGAGTGGTAGTGTAGACGCCGCATAAACTGTTCCTTGCACTCTACATGCGTGCAAGTGCCGGTTATGCACATCCCATTAACCCGGGGTACCTCGTCTGGATATATATATTGGAGAATGTATATGTGCAATTTGTTTTCCAGAATGAGAGATGTATGCTTTAAAAAGTGCCCCTCTATGACACTTTTATTGAATAGAAAAGAACATGAAAATGTTCAGTGCTTATTCTTAAGGAAATCAGGGTGAAGTCTATTGAAGATATTTAAAGTATAATGCTTGCTCTTATAGGCACTAGAGTATCTGAAAAAAGGCAAATGGAGCTCATTCATCATTCTAGCGAAGATAAGTGGGCCCGTTGAATTCGCAATATTCGAATAACAGCTGCTGAAAGAGGAAGCCAGATGATTTATTAGAAAGTATTCTTTTGTTCGATAAATAAGATATTTTAGTAAGATACGTCTGTATCGATTTTATTTCCCGGTGAGCAGCGAAATAGTCCTAAATGAGCACATTTGTACCTGCAGGTGCCCTTGCTTCGGTACAGCGATGACTCAGCACGGTGACCAGCTAGAGAGGCGAAAGCGAACAGCAGGAAGTAATGGAACGAGAGGCTTGCCATTCATTATTGAAAACCGTCTCTCTTGCAACCGAAAATATTTTGCGTGAACATCACGGGACAATTTTCTGTTTTTCTAAGCACACTTTCAGAGTTTCTTTCCTCCTTACTACATGACGACTTTTTTATTCGCTTTGCTTTGACCTTCTTGCTCTCTCATACGCAAATGTTCCCTGAAAACATCGTTTGCTATTACCAGCATTAGATTCATCATTCAAGCATTGCCTTTGGAAGTTATACCTTGGTTTGAACCGAAGTTTTTATTTTCAAGCACTTGTTGACTTTCCAGCATCTTTGACATTATCGACACACCTGTAGGTCATGTGCCTCGCCTTCGACAGTCGAAATCCTGTTACATTTTGTTGATGACCGTGCTCGTTATGGTGGAAGGGCAACTCTTGCCATATAGCGCCATGACACAGATTGTATTTTCTCGACACAAGATTGGCCAAAGACCAATTTGCTTTGCGTCTCATTTCTAAGAAGCAATACACCACGCCCACTGGCAGGACATGGGCTAGCACATGAATCTGGAAAGCGAGGTGGCTGGTCAAGCCATTCCTTCATTACCCTAGTGTATGTAATGTCCTGAGTGCATATCACCGCAATCTCGGATTTCACCGATATGTGTCATTAGCCGTTGTCTTTCTCCCTCTCCCTTCGTTCGTGGATTTGAAGAGCGAAAGAGCAGGTGGGTACGGGTAGGTCCAGACGCTTAGCCATCGAGGAGGTATAGTAGCCGCACAGTTCCAGCAAATTAGAGTGGTGCGTAATACAGTTGCTTTCGTGGCATAGTTGCACAAGCGTGTGTTACTCTGGACTGAGCAGTCGCGTGTCGCTCGGGACCCGGAGTTTCCGCCTCCCTTAGCTTCGTGCCATTCTCCCCTCATTCTTCATAAACACCATATGAGTAAGCATTTAGTGCTAACTGGATAGACGCGCCGCGCTGCTCGCCACATCGTGAAGCAGCTTGTGCTCACCAGCGCACCCTAACGACTACTAGAATTAGGTCGCTTTCTTTCGATTACCGTTCATTCACTGTAATAGATATGGTGAGGCCGAAACTCTAGAGTAGGTGCTTTGCTCATATTTTAATCCTCCTAATATCATAAGAAAGTAAAATTGCATAGAAATCAATAGCAGAGGTAAGGCGTGTTTGTAGATTGCATTTTATTACCTATGCAAATTGTCTTTATTTTGTTTTCAATAGCTATAAGACAGTGTTAGGCGGACCACACTTTATTATTATTCCCTGTAAAAGTGGTGCACACAATTAATATCGACGTCTATTCCACAACTAAGCGTTTGGCAAATAAAGAATCCGACATTTTCCGCATAGGTGTAGCATACATTTCAGTCATAAGGAAACAAAAACACTCATGGAATCTGCTTATCAAACGGACGTGTATAACTAATATATATCATAGAGGTCTGTAAAATATCATCGATGTCGCTCGCAGACATCATACACTATGCCTCAAACCGAAACAAGTACCTATAAAAGAAACTGCTTTATAAACACAGATTTAGGAATTATTAAAACCCATACGGTCACTTAAAAAAAAATGACTGAATGCTGTGGGCACTGTTATGTATTTTGAGGTTCGTTATGCACTTTCAAACCTTCCTTTCGTTTGTACATACGCAGCCTTGTACCCACGAAGGCATTCAAAATTCCGATGGAGAGAAGACGCATAAACATCCATGTGTTTTGCTGTGTATCACATACCAAAATGTTCCATCCTGTATAAACCAACACCGTGTTTACACAGCCGGTGCCACAGCCGACTGGGGATGAAAAATAGGGTTAGCGCCCATAGGAATACGTGGAACCGAAATATTTCTAAGCAGTTTTTTATGTTCACGAGACACCTATGATGTTCGTATTTGGTGTAGAGTAACCATGAACATCCTAGAACAGATCGAGAAAGTATGAAATCTCATGATAGAGGCGAAGTATTTTTAAAATACCGCGAAACGTATTGGTGTGCAAGTTGGGAGGGCGACCCATAAAAACACAAGTAAACGCAACATTTTGCTCGTTTCGCAGATCACCAGAAGTGATGGCCGGTCGTTAAACATTGGCCAGTGCTTTGAAGAAGTATGCAGCGTCATTGCAAAGGCGGTCTACATTTAAAATTCCCCGAATAATCTATGTTGTGAATCCGGACATCCCCAAAATGTTCATGTAGCGAAACACGTAGTTTTGTTTACCGTCTGAAATGCTGCCGCATGGAGTAAATTAGCTTGATAATACAGAATTAAATTTAAAAGGCAGTTGTCAAACGCCGTGCGACAATACGGACCGAACGAGAGTCACGCATTGCAGCAGACGACAGCGCAGCTGGCGATACCCACCGCGGCCGCCTCCAGCTCCGAAGCGTCTGCTAGCGACAGCGCCGCGCCGGTGGTGCATTGCCGTCTGCAAGTGTGCGCGGTCGGATTACGGTGCTGTGAACGGTCCCACAAGTCGTCAGACTTGCAGTACTTGCAAGGGAGTGAAGTGTGTCATGCAACATGATGTCGGGCGTGATACAAGACGCTCACCAAAAAATGAGAAGGGTTCAATGCTCCTGAACCGAGTAAAATGTTGCGGTAAGTTGTGTTTACATGTGTTTCTATGGCTCGCCCTCCCAACTCGCACCCGCATACGTTTCGCGGTATTTTAAAAATGCTTATCGTTAATGAGATTTCATATTTTCGTCATCTGTTCTAGGATGTTCGTGGTTGCTCTCTACTGAATAAGGAGATCATAGGTGCTCCGAGAAATTAGAAAATTGCATCAAAATGTTTCGGGCCCATGTATTCCAATGGGCGCTAAGCCTAGTTTTCACTCCCAACCGGCCCAGCTTAGCGACAGAAGCGCCACCGCATCGCGATTACGTCACAGATCGGTGTTGGTTTATAAATAATTTCCTACACATAACTATAGTGTCTCTCATTTTGCTTTATGAGCTTAAGGAAAACTAAATATCTCAAGCTCCAATATTTCTCACGTATTGACTACACAAACATAATTCAGTGAGAGAATGGGCTAATGCCAATCGTTTCAGAAATGTGGGAGGCTCAAATTATTTCATTATGAGTACACATGAACAAATAAGTATCCTGTGAAAAGTTACCACAGACAAACAGAACAGATGAACGTACCTTTGGTGGCAGTACAATTGAAAACATATTAACGATGCGTCAGATTGATACGAATTCGGCTCGTGATAGTTCCTTCGCTTATTCCCACTTTGAACTGAACTGAACCTGTCTTTGTGTGATGGGCTGCCAGTGGGACCGCCAGGTGAGAGACGTTATTGGATGCCAAAATACAAACGAACTGTGCTCAATTCAACTTGCCGGACAACAATTAAGTGACGGTCCTCAAACATTACGGTGAAATTCAGCCATATTGATCGCTGCTTGGTACGTCAACATCAGGTCGCACCAGAATTAAAGGTAATCACTAGCGATTCTGAATTTTGGCCATCCAACATTTCAATTTTTGTTGTCGATAAATACCCGTGGCTCCAGAAAGCCGCCTTATGGCGTACGTTCGCTCATTCCGTGACCACGGCGAAAGACCCACGTAGGCCATACATAGATTACTGTTGGTCAAAGCTCCTGCACTTTAAGGGCAGGGGTGGCGATAGCATAGTTCAAAACAGCGTGCAGGAGAGCATGACCTTTATTGCTTGTCCGGTCAAACTACATGACTTCAACTGCGACAGTAAATAAACTGGGCACACGGGTACATTTATTGCTCATGACAAGGGCCATTTAAGTAGGAAGTGCAAGGTGAAATTTAACAATTGTTTGAAATAACGTCCATTGCACATCGCAAGTGAAATGTGTGAGGATTTGTATTTTAGATGAGGATTTAGATATTTTACAGCTTTGCGTCCTGAACTATATAAAGTGTTATTTTCATTCATAAGCAACTTTCTTGAATCGTAGCAGTTGTTTTTTTTAATCGTGGCCTAAACGATTTCTACAAAAAAAAAAGTATGCATAATAATGAAACAAATAGAAAGAACAAAAGAAGTAAAAATTTTCTACACGAAAACTACGAAATAAACATGAACATATTGCCACGCCGGGGTGGTGCAGTGGTAAGATGCCCCACTACTTTGTCGGAGTTCCCGGCTTCGAACCCCAACACGGCGGCTGCGTTTCGATGGAGGCAAAACGAAGTGGCGTCCGTATGCTGTGTGATGTCAGCGCACGTTAAAGATCCTCAGGTGGTCGAAATTACTCTGTAGCCCTGCACTACGGTTACACATTCTCTTCCCACATTCACTCCCACCTTCCTCCCTTCGCTTACAGAGCGGTTAATGTGTCCGCAGAGCAAGTGTGACAGATACTTCCACTGTTAATATAAACAGCGCGAACAGAAAGACACAAGGACAAGATAAAAGAAAGCCACAGTACAAGCGCTTGGGTGTTTACCAACTCGCCCAGAGAGAGAGAGAGAGAGAAATAACATTTATTGCACCCGTCAAAAGGTTGGTGAGGATCCGAGGCGAAGCTCTGTCCCAACCATGTCCTCCCCCTCAGCCGTCGACCTGGATCCCTTGGATCTTAGCAGCGGCCAGGGCAAGACGGATGACTTCTCGTTGCTCTTTTCCGTCCTGCTTGAGAAGTAGTGCCTCCCAGGACTCATCTGTTCGGTCAGGTTCTCCAAATCTAGGACACGTCCATATCATATGGATCATGTCCGCTATGCCATCGCAACGTTTGCACCTGGGGCTAAAAATTTCCGGGTGCCACTTGCTGTAAAGCTGGGGGTTCGGGAATACTCCAGTCTGTAGCTTACGCCACATAACCTCCTCGCTTTTGTTGAGTTGCTTACACGCTTTTGGTAGTACTGATCTGCCTCATTTGTAATGATTTAGGATATCTTGGTAGGTGTTAAGGTCCTCGTCGAACTGCAGGGGCTCCTCATCGCGCAAGGGGTACGGGGTTGCGCATAAGTCGTCACTGGGATCCCGGAATGTAGCTAATCCTCGGGCCAGTACGTGCGCTTTCTCGTTCCCCCTCAACCCCTGGTGCGCCGGTGTCCAAATGAGCGCGACCTGCTCTGCCGGTGGTGAACCACTGGCCAACACTCTTGCTGCTATGGCCGAAATGCGGCCCGCGTCAAAGTTTCTAATCGCTGATTTCGAGTCTGTAACTATAATTTTGACCTGTTGTTGTGTTAGAGCTAGCGCGATGGCCACCTCTTCCGCCTCCGTTGTGGTCGAATTTCTGGTGCTGCAGCATACTACCGAGTCCCCGTCTTCTCTAGTTGCTACTGTAACACGTCCCCTACCGTTCGCGCATTGTGCGGCATCTGTATATAAGACGTCCTGTCTTCCCTCAAAACGGGCTTGCAGCGCTGTTGCTCTATCACTCCTCCGGCTCTCATGGTAAACGGGGTGCATGTTTTTGGGGAGCGGAGGTATTTTTAATTTGTCTCTAACCTGTCTAGGTACTTTTTCTGTACGTCTGGAGCATGCTTGCGGCTCATACCCCAGTTTTTCCAAAATGCTCCGACCAGTACGACTGCGCAGCAGTCTCTGGTATTGTGAAGTCCTTGCAGCTTCAATGAGCTCTTCGAGGGTATTGGAGACCCCTAGTCTCATAATCTTGTTTGTCGATGTATTGGGTGGTAAACCTAGTGCCGTTTTTATCCCTTTATGAATGAGAACGTCAAGTTTCTCCTTTTCTGCCTTGTGAAGCCGTAAATACGGTGCCACGTAGACTATCCTACTGATTATAAAAGACTGGACTAGCCTAAGGAGGTTAGCTTCTTTCATTCCCGCATGTTTGTTTGCTATCCGCTTCAGGAGTCTACAGGTTTGACTCGTGCTAGCGTCTAGCCTCTGTATCGTTTCCGAGTTCCTGCCGTTGGCCTGAATTCGTAATCCCTAAACTCTAATGGTTTCCACCCTTGGTATAACGTTACCGTTGACCCTGAGTGTTATTTTCGGGTTATCCTGCTTTATACGTCGACGATGGGGCGATCGCATTGACGTGAGAACGAGCGCTTCCGATTTCTCGGCCGAACATCTGAGCCCGATCGGTTCTAAGTATCTTTCTATAACTTCGATTGCCCGCTGGAGTGTCTGTTCAGTTTCACCGTCACTGCCCCTGCACATCCACAGAGTCAGGTCATCTGCATATAATGTATGGTGTAGCCCTTGGATTTCGTCTAGTTTTGGGGGGAGACCAATCATGGCGATATTAAACAGCGTCGGGGACAACACCGATCCCTGTGGTGTGGCTTTGTTTCCCAGTCGAATACCTTCTACTGTGTGTCCCCCCATACTGATAGTTGCCGTTCTATCGCTGAGGAAGTCGCGTATGTAGTTGTCTTTGCTACGCCATATATATACGAACGAAACCAGCAGTAGGCTAGGCAGAGGAAATCATAGGGGATTTAAATTTTATATTAAGTGTTAACCAGATTATATACTATAATAAAATAAATGAAATATAATTGAATACATCGTAGACAGAAAAAAGCGTGCTGGCGGCAAAAACCGAACCAACGACCTCAAAATATTATGTCCGCTGCCTTACATTCTGAGCTGCATCGACGGTTGTCTAACCTTCTGCATTGTTGGGTATTAATGTTGTCTGTAACCGCAACTTGAGACTCCACCAGCACCACCCTGATCCATAGCGGCGGACGTGGAACATCCCAAAAACAGGTATAAAGGCTGGTGCTACAGAGACAACAATACATAAAGCAGTGTGCTACCATGGCTGCGAAGCAAAATCGATGAAAATTGAAAAGTTCATATACCATGCCTTTTGTCCTATTGTGGCTGTATAAGAGATATCAACTCCTGCCAATTGAAAGCCTGCAGGTGGTGGCATATATCGAACGTTACTGAAGAGAATATTACAAATTAAATTTTCCGAACGTTTATGTTGCCATTATTATTAAAACGCAGGATTAGTGTCGTGTTTCATGTGCCGACTTTTTTGCGCCAAATGTTTGATGTACATGGCCAGCTCCCTAGCGCGGAGATTACAAATGCCACTGTGAGATCAGCCTGCGTCTTTATATTCATCTATCCCACGCAGGCCCTTTTTTTCTTTCCTTACATCTTCGCTCAAATCGAATTTTGTAATATTGTTACGGTGCGCAGTATTGAGACGACGACGACGTGCTGGTGTGGTTTAGTGAAGAAGGCGAAGTTCAGTATAAGCTGGGTTCGTTCTGGTGAAAGTGGTTGGTGTGGTTACGGCCGATGAAGCAGCGGACACTGGCTTGGGAAGACGCGCACACGCTAGGTCAGCCATATTTCATTAAACGTCATCTACCATCGCCATCGGCCATGTTGCGTCTCCTTTCTTTGTCGGCTTGCCGCCTCGTAAAAATATGAAGTTTGAAGTTTGCACGTTCTGTATCTTGTAAGCATCCGGAGAGTAAAGTTCTATTTCCATTGAATTTGGCCTGTAAACAATACGCCCGTGTACCAGACCGGATCCAGAATCGCAGGATTTTACAACTTTAAATACATTTTAGATTATAAAATGCTGCATAAGAAAAAGTGCTGCGCTAGACTGATTTGCCCAGAAATCTAGGTCCTAGCAGGGGCGAAAATTAGCATAGATTTGATCTCGATGAAACTCAGTGTGTTCGTCGGGACCGTGCCATATGAAGCAGAGGCGTGGTTTGTAGCAGGCCATTGGGTTGAATCGGATTTTTGGCAATATATCCTCAACAAAAGTAACTCAGTTGACCGATTGCAACCAATGAAAAATGACCGAGACAGGAGAAGCGGAAAGGTAAGCCTAAATATTATTATGCAGAAGACTAAGGTAATGCTGAACAGGCTAGGAAAGGAACCACAGTTCAAAAACGTAACGAAGTGTTTTAATGTTAGGCGAATCTGTCCACTTAGGACTCGTAGTAACAGCAGATCCAGACCACGAAATGAAAATAAGCAGGGGACCAATACTGGGATGTAGCGCATTTGGAAAGCACTCACACATTATCACTAGCAGCTTGCTGGTATTGCTAATGAGTAAAGCACGTAACAGTTGCATCATACCGATGCTTATCTATGAGGTTGAAACGTTGGTGCTAGTGAAAAGAGTTCTGCTCCACTTGAGGACAAAGCAGATATCTATGGAGCGGAAAATGATGGGTATATTGTTAGGAGATAGGAAGCAGGAATAGTGGTTCAGAGAAATAATCGAGGTTATTCATATTTTAGACTAAATCAAGAAGAAATGAACATGGGCTTGACATAAAGTGCGAGGAGAGATGACAGATGGTCGCTAAAGTAACTACATGGATTGCGAGGGAAGGAAACCGCAGCAGGGGGCGGCTACAAATTAGGCGAGTGAGGGGGGGGATGTTCTTCACAGGGGTAAAGGAATGCAATTAGCACAGGAACTGTACAACTGGAGGACATTTCGGGAGACATTCTGCCTGCAGTGGGTATATTATAGCTGGCGATGACAATGATGAAGCAATATCAAAGATGTGATATAAAGGCGGCGTGCCACAGCTGACCGAAATTGCGAATCTAGGGTTTTTGCTTCCTTGCTACACCCACTACTTGCAACAGGGGCATGACTCGACGCGTTTGAATTGTGGTGCTGGCGGAGACTCTTGAGAGTTCCTTGGACTGCCAGAAGCTCAAATCCGTCGATATTGTCGACCATAAACCCTGACTGCTCATTGGAGGGTCAAATTCTAAAGTTAAAGCTCAGAAGTCGCTGGAGAAACATTTGATGTTGGGAAAGGTTGAGGGTCGCCGGAGAAGGGGTAGGCAGCGAACGCGATGGTTAGATGGCATCCTCGAGGCGCTGCAGATGAAGTTATGCGGTGTTAGGAGGATAGAGAGAGACCGGAAGGCGGGGCGTGACATGTTCTATAGGGTCACGAAGAGTCGGACACGACTGAACGACTGAACTGAACTGATGACTTGGTAGAGCATCTGTACTTGTCGATTTCACAGACGAAGGCTGCTGAGAGGTGAATCTCTTCAGCTATTTTTCACATCCCTTTAAGTCTGTTTTTACTGCATGAGAAATGTGGTAAGCTCGTACATGTTCTTTTCCTTCTTCACTTATTGGCAATAACAAAGGCCGCAGTGGAGTGGTTCATGATGAACGCAGGTTTAACAATACCTGCGCTGCTTTCGACACAATATACATTTGCCTCAGTTGTTTTGTTTTTCCCAAGCCCCATCTAAAAAGCACTAAGCAAAGTCATGAATGCATACTGCACTCATGAGGACTGTGTAGGTTGTTCGTAAAATGTATAGTAATGAATGCCTGATTTTTGTAGAAATCAGTGTGTAGCATACACTAATGGTTCCTTTGCTCATCTCCTCAACATTTAAAATACCAAGAAAACAGTGGGAAACGGCACATGTAGACAATATAGCATGCGGAAATGGACGAAAAAATATGACTTGATCAGCATTTCAGCAAGACAGAAAACAAGCTGAGATGTGGTTTTGCCATATTGGCGAGCTAATGAGAATTTTTCTCTTAAATTACGAATGAGTCATTGATGGGATATATCCATAAAATGACCCCATAGGATCCTTCAAGAAATATGCAGTTCTATAATACAATATTTTAGGACATCCAAACTTTCCTCTGTAGGCTAACATCGCAACTGCTATTGCGAAGGTAGTCCCATAGTGAAAAACCCACAGGGAAATGCCTGTTCTTTGCCACAATTTCTACATGGTTTTTGACAGCAAAGATGTGACATCAGAACTTTCTATTGTAACAGCAAAATCCTTTTTGTAGTTGCTACAAAACTGATCACATAACTAGGACTACAAACTACCACAAAAGGCTACTCAACTACAGAAAAAAATAGGGTTTGCTTGAGAAGTGTAGAATATTTTGGCATATTTTTGGCATGGTCGTGTGGTTTTCTCGTCTGGTCAAAAACGGATTTCCACGCGCTGCATTTCTTTGCAAGACTAAGAGTCGCTTTCAACACCTGCGTAAATTTTATATGGCCCGTAAAAGTGACAGGTCTTCTTAAATAGAGACCTCGCACTTACCTTTAGCAGGTTATTGAATCGACTGCAAAATAAAATGTCTTTTGTCTATAACGCTCTTTGGGTCTTCTTTCTCCAAAGTCATCTCTGGCATTCTGGGGATAAAATGTGCGTCAGCATCTTTCTAAAACGCAGTATATATAGATATGTCCTGGAATAAAACTGGTCATGCTTATTTGCTTCGCAGCTATAACTATTCCTACAAAGGTTATAAAATGCGCTGTTGCCTCGTCTCACTTCTCGGGATATCTATCATTATCGGTGTCTCCACAGGTGAGCCAGAATGTATGTTGCAGATTTATTATTCCATTGTACCGATATGGAGAGGATGAGTCTCTTTGAAGATAGTTTTGTTCCGGTGTCATAGTACTCGAGCTTTGTTGCTGAAAAAAATTTGTGTTAATTTTTTGTACATCGTGTGTTAACTGTTTCGCTTGTGCATGTGCCAATCTTTTTACCCCATATTCAATACACCTCATAGCTGTGTAAGGAAATATCAATAAATAAAACTAGACGGACACTAAGCTTTAAAGACTACATACTCGACGACCGACAGCCATGCAACATAAATCACAAACCAACCAACCTAAATATATTATTACGGACGAAGAAGGAAGAAGAGGGCAGTGGCGTGGGCAGGAGCGCGCGCGCTAGTCCCGCTCACATATTCATTAATCGTCATCTCACTACCATCGAGCCTCTTCTCTCTGTCCTCTGTTCTGTTGTCGTCGCTTGCCGCCGCGTAACATTTGGTGGAGATGCGGCGTTCGTCATCTCCATCCTCGCCTTGGAGCATCGACGCCATCTGTAAGCCGGGACCATCGACCGAAGGCCCAGGGACGTCGCTGAGCAGCTTCGCCCCAGCCGTTCAAGCCCAGACCTGATCAACTACCACCACCCAGCCCCCACCCCGTACATGAAGACAAGGAGAACGGACATACCAATCAGAACCGAGACGAAGAACCCGAAAGACCCGAATGACCCGAAGGAACCGATGGACACGAACACGCAACCCCACCCAAGCTGCCCGACGCGACCTCGAGCCATCGGTCCCATGGACTCTAGTGAGGGATGATTGACACCTCCAGAAGTGGCGGATCACCCACGCATCAGACATCGTACTGGTAAACCATTCTATTCTTACTTCTTCCTCTTCTTCAAGCATCTAGACACGCCCGTTGTCATGCCATGAGACTCATCATCGGTAAACTTGCTCGTCTACGATCGGGACGATCCTTCGGTGGTCCCGGGTCACGTTACGGACGAAGGAGGAAGAAGAGGGCAGTGGCGTGGGCAGGAGCGTGCGCGCTAGGCCCGCCCACAGATTTATTAAACGTCATAACACGACCTTCGAGCACCTTCTCTCTGTCCTCTGTTGTCCTGTTGTCATCGCTCGCCACCACGTAACAATATAGTCGGATTATTATACTAGTGGAAACTGAGAACGTGCTCCGAGAATAAAGCAAGATCAAATAATAAAGCAAGAACGAGGAATGTCGTTTCATAGTGGCAAAACAATAATAGTGCGGAAGAACTCAATGCTCTCGTGCGCACAAAGATGTACTAAACTAAAACGGTTCTGCAAGCACCCATATGTGCGCAGAAGCATAGTGAATAGCAACAGCGAAGGGTTATCGCTGTGTATATACTTATGCAAACAAAAATGACATTGATGCTGATGGGCGAGTTTCTAAAGGCGGGAGAACGTCAAGTGCTTTCGTTGCAGGTTCACTGGATTAGCGGCCGCAATATTTGGAGATACACGGGTTACTCAGGTTTCCATTAATTTTAGTTTGGTGTTCAGAAACTCCTCGCGTTGTGACCGTATTGTCAGGCGAACTTGAATTAATGTACAGACACAGTGGCTGAAAAACGTGCGCGGCATGCCGCTGGCGGCAAACAGCGTGCCGTGAAACCTGCTGCGGCGGCGGGCAGATGTGGCGCGTACCGAATGGGTCGGGAGCCATTTTCGGCTCCCGATCAGCGCTTGTGTGTCCTCCTTCTTCATCGTGTGTCTTGCTGTTTTGCGGTGTAAATATTGACCGGAAAAAGAACCGCAGCTCTGCTCCCTCAGTCCGACACAAGGCGAAAGGCGAGATCAGCGCTGACATGTGGCTTGCGCGGTGACCGCAGCGTTAACCGATGCGGCCTTTCTGTTGCGCGGGCGCCCTCCCGCCGGCGGCGGGCCGCGCGCATTCTCTCACCAGTGTGTCCGTAGCATTGTAGGCATACACAGATTACTTTAGCATGTTTGCAGAAATGAGCCGCGCGTTTTGTAGCGAAAGCATCACTTCGGTAGGTAGTTCGAGCCGTCGGGTATGCACGGGTTTCCACTTGAGGAAGATTTAGAGGTCAAACTTCTGTATTAAGCATGGTGGTAGTCATGTGAGCTGCAAAAATAGTCACGTAGACCAAGTGACCGTGACCACTGCGAAGGTCAAGGTCGCGAGGCTTAAAGGTCGACATTTTGTTTTAAGCCTATTGGTTGCCAAGTGACTATGGGACACTGTCAGGTAGGCCACCAAGTGGCCCATGACCTCTGTCAAGGTCGTGGGATTTAGAGGTCAAAAATTTGTGTTAAGCCAGATGGTCACCTTTTGACTTTCGGGCATAGTCACGTAGGCCACCAAGTGGCCCGTGACGACTGCCAAGATTAAGGTCACGAGATAATAATCTTTTAGGCCTAGTAGTCGCAATATTACTTTGGGGCATAATCACTTAAGAACTGTGGGGCACTTCCTCTCGTCGCTGCCTCCTATAATCCGCACTGAGGGTCCCGAAGCCCTTGCATGCATCGATGAAGGTCCTACCTAGAACGATCGTGATATCTTGGCACATCAGCAATGGTTGATCGTTCCATTCCGCGTCGCTCCTCGCTGCAGGGCACTTCTGCTCGTTGCTGCCTCTGACCGTTACCTCTTGGTGTCTCCAGGCCCTTGCACGCGGTAATGCTCTCCCACCTCATTGAGCGACCGAAATAATTCGGTGAGAGCGGACCGCATTGTGACGGCTGGACTAACGGGCTGGGCTTGCGAAGTGCTGCGTTTGCTAAAACATCCTGTTGGCTGCGCCGTCAAATCGGGTTCATTGTTTTCTCCTTCAGTTCTTCAGTTCTTCTGAACCATCGAGGTGCTAGTCGATTCAGCTGGCGACGTATAGGTCTCGCCGCATTGAGATGAATGACGACGAAAATAATAACACAAAACAAAGAAGCTAGTTCCAAAACACAGCAAAGCGACTATACTACAACGGAGGCTTCCTAACAACTAAGCTCTGCTCCACAAGCTGGCACGCTAACTGAAACGTGAGCTCATAAACTTCCATTTACGGTTTCATCAAACCCGGGATCCCTTGTGGGTCACGTGACGCGCAAGGGACCCCAGAGGCTGCCAATTGCGAATTACGTTGACCGTTTGAATGCGGTAGTCAGTTTTGTCTCGAATATGATGACATGCTTTTATCACACGTAAACAACGGCGAAAAGACGAAAAGACAACAGAAGTGTTGCAAGGCAAATATAAAGATATAATAATTTGGTCCGCTTGTCGGTAGATGCCGCTAGTCTCTTAGTTAACACGGCGCTGCAGGCATCCACTTCAGTTTCAGTTATGTTCCGGCTCAGGCACTTCGTGCGTGCTCTGATAGCTTCGTGTGGGCCTGCGGCGCCTGAACTACGAACTCGGAGCAGCAGATGCGCCTCCCGGCACGCAGCTGCAAAGTATTCTCCGCTCCCCGCGTGGCAGCAATCACGGAGTCTCCTCTTGCGTCATAGTGAGCGTCATCCTACCCGACTACGTAGTAGGAAGAAACCGTTTGAATTCGACCGGCGGGAACAAGGAAAACATCAACTTCTAATCGCAATATCTGAGCAATAATTTGATTTTTTTTGCTGCCGGATATGCGACGAAAGTGTCACCAAATGCCATTTAATAGATTTTGATAGCATATTTGGTTATCTTTAGTGTCCCTTTAAGAATAGGCAATTAAAATAAAAATATTCACAGCACTCATTACCTCCAATTTGAACGTAAGCCTAGAAAGATAGACTTCTTAATCATAATATGTGATTTGTAGTGTTTTAATTTTATTTTGCCAGAAATAGTTTTCAATTGTTCATGAGCTCCTTATAGCATGATCATATAGATGCTGATGTTTGCGAAGGATGTAAAAAATGACATTCCTTTTGGGGGTGGCAGTTGAAGGCCTCGAGGCCTATTCTCGCGGACACTGCTCCTTGCGAGCGAACTTCGTTCTTTGATCTTTTTTATTCCACAGTAGAGGCTACCAGCAAACCTGTAGCTGAAAACTTTTACTTTGCTGTCTACGAAACTGCTTCTTGGTGTCTTTTCAGGAACGGGAAAGAAAAGCAAGGCAGATAAATGCATCATGCCAGTAAACGATTACGAAGGTCGATGCATGGCAAGAGTGCCGAGATATTTCTACAATGCAACTGCGGAAGTGTGCCAGTATATCCTGTGGAATGGGTGCCTTTCACGTGGACTCTTCCAGACGCGCTTTGACTGTGCGAAAAATTGTGGCAACCCGTGTACGTCAGCTTCTTTCACAACCACTGATAGTCTCCGTGTTCTACCTCTAGCGAAAATATCCCAGCGTAGAAAGCTGACGTTTTGAATTGTATTATCGATTAATCGCCTTTTATAAACAGGGCAGCTTAATACCGTAAACATATAGTCGGCTGCATACACACTTAATATTCCTAAAGGGCCCCTTATATGCTATTTGCGGTATAATTATAATGCAAGAATTTTGTACAGATTGTTTTTGTGACCATTGAAGTCAAATTTGAAAGGCTTGCCTGCCGCCAATAATTTACAGGTTTTCGAAAAGGGCTTCTATCGACCGCTCACAAACTGTTTTGATGACACATCCCGACACGCAAACATCTACAATGGCGTCGGTAGGGCTTTGCTGGGCGCGGCTCCACTCTGGACGCTAACAAGACAGGAGGGCTGGGCAGGGGTGGTACGGCGCTATTGCAATCTTTCCTTTTCTCGCGCGAGCCGGCTTGGACTGAGCTCAGGTTGAGAAGAGGAGTTATTTGGCATCGCCTATATTTTTTCTGGTACTGAAATCGGCCTAAATAGTTTACGTTCCGAAGAGTACTAATGAGATAATTTTTTTATTATTTATTTATTTATTAGAACCTCAAGGGCCCCCAGATGGGACATTACATGAGGGGTGGGCACTTGAACGGCGGTTAACAATGGTTTTTGTGAAGTGATTACAAAGATGATGAGGCTTCTTCGATGGCAGTCTTGAAATGAGCAGGGTCGGAGATTAGGGCAAGGCTGCTGGGAAGGTCATTCCAGTCGCGAGCTGTGTGCACGAAAAAAGACTTCTGGAATGTGGTAGTGCGGGCACGATGCGGGATGACGCTGTTAGAATGGCCTGTGCGGGATGGTCGACGTACAGGTTGGATGAGCTGGCTGTCACGAGGTGAACTATGAAAGAACTTGTGATAAAGGCAGAGGCGTGAAATTTGGCGACGGGAAGCGAGAGAAGGAAGTTGAAGTTGAAGCTTTAATGCAGATATGCTAGAATATCTTGAGTAGTTTGATAGGATAAAGCGAGTAGCACGGTTCTGTACAGATTCAAGAGCTGTGATAAGGTTAGTTTGATGAGGATCAAAGATAGCACTAGCGTATTCAAGTTTAGGTCGCACAAGTGTTTTGTAAGTTAACAGTTTTAAGGAAGAAGGAGCCATGCGTAGATTACGACGAAGGTAGCCAATTGTTCGGTTAGATGAATTTATTATGTGGTTGACGTGGTACGTCCACGATAAATCGCTAGTGAGGTTAATACCAAGGTATTTAAAAGATTTAGTGGAAGTAACGGCAGAATCATTAATTTTATAAGCATGCGGAGTATAATTTCGGCGGCGATGGAAAGAAAGCAGTACTGTCTTTGTAGTGTTTATAGACATTAGCCACGTTGAGCACCATTGGTGTAGGCTAGCAAGGTCATTTTGAAGGACAGCAGTGTCGTCGGTGTTAGTTATAGGGCGGTATATTACACAATCGTCCGCGAAAAGGCGTATGGTAGACATTACTGTGGAAGGCAAGTCGTTAAAGTATATTAAGAAAAGTAATGGGCCCAGGACTGTGCCTTGAGGTAATCCTGAAAGAACATGCGAGTAAGTAGATGAGAAGCCGTTAGCGAAAACGAATTGCATGCGGTCTGTTAAAAAGCTTCGGATCCAGTTAAAGACAAGCGGGTGAAGATTTAAAACTGACAGTTTGAGTAAGAGGCGGGAATGGGGTACTTTATCGAATGCTTTCTCAAAGTCCAAAAATAAAGCATCAGTTGGGATATTGCAGTCTAGATTGGAATGAATATCATGCAGGAACAAAGCTAGTTGGGTTTCACATGAGTGGCCTTTCCGGAATCCATGCTGGTTTGGATGGAAGAAGTTAACTGAAGTTAGAAATGTAGCGACATTAGAGTATATGATGTGCTCCATGATTTTAGAGCATACACTGGTTAGTGAAATGGGTCGATAATTACCTGGCAATGATGGGTCACCTTTTTTGAAGATTGGAATGACCTTCCCTATTCGCCAGTCAAGTATTGCTCGTGTGGGATTTACAGCCTCAGTAAATAACTTTTTATGGGCCATTCGGAGTAAAAAAGCTGGCCACATTATCTTGGACCTCGTCGAATTGATTGTAATTTAGGTTTCCATGCGACTGAATTTTCACGATCTGTTGCTCATGTATGAAGTCACAGTAAAGTTTTTATATTTTTGTACTCCTAGATGAAGAGGGCGACATTTGTCTCTTATACCCTCCTAGAAGTTGTGAAGAGAACGAACTTTATTCAAGGCAAAGATATTTCTACAACAAATCCTCAATGACATGCGAAAAATATTACATGTGTAATGCCCTAGGAAGAGAGCTGACAGCAAACTCATTTAGTTCACTTGTGTTTTGCACGATGCACTGCAGGTGAGTAATGAGCAACTATTTATGACCGCTTACTGCTCATTTCGTTGAGACCTAACTTTAGGCGAAGTCTTTATTTCATACTTATTTGAAAAATGCAGTGTTTCTGAAATTACGAAACAATTCTCAGCCATCAGTCTTAGCACCGCATGGAGAAATTATTTCTACGGCATTATATAGTAGACATAGGATTCGAATTTCTACTTCCGAGAGTCTTCTTTTGTCGAACCGGCACAACCTGGTCACTATCATCGCAAAACAGGAAACTATGCTAAGCAAGCACACGTCTGCTGCAGTAGTGCTTGTTTTCTGATGGTGGCTGCCGACAGAATTACCTGAGGGGCAAAAAACTTATTTGCCGACACTGACCTGAAGTAACTACTTTTGAAAAGGCTAATAGAGGGAGGGCAGTAACGTTTGTCTAGTTTTGGACTACACATCTACGCCTTTTGCGCAACTGCTAAGACACGTAATGTGTTTATGCGTCACAAAAGCAGAGATGGTGCATTCGAATGCATTTTGCATGACTGTTCACTTTTTTTGTCCATATAATGTGTAAAATATGAAAAGTTTTTTTACTCACTTTTTCGTTAATTGATTGCTTTGCATTGTGAAACGAAGATGAAATAATTTTTTTATTATGTCGTCGTTTTTGGGTTTTCATCGCGTGCTCTAATGACACGGGTGGCTTAGGCTATGATTCCAACTATGCTAATTAGAAAACTTCAAAAAATGATAGTGAAGATAAGCAAAACAAGTAACTTCACACCTTTCGGTAGGCATAGAACAGCCTGAATAAGTGGTAAAATGAGGGAAACAATGAAAAATAATCTGCATTGTGGGAGGGATCAAAATACATTTCTCCATTCAGAGATCGCAGAACTTGCTTTCTTTTTTCTAGAAGTTGAAAACTACTCCGTGACTCTTTCAATTTTCATCACTTCCCACGGTGCGTGGGCTATTTCACATTTGACTACGTTGAAACATATATTAATAACATTACAAATTAAGATTACTGTAGATATCTGCAAACGAATAGAACGGCGCCTACATACGCGTCATTCACGCTTGAGCAGCCATTTAAAACTGTGGTCTATTCTGCTACATCTAGTCTACTCTGTAGCAGCCTATAATAGCTTGGTGGTAGGTGCTGTATACAAAAAAAAAGCAGGACGCTGCGTCAACTGCTGCTGCCTTACCGTAGCCGTCACCTAGCGGACTCCCGCTAGTTCAAGTCACCACGCATCATAGAACAACTCAGGAGGATAAAACAACCATGCGGAACACCACCGCTGCCGGATAAGGTACATCACTCAGCTTCAATGTGCCAAATCTGATAGCCATATCGGGTAGTCCGTGCCTTCACTGATGTTGCAAAAGGCGCGCAGCTATCCTGAAACCGGCACGAATTGTTCCAAGGGGCTAGCATTCATCACAGCGATGACAAAAGTGATTAGAAGAGGCTCGCGAGCCCTCAGGCTGTATTTGGCCTGGCAGCTGGGGTCACCGCGGAGGCGTCAGCTGGATTTAGCAAAAGAAGAATCGCCAACTAACAACAACGTTTATTTATGAACCACGCAAAACGGCCTTAAAAGTAAGTCCAAGAAAGCAGACATGATAACACATCAAGTGTTTCTGTGACTTGACACCTTCGGAGAGAGCAACGCCACTTTATACAGATGGCACTCGGGAGGGTGCACGGCAACGCTCGTCGACGTGACGTGATCAGACAGCCCATGCCAAAGCAGACGCATAGGCGGCAGAGCATCCTTATCGCACAGCCGGGTTGTCACTTCTCTCCTCTCCCCGACTGTGGCGTTTGACAAGCGTTCGCACAGATGCACACACACGAAGCTACGCGGAGACTACATGACGGATCATGAGGGCCGGAGAATGCGCTGTGCGACGCTCTGCACCGCGTTGAAATGCCTCGAAATGTCTCATCGCACAAAGTGATGAATTTGAATCCACTGTGTCCGCGACAGCGATTCCACACGACTGCCGCAAAAACGCGACTCTAGACAAAACGCAGATGACGTCGACAAGCGCATCACTTGCTACGAAGCTACAAAAGCCCGGGAATTTCAACGTTTTTTTACCCAAGCCAGTCCGCTGTCTTGAGAACCAAAAAGGAAGTGCTAAGCAGTTAGGTGCGGCATGTTAACGAATTCAAGCAATATTGCAACTGCTGTAGTTTGAACAGAATTAGTCAGAAAGATTCCCAGTGGCGCACGTTGCACTGCATTCTCGGACTGCGTGTAATGACACTGTCCTATTGCTTTGCAAGATGCTAACAACCAAAGAGATAAGAGAAGGCGCGTTATCTAGAAATACACAGAAGACGTCTTCTTGTTCGTTTTTGGATAAAAAAACGTAATTCAATCAACGACGCCATCCTTGACATCCAAGATCTGCAAGCTGCGGTGCATAGCGCCAGCATTTGCATGACTGCCCGAAGTTCTTTTATGCTAGCATTGTATAATATACATCCGATCATTCGGTCTGCCATTGCTGGGATAGTTTGATAACGATAATTGCGATGTGAACATACTTCTGGCGTTCCTTAGCAGTTGACGTCAAGTATCCAATTCGAGCAGCTCTGCCTACGCGGCCAGTGCCCTCAAGTACAGCTTGAAGCAGTGTGACTGAAATTCAAAATCGCCACAATTGCGACACCCTGCGGTTAACAATATGCTTTACATGGTCACAGCCATACCATCAGCGCAGTTACCATAGGCCTTTCTCTAGCTGCATTTCCTGATGACTGCCAGCTAACCATGGCATCTCAGAGTCATCATCCGGTTATTTATTACTCCGGTGACTGTTTTTAATACCCAAAGATGAACCAGACAACTGTGCGGTAAGCGGTCAGCTTCACGGAGTGTGAGGGGTACAAATGCTTCACTTTACAAGTTCAGCTCCATCCTGCAACTCGTCTGCGCAATATTTTGGATAAAGTTTCACTGAATCGTATCGGGCTATTCTTTATACTCTGAATAGCGATATTTGGGGTCTACCTTGTGCATACTACTTTACGCACTACAGCGAGACGGTAGCTTCTACGTTTTGTAACCTCCTGAAAATGTCATGAAGTTTGCGGCAAAACGCTATGCCCATGTCGGCGAATGGAAAGTAATGGCCGAGACGTATGTTTCCAAAGATGTCATTGTCATAGAACAGTTTGCATTTTGCACTGTACATTTTCAACAATATACACTATATCACTTGCGAACAAAATACCTTTCAAACGCATGAGCTGAGATCTTTTCACCTTGATCTTATTAATTCACATCATTGAGCGAGAGCTATAACCCCATTCTGCAGTTTGCTTTTTCAGGTGTATCGTCATAATGTCTACACAAAAAACGATCGGGTTCCACCAGTGCTACCTGCTCTTCACCCCAAGGCTATTTAAACTTCGCATATTTATATTTATGATAGATGAAATTCGTAGTATCGCCCACACGCTTTGTCTGAAAACGAATGCTGGCCGGCTTTCTCATGTATGAATTCTCCTCTTGCGGGGACAATTGTACATTTTTGAGAGTAGCCGTAGCCAACTTACCTATTATCCTGCGATTTCATGTGGGTTTGTCGTCCTCTCTAGAACCGTGACTGACCATTAGAAAGCGATGGCCTGTCACACCAGGAGTAAAATTTGTCAACTGCTACAGTGATATGATATATGTGAATGTCTTCTTCACCACACACTAACGTCACTCAGCCATTTTCAGATCACCTTTATCGGCTGTTTGAATTCCGGAGACTACATACAGAACGAATAATACTACACATAGGGTACTTGGCTGCCTTGAAGAAAACGTAATCAGAGAGCAAAGGCGGAATGAAATGGACCAATGCCTGGGGACCTGTCTTCAACGCTTCAACAACGGTTGCAAGCACTAATCTGTTCGGTGCCATCTCATTCACACAGGGTTAAAAATCCACAGTAGGGCTGTTGTCGTGTGTAATACTGCAAGAAAGCCACGTTCCTTCGGCACAATGGCAACAAATAAATAAACAAGAGAAGAATGTATTATTAATTATTCACATTTTTGAACTCAAGTTAGCTGGTATTTACGGTGTAAAATAGACCATCCTGGTACGCTAATGGGGGCATTTATTCTCACGTAGGCAGCAATGATGCGCACAAGCGCAGCTGTAACCAAAGAGATGGCTGGGAGGTATTAAAAGATGCAAAGTGAAAGGAAGCGCATTAAAGTTAGCTCAAATTTTCAAGTCGGAACAGTAGTTATGACTTAATATATGCTGTGGTCTGAGAGGTAGCATATTTAAAAGGCCCTCTTGACACCGACCGCGAACGACACAGGAACCACACATTTTTTAGACTTGCTTTACGCCTCCTACCGGTATGCATGGTCTTATATCGGCCGCGGGAAACAAATTTGATTTATTTAGGTCGGCAAGCTTCTGACTACTTCCTGTTTAGTAGCTGACCCTTTTAAGACTTATGAGCCAGCCTTTCAGAGCAATGCAATTAGTTACACTCTAAGAAAAGAAGCGTAAAAGGGCTAGTAAGGTTAGTCCTTTTGGGGACCAACTGGTTTGCCACAACCAATAATCCTTTTGGGGACGGCCTGCATGCGGACAAAAACTTAATCTCCAAAAGATGAACTGCCAGAGGAGGAACGGTTGGTCCTTGCAGATGCACCCCAAGATACTAGTGTCCTGGGACGCGGCATACTCGCACGACTTGCACTGGTGGCACTAGTCGCCCGGGAAAAAAAAAGGACTCAGATAAAAAATAAAAGCTAAAAGTAACGACGCATCTCAAGTACATTAAAATGAGCTAAAAAGTGAAAAGAAAAAACCGGGAGAAAAAAATACCACTGCACTAGTGCGCTTCGAACTTTCTTTATTACCAATTTTTTAAGCACACGTTCTGCCTAAAGCGCTGGATCAGCTGGCTTCAGTAAAGCCCTTTTAATCGGCCACGCCGAGAACCGGCATTCTTTAAAATATTTTTTCATGTTGGTCATGATCGCGTTTATAAGGTTGGGACTTCAAGTTTCGAAGTATACAGACCATAGCTGCCGCTCTAACGATTACAACTTCTTGACCATTGGCTCTTACTGCCTGCCCTCACGACATGCAAATAACATTCATGGGTGCTTATGCGCACTATTTTGTGCACTGGAACCATTTTAACATGTAGAGTTTGACATCGCTAGAAAATTCGCCAGCGCCGGCTCTTCGATGGTGCTCTGCTACTATGGGCGTAATTTTCGCTGAAGACGGAGCTCTAGCACAAACCTTCAAGAAAAATAGTGTAATCAAGCTTCAATACTGGAAAGCGCAACAGTGACGACACTATTTTGTTGGTAACTAAATCTGATTTGCATGTAAACATTTCGGGAAGCGTTGCGATGACCGATGGCTCGGCTGGTTTATGTGCAGAGCAAGAAGCAGCGCAAAAGGTTTGAGAAACACGCAAAATGTTATGCATTACAAGCGCTGTATGTTTTTTTTTATTTCATGCGCCAATCGCTCAGTAAACTACTCTCTTCGTTTTATTTTTTTCTTTCTTCTGTATATACTGGTCCGCGGTGCAGGCTACTCTCGCTGATGTGTAAGGCTACGATTGCCTGCGATTGAGCTTGCATTGAACATTTTGGCAGTAATCATTCTGTTAGAGTGCCCTCAAGATCAGCTTTGAAGTTTGTTTTGCATGGTAGCCCACATTATTCAATTCCAGTTTTAGTTTTAGGTTAATCGTCAGTGTGTCATGAGATTCAGAGGCGCTGCGATCGTGATCTTTCTCGAAACGCTCAAAACAATCGATCTAAACATAGAAACTCTAGAAAAAAATACTCCCTTTGTTTTATTACTGGTACGCAGCCACTTCATAGCAAAAAAGCGCTTATTCGAACCATATTTTCATGTGCGCATTATATCTCCCTCCCAGTATCCGGACATCCGACTATTTCCAAAGCGATACTGGAACAAGTGTGGCCCCAGTGCACATACAGCACTTTTCCCAGGGCATCGCGGATGCCGGCGACACACCCAACGTCGAAATGCTAATTCCAGCACGTAGTATGTAATTCCAGAAACATGCACGTTTTGACCATCGAGCCAGTAAGACGTTCTCAGCACCTGAAACGCGCCACGAGAGAGGCGGAAAGGGGGCCAGGGATCAAGTGAGCAGTTCGTCTTCCTGTTCCTCCTCTTTTTAGTCTTTTTCGAGCCAGGACTAAACATTAATCCTCCAAGTGTGCACACGGCACACTTCTCGCCGCAGTTGCTCCTCTCGCGGAGTAATGGCCCGATTTAAGGAGCAAAGGGAACGTTACTCCCACTTCAGCCGTTTTTTTTTCTTAGAGCGTACAGTTGTTTATTTCTAGATGTATTAATATCAGCCTGGCTGGACTAAACATTCCACAATACTGCCTGAAAAACAATGCGATGAACTGTACACTTGTGACAAGAGGCGTACATATCCTTAAAACTAACACTAATTGGAGTAAGCGACTGGAAACTGCGGTTCAGGCTTCGCTCATTTAAAGAAATAATAGTTTTATACTCGCACTATCGATGAAAACTGGCCTTACTAGAACGAGAAGCACAGAAAAACAAGACTTCTAACGCGATGCCAAAACCCAAACGTATTTCAGTCGCCAGCATTAAATGTCGTTTTCCGCGTTGTTAGCGTGGAAAGTAAACGCTCTTGGTGTGATAATCATGCTCGTAGCTGGTAGGTGACAAACCCGTGCGTGGACTGATATTCCCGCTTTATTACGTTAAGGGCACACATGATATTCCTGAGTCAACAAGCGCTACGAGCACAGGTTTTAGCTTGAGAGGTCGGTGGGTGTCATAAGAATGCAGCCATCTTGGGCCCCGTGGGTACTGAATTAGGTATGATACCCCTAGACCACTCAGGCATACGTATAAGGCCTTGAAGAGGGATTTGCGGTTGGTAGACTCTGATAACTCGGACTTCATTTTTGTGATGGGAGTATGTGATAGGACAACGACGCAGTGAGGCAATGCAGAGAAGAATAGACGCACTTCGATAACTGCATATGTGCTAAGCATAGAAGGGTCAGCCTATATTCCTATATATCCTTATTATAATATATCTCTACTCTGCATATGTTTTCAACAGGGAATTTATAAATTGCTAACCGAAATCGATGCAATGCTTGTTACTACAGAAGCACTGTTTTATTCAGTTCGGAAACAGATGACAAAGACTTTGCTTTATATAAAGGCAATATAAATGTAATATAACCAGATATTTTTGACCATCTGCACAAAACTACCTTCATATAGAACGTTTAAAAATTATGTGTGTCATTGCCTAATAAGCTCTTTCATTTAGCTTAAATCATAAATGTTATTTCTCCTTGCTTTTAGCGGATTTACATATCCTGACAATGCAACAGACGTAGAGGGTAAGTGTTCCTTTTGTGCATTTGGGCTCTGAAGATATGGTTGATAAGATTTCAACGTTAACAGAGTCTAGTGGCGGTTTTTGATGAGCCCCGACAGTTTCACTAACAGCTCATAAATGAATGTAACACTTTCAGCAAAGCTGAAGAGGCTAGGAAGGCTTCCGTACAAGAGCATTTTTGAAACGAGCTGAAGAAATTGGACGAGTTACTACTATTCATTAGCAGCGTAATTTTTGAAATAAAATTGCCATTTTTGAAGCACTTTCAGCTCGTCTTAAGATTGTCTGATTAAAATCCCGGGCAACATCGTCCGACTGCTGATATATAGCCGACCATCGGCTGCTGGTCGCCAGCCGACCTGGCCAGCAATGGGGGCTTGGCCATGCAACGGCCCATCGTTGGATACCTACCAGTACGGTCATGTACTATGTTGGGCAGAATTTGGCCAGTGCCTGTGGCCCGAGATCGTAACCCCGTCTGAACGCAGGCCTGAATGTTGCTCGGGCATTTGGCGGGCCACGGTCGGCTCCGTGCCAGGTTGACCAGCAGCCGACGGGCACCCACGCCGCATAATATGCCTGTACTGGATACCGATTACATTTGTAACGCAGCCAAGGAAAGTTGTAAGCGTGCCCTACTGCAAAAATTTTATGAAGCTATAACTTCACAATTTCTCTCATAATCTCACTCAATTGACATAAGAAATCCCACACAAGTCGCATATAACTGCATAAAGTTTCATAGTTTCGGTTCCACATTATCATAAATTATCTACAACTTTTTATGATAGTGATGTTAACTGCATGAGAGTCTATGCAATTAGATGAGATTTTATGAGGTTATTGCCCTGTAGAACTTTGGGTTTTTCAGCAGGGTGACTTTGGCTGAAGTCCAGGAGCGCTTTTAAAAAGCTAATGAAAATGAAGTGCATCATCCACAAACATCAGAAACGGCACTACATTACTTTATAGAATTATGTGCAGCACAACATAAACCTGCTCTACTTCCTGCGTTTATGTGGGTAGTTAAAAAGAAGTGAATATGTTGCTTCCCAGCCCGCCCCACGAAACGCACAACTGTCTGAAAGCAATATAAAACATGGGGAAAAAAAGAACATTTTGTATTGCAGAAAAAAAACAATGAATAAACTAAGTGGACCATCCATCGCTTCATTTTAAGAATCTGAAATTATTGCTTCCATGGGACTCTGATAGCACAAAGGTTTCTGTGCCACGAGCTTTTTAACACTTTGACATCAATAAACAAACTCATTGAGGTGCATAAGAGAGACAAAACGTGCCTAAAAATATAACACAACGAAGCTTATCGTTAATGCTTCATAGCTGATGGAATTCTTTAAGCGAAGAACATTTGCACCAAGCTGCTTTTCGCGTACAAATCTTCTAGAACATCCACCTTACACAAAATAATGGGGCAGATATTCACCACTTCTTGTGGGTGGGTTTGCCCGGCACTGCAGCCGACAAGAATTCGGCATCTGACTGCAGTGGGCCTTTCGCCGAACGACCCATCATCGTACATTGATTGGCCGCAAGTGGCTTATCAACGTTCCCTCTTGGCCTTTATTAGAATAGCCAACCTTTCTTTCTCTTTCTTTTCATACCCCTTTTAATTTTCTATGTACATATTCCTTTATGCCCGCAGGCAATAAACAACGTTATTAAGAAAATCTACCTTACACATAAGTTGTGCATAGCGGAACAATGTGTGTGGCATAGATTTGTTACATACGTTTAATATTCCTGCCTTACTGACGACATGGCCGAGTACTTTGATGGTCTTACCGGCAAAGTGGCATTTCTTGGTATTCAGCTGAAGCCCCGCCTGGGCAAGGGACGTGAGGACTTCAGTGAGACGCTGTAAGTGCTGAGCGAAGTTTGACGAGAAGACAATGATGTCGTCGAGATAACATAGACATGTTGTCCGTTTCATGCCACGAAGCATGGTATAAATCAGGTGCTCAAAGGTGGCCGGCGCATTGCAGAGAGTCCGAAAGGCGTCACGTTAAATTCGTATCGGCCGTCGGGGGTAGAAAAGGCAGCCTTGTCCTTGTCGGCATCATGCATAGGAATTTGCCAGTATCCCGAGCGGAGGTCGAGACTGGAGAAATACTCAGCGCCTTGGAGACAGTCTAATGCGTCATCAATACGAGGCAAAGGGTACAGATCCTTGCGCGTGATCTTGTTAAGTGCCTGGTAATCCACGCAGGAGCGGACTGAGCCATCTTTTTTTTTTCGAACTAGAACCACAGGTGAGGGCCAAGAGCTCGTGGAAGGCCGGATTACGTTTCGAGCAAACATGTCAGCAACTTGCTCCTCAATGACTGCGTTCTGCTGCTGAAACGCGATACGACCGTCGTCGAAAAATAGCAGAGCCGTCCGTCTCCATGCGATGAGAGGTGACGGAGGTCTTCCCTAAAGCTGAGGCGCACACATCAAAAGACTCTCGGTGCCGCAAGAGGACGTCTAGCAGAGCTGTGGACTGCTCGTCTTGCTGGCGGCGGCGACAGACACGGGCAATGTCGCCACGTATCCCACAATGTAGCAAACAGGGCGGGAGGGGCGCTAGGCTGTAACAGGACGGTGCACTGTAGGATATAGTGCCACGGCAGCGACGTGACCGCACACGGGTTCCGAACAAGTCGGGGAAGGCGGGATGGGTTGACGTGAAGTAATCTCGGCATAGGTTGGCAAGGTATGTTGGGAGGCGATGGGAGGCGGCGAGGGAAGTTGGGAGGCAATGGGAGGTGGGACAGGTGCCACAGTGCAGTTGAAATTCGTCAGTTTATCCTTGATGATGCTGCGCTAATTCACCGTTGCTGGCGGAAGAGTTGGAGATACAGCAGAGGGGTTGGTGAGGCCGTAGAGCTCCTCTCGGATCATGGTGCGTATTAGGGACCGCAAATTATGAGGGAGCATGAGGCGGCACGACTGTAGCTGGTCCAGACATGTGGCTGTGATGTCAGACACGGACGACGGATTTTTAACCACGAAGGCGTTGAAAGCAGCAGTGTTGATGCCCTTAATTAAGTTTGCGAACACGCTCAGATTCAGGCATAGCAGCGTCTACACGGCGACAAAGGGCCAGAACGTCCTCGATATACAACGTATAGAACTCGCCGGGCTGCTGGAGACGAGCTTCAAGTTTTTTCTCTGCCTGCTCTGAGCGACCAGCCGGAGTGCCAAAAATTTTATTTTGCTGGTCCGTGAATGTAGGCCAGTCTGCGATGTCGTCCTCATGATTGAGGAACCAGGTGTTGGCGACATCAGCCAAGTAGAAGACGACGTTGAGCAGTTTATGAACGTCATCCAAGCGGTTAAATGTACCGACCCGGTTGTAGTTGTCGAGCAAGTCGTCGACATCTTCACCGCGAAGGCCAGCAAAGATTTGGGGATCGCGCTGGCAGCTGGTGACTGTCCAGGCAGGGGCAGCCGCAGTAGGAGCAGGAGACGCCGGGGTGAGCGAGCACCGTCGCCCTCATCCATTGGACAGGACCGTGGACGCAAGCGAAGGCCTGAACGGAGCTGCAGGGAGAACGGTAGGTGGGTCTAAAGGGAGAGGTGAGGAATACGAATCGCACCTCCACCACTTGTGGGACAGCACTTCCACAAACGTCTGTTCTTTTCCAGAACTAGCTGGCACAACGCTCCGAGCAGCATTCAGCGTTGATGATGATGGATCTATACAGATGAAAGAGGTGAAAGTTCACGCGCTGCGCTCACAATATATATATATATATATATATATATATATATATATATATATATATACCCAGTCGGAAAAAACTACAGAAAATTTTCGGATGTTACGACAGAATTTCTTTACGGTTTTTGACGGGAAACCTGTTGTGACAACAGAACATTCTGTAGTAACATCAGAAATATCTGTAGTTAAAACAGAAAAGTACTACAGACAACAGAAATATACTACAGGAAATCTACAGCACTACAGAATAGTACTACAGAACTACAGGATTTTTTGTCGCATTTTTGACACAGTTCTGTAGTTTTTTTCGACTGGGTATGTATATATATATATATATATATATATATATATATATATATATATATATATATATATATATAAGCAGATCAATTAGGGGAAATGAGGGTGCTCGTTATAATACATCAAGGAAAGAAACTAACAGTCGGCGAGGCCAAGGAAAAGCGTGGGGATGTTACTTTATGTCCTTTTTTTTTATTGTTTACTTGGATAATCACTGAAATTAGTAATGTAATCTGTTTAGGGGAAAGATAATTAGACACAAAGTAGAAGAAAAAACAACGTGCCGATGGTGGGATCCGAACCCACGACCTCCGAATAACGCGTCCGGTGCTCTACCAACTGAGCTACATCGGCCGCTGTCCCCCCTGCTACTTTCTTGGGTATTTATGTTGTCTGTATACGAACCTTGAGAGTGTTCACCAGCGCCACCCTCAGCCATAGCGGCGGACGTGGGACGTCCTTTGTTACCGCCAGCGTCACGTAGAACGTGATCAAGAGCGAGGGCGAAAGCTGTGCTAGAACCCTCTTACGCTACCTAAGGCTTCAAGACTGCCAGAACCGAGACCCCCGTAAGCTACAAGCAGATCAATTAGGGGAAATGAGGGTATTCGTTATAATACATCAAGGAAAGAAACTAACAGTCGGCGAGGCCAAGGAAAAGCGTGGGGATGTTACTTTATGTCCTTTTTTTTTATTGTTTACTTATATAATCACTGAAATTAGTAATGTAATCTGTTTAGGGGAAAGATAATTAGACACAAAGTAGAAGAAAAAACAACGTGCCGATGGTGGGATCCGAACCCACGACCTCCGAATAACGCGTCCGGTGCTCTACCAACTGAGCTACATCGGCCGCTGTCCCCCCTGCTACTTTCTTGGGTATTTATGTTGTCTGTATACGAACCTTGAGAGTGTTCACCAGCGCCACCCTCAGCCATAGCGGCGGACGTGGGACGTCCTTTGTTACCGCCAGCGTCACGTAGAACGTGATCAAGAGCGAGGGCGAAAGCTGTGCTAGAACCCTCTTACGCTACCTAAGGCTTCAAGACTGCCAGAACCGAGACCCCCGTAAGCTATAAGCAGATCAATTAGGGGAAATGAGGGTGCTCGTTATAATACATCAAGGAAAGAAACTAACAGTCGGCGAGGCCAAGGAAAAGCGTGGGGATGTTACTTTATGTCCTTTTTTTATTGTTTACTTGGATAATCACTGAAATTAGTAATGTAATCTGTTTAGGGGAAAGATAATTAGACACAAAGTAGAAGAAAAAACAACGTGCCGATGGTGGGATCCGAACCCACGACCTCCGAATAACGCGTCCGGTGCTCTACCAACTGAGCTACATCGGCCGCTGTCCCCCCTGCTACTTTCTTGGGTATTTATGTTGTCTGTATACGAACCTTGAGAGTGTTCACCAGCGCCACCCTCAGCCATAGCGGCGGACGTGGGACGTCCTTTGTTACCGCCAGCGTCACGTAGAACGTGATCAAGAGCGAGGGCGAAAGCTGTGCTAGAACCCTCTTACGCTACCTAAGGCTTCAAGACTGCCAGAACCGAGACCCCCGTAAGCTACAAGCAGATCAATTAGGGGAAATGAGGGTATTCGTTATAATACATCAAGGAAAGAAACTAACAGTCGGCGAGGCCAAGCAAAAGCGTGGGGATGTTACTTTATGTCCTTTTTTTATTGTTTACTTATATAATCACTGAAATTAGTAATGTAATCTGTTTAGGGGAAAGATAATTAGACACAAAGTAGAAGAAAAAACAACGTGCCGATGGTGGGATCCGAACCCACGACCTCCGAATAACGCGTCCGGTGCTCTACCAACTGAGCTACATCGGCCGCTGTCCCCCCTGCTACTTTCTTGGGTATTTATGTTGTCTGTATACGAACCTTGAGAGTGTTCACCAGCGCCACCCTCAGCCATAGCGGCGGACGTGGGACGTCGTTTGTTACCGCCAGCGTCACGTAGAACGTGATCAAGAGCGAGGGCGAAAGCTGTGCTAGAACCCTCTTACGCTACCTAAGGCTTCAAGACTGCCAGAACCGAGACCCCCGTAAGCTACAAGCAGATCAATTAGGGGAAATGAGGGTGCTCGTTATATTACATCAAGGAAAGAAACTAACAGTCGGCGAGGCCAAGGAAAAGCGTGGGGATGTTACATTATGTCCTTTTTTTTTTATTGTTTACTTGGATAATCACTGAAATTAGTAATGTAATCTGTTTAGGGGAAAGATAATTAGACACAAAGTAGAAGAAAAAACAACGTGCCGATGGTGGGATCCGAACCCACGACCTCCGAATAACGCGTCCGGTGCTCTACCAACTGAGCTACATCGGCCGCTGTCCCCCCTGCTACTTTCTTGGGTATTTATGTTGTCTGTATACGAACCTTGAGAGTGTTCACCAGCGCCACCCTCAGCCTTAGCGGCGGACGTGGGACGTCCTTTGTTACCGCCAGCGTCACGTAGAACGTGATCAAGAGCGAGGGCGAAAGCTGTGCTAGAACCCTCTTGCGCTACCTAAGGCTTCAAGACTGCCAGAACCGAGACCCCCGTAAGCTACAAGCAGATCAATTAGGGGAAATGAGGGTGCTCGTTATAATACATCAAGGAAAGAAACTAACAGTCGGCGAGGCCAAGGAAAAGCGTGGGGATGTTACTTTATGTCCTTTTTTTTTTTATTGTTTACTTGGATAATCACTGAAATTAGTAATGTAATCTGTTTAGGGGAAAGATAATTAGACACAAAGTAGAAGAAAAAACAACGTGCCGATGGTGGGATCCGAACCCACGACCTCCGAATAACGCGTCCGGTGCTCTACCGACTGAGCTACATCGGCCGCTGTCCCCCCTGCTACTTTCTTGGGTATTTATGTTGTCTGTATACGAACCTTGAGAGTGTTCACCAGCGCCACCCTCAGCCATAGCGGCGGACGTGGGACGTCCTTTGTTACCGCCAGCGTCACGTAGAACGTGATCAAGAGCGAGGGCGAAAGCTGTGCTAGAACCCTCTTACGCTACCTAAGGCTTCAAGACTGCCAGAACCGAGACCCCCGTAAGCTACAAGCAGATCAATTAGGGGAAATGAGGGTGCTCGTTATAATACATCAAGGAAAGAAACTAACAGTCGGCGAGGCCAAGGAAAAGCGTGGGGATGTTACTTTAGGTCCTTTTTTTTATTGTTTACTTGGATAATCACTGAAATTAGTAATGTAATCTGTTTAGGGGAAAGATAATTAGACACAAAGTAGAAGAAAAAACAACGTGCCGATGGTGGGATCCGAACCCACGACCTCCGAATAACGCGTCCGGTGCTCTACCAACTGAGCTACATCGGCCGCTGTCCCCCCTGCTACTTTCTTGGGTATTTATGTTGTCTGTATACGAACCTTGAGAGTGTTCACCAGCGCCACCCTCAGCCATAGCGGCGGACGTGGGACGTCCTTTGTTACCGCCAGCGTCACGTAGAACGTGATCAAGAGCGAGGGCGAAAGCTGTGCTAGAACCCTCTTACGCTACCTAAGGCTTCAAGACTGCCAGAACCGAGACCCCCGTAAGCTACAAGCAGATCAATTAGGGGAAATGAGGGTGCTCGTTATAATACATCGAGGAAAGAAACTAACAGTCGGCGAGGCCAAGGAAAAGCGTGGGGATGTTACTTTATGTCCTTTTTTTTATTGTTTACTTGGATAATCACTGAAATTAGTAATGTAATCTGTTTAGGGGAGAGATAATTAGACACAAAGTAGAAGAAAAAACAACGTGCCGATGGTGGGATCCGAACCCACGACCTCCGAATAACGCGTCCGGTGCTCTACCAACTGAGCTACATCGGCCGCTGTCCCCCCTGCTACTTTCTTGGGTATTTATGTTGTCTGTATACGAACCTTGAGAATGTTCACCAGCGCCACCCTCAGCCATAGCGGCGGACGTGGGACGTCCTTTGTTACCGCCAGCGTCACGTAGAACGTGATCAAGAGCGAGGGCGAAAGCTGTGCTAGAACCCTCTTACGCTACCTAAGGCTTCAAGACTGCCAGAACCGAGACCGCCGTAAGCTACAAGCAGATCAATTAGGGATTCCGGGATTAGGGATGCCGGATTACTCACCCTATCTTCAATCGAATTCGCCATCTGAGCCTCGCACCTGCGCACTCAACGCCGACGAGCGTGGATCTGCAGGCGCTGCAGGCGGACTGGACTTAAAAGGTCGACGGCTACCGAAAAGCTTCAGTTGGCAGCAGCAGTCGCAGCCAAAGGACCAACCCCTAAGCCATTCTGTCGTTCTCGCAGATTTCGCCGCCGGATTTCTACCTGTGACCATCTACCTACACGTGCCGGATTACTCACCCTATCTTCAATCGAATTCGCCATCTGAGCCTCGCACCTGCGCACTCAACGCCGACGAGCGTGGATCTGCAGGCGCTGCAGGCGGACAGGACTTAAAAGGTCGACGGCTACCGAAGAGCTTCAGTTGGCAGCAGCAGTCGCAGCCAAAGGACCAACCCCTAAGCCATTCTGTCGTTCTCGCAGGTTGGTGCACCCCTGATTGATTTCTTCAGAATTTGTGTTACTGCGGCTGCTGCGCCGACTTATTCTCAGAGTATTTTCTTGTGTGTTACATTCACTGTGCAATCTGGGCTTCTGTCAAAATGCCTACAAATGCTGAGCTGGCTAAGCGATTAGACGAGCTTGAGGCCGCTTCTGAAGGCAACCTGGACAGGCTGGCGGAGAAGCTTGCAGAGAAATTCCAAGCGAAAGTGCAAACATCCGAAGAGGATATTACGACACTGAAAACGGAAATTGCAAATTTGATTGAAAAAGTAAATAAGCTCACCACTGTTGTTGATGAAGTGCGTGCCGAAAATATCAACCTGGTCTCAGCTAACATGGCCTTGAAGACTCAGAACGATACCCTGTTAAGGAAAGTAGCTGACCTTGAGCAGTACTCACGCCAAAAAAACGTCGAGATTAAAGGTGTCCCCTGTACTCAGGGTGAAGACTGTGCCGCCATTATAAAGGCAATTGGAGAGAAAATCGAGTGCCCCGTGTCCGATTCGGACATTGACGTCACACACCGAGTGCCAACAATAGCTGACAGTAACACCAAACACATAATAGCCCGCTTCTGCACAAAGACAAAGAAACAAGAATTTGTGAGCAAGGCCAGGAAGGCGCGACTCAACACAGCTGATCTTGGTTTTCCAGGAGAAAGCCCGAACCCAGTGTTTGTCAACGACCAATTGACCCCAGAAAATAAAAGGCTGTTTGGCAGGGCTTTGAAACTGAAGAAAGAAAAGGGCTGGAAGTTCTTGTGGGTAGATAACTGCCAAATTAAAGCTCGACAAACGCCTGAAGGAACCGCTTTCCGTATACGCTCCGAGGCCGATTTGGCTATTTTTCGCTAGACTTGTGTAATAGCACACTGCCAGCTTCTTTTTGTTTCCTACTAGCATGTTAAGTTACTTCTCGCCTGATCAGCTTACCCAGTTTCTTGATGGTTCTTACTTATCTAGTATACATTTCAATTCCAGAAGCCTAAGAAAGCATTATCATGATATTTATGCGCTATTATCGTCTACTGAAAATCACTTCTCGTTCATCTGCATGACGGAAACGTGGCTATCACCCGACGATAAAAACTTATATAGCCCATATGGTTACTGTTCAGAATACTGTTATCGCCCATCGAAGCCGCACGGTGGTGCCGCTATTTTCATATCGCCAAATATAAACTACTCTAGAAGGTCAGATCTTGATATTTGCATTGCCGACTGTGAATCTGTGTGGATAGAGGTATCCGAACTTTCCCTGCCCACAGGTAAGCATAGGTTTGTTCTTGGATGTTTATATCGTTCCCCATCGTCATCAGTGAGCGACTTTTGCTCTTCACTTCACGAGATATTATTTACTTTATCATCAGAGGGAAAAAATGTGGTCATAATGGGTGACATCAACATTAACCTTTTAGAGGAAAACAATCCTGCCAGTGTCAACTACTCGAACTGCTTCCTCGGATTCGGATACGAGCCTGCAATTACGCTGCCAACTAGATGTGTCCCTGGAGGGCCGAGCACGCTCATCGACCACATTTTTTCTAACTTCATTTCTCCACAAGACTGCGGGGTCCTCGAGATTGACATAACGGACCACTACCCCATTTTCTTTCGTCTTCACTCCAGCTTATCCAGCAGCAAAAAAGTATTTTATAGGACTGTGGTTAATAAAGACCAATTTATTTCTAAAGTTTCTAATCTCGACTGGACGAATTTAAAGTCAGCAACAGATGCAGAGATCGCTTTCGAAACTTTTTCTACCGCCTTACAACACTGCTTGAACAGTTCTTCG
Source organism: Amblyomma maculatum (assembly GCF_055883805.1). Lineage (NCBI taxonomy): Eukaryota > Metazoa > Arthropoda > Arachnida > Ixodida > Ixodidae > Amblyomma > Amblyomma maculatum. The sequence goes on from NC_139353.1 coordinate 100,906,397, forward strand.
GAGACCGTTAAATGTCGTAAAAAAATATTCCGCCCCACATAACCCTTGGTTAACAAACGGCCTGCTTAACTTAATGCGTAAGAAAGACAATCTTTACAAGAAAGTCAAAAAGAGACCTTTCAACCTCAAACTCAAGTCCCGCTACAGCACATACAGTAACATGCTCAGCAGATTACTTAAAGAAGCCAAAAGGAAATATTATGAATCAAAAATTCACCAGCTTGGAAATGACCACAGGGAAAAGTGGAAAATGTTCAATACTTTTTTAAACAGACAGACCCAAGATCTACAAATTGAAAAAATAATCATGCCGTCAGGCACCGTTTACGACCATCCATTTGATATTGCAAACTCATTCAACGATTTCTACTGCAATCACACCTCATCGCCAGTTGATGCTCGTCTTTCACCTTTCCCACGCTTCCCAGAATCATTTTTCTTATCTCCTGTCACCGCACAGGAAATCCAAACATGTATTCTAAATCTAAAGACAACAAGTGCAGGGCTTGAACGCATTCCCCCCACTAACATCAAATGGATCGCTCATCTTATTGCCGATCCTCTCTCTTTTATTATTAACCTCATCTTTGAAACGGGACTATTTCCTCCTCACCTAAAGAACGCTAAGATTATTCCAGTTTTTAAGAAGGGTGACCGTCATTGTATCTCGAATTACCGCCCCATTGCCATTTTACCATTTTTTAGCAAGGTAATAGAAAGGTGCATAGCACAGCGCCTGACTAGTTACTTCTCTAAGTTCAACATACTTTCACCTCATCAATTTGGGTTCCGCTCGGGATATTCAACTAACTTAGCATTGGTTGCCTTCACTGACAAAATTAAATTTGCCATAGATAAGGGATGCTTTGCCGGGGCAGTATTTATTGACCTGACCAAGGCTTTCGATTCTATCATCCACTCTATATTACTAAGTAAACTAGAAGCTGTAGGGGTAGTAGGGCCGCCTCTCAATCTCATCAAAAGTTACTTACTAGACAGAAAACAAGCCGTGTCGATTTCTAATGTGCTCTCTAACTTAAATACAATTAATACAGGTGTGCCTCAAGGTTCTATTCTCGGCCCTCTGCTGTTTTTAATATATATTAATGATCTACCTAGTTGTCTTGCTAAATCAGAACCGTTTCTTTATGACGATGACACTACTATATTAGCTACTGATAAATCAATCCACTCATTAACATCTGTGCTGACTACTGATCTCAATAATATTTTAAACTGGTGCCATCGTAACTACTTGCAGATCAACCCTTCTAAGACAACATTCATGGTATTCAGCTCCAATCGCAAGGCTCCCGTACACATCCCACCGCTTACTTTTAATTCCCATTGCATTGAACTTTCAGAACATTGCACATTTCTTGGCGTTACTCTGGATGCTAACCTTAAATACAATAAGCACATTTCTAACCTGAAACAAAAATGTGGTTTTGGCATCAGACACTACTAAAAGCGCGTCCCTTTTTCAATCGTGACACTTTAATAGCTCTTTACTACGCATTCATTAATAGTCATTTTAATTACTGCATCACTTCATGGGGAAACACTTACCCATCACATTTATATCAACTGCAACACCTTCAAAATCAGGCCATACGTATAATAACCTACAGTTCATACCGCAGCGAAGCGCTATCACTTCTTCACGAGCACAGCATTTTACCGATCGCTTCACTGATTACCTCTAGTCTCGCAATCCTACTTTATGAAGCTGTGCACAACACCATACCCTCAATTGTAATCAACAGGGAGGCCCTCACCAATAACAATCAAACAAGATTTGCTAAGGACAACAATTTTCTATTACCAACCGTTCGAACAAACTACGGCAAGCACACGGCTCTTTTTGCTTCTTTACAAATTTGGAATAACCTCCCTTCTCATGTCAAGCAATCCCCATCTCTGTCCGGTTTTAAACAACAACTGTTATCCGTATTATCACAATAGTGTCACAATCAAACAAGTTTTTTCTTTATATACTTACCGCTTTGTTCACATTCAATTCATGAGTGTTTTCATATGCCCGTAGGGAAGACGTATCACTTTGTATATGTATCTTTGTATGAATATGTATCACTTCGTATACTTAATTTTAACAATACCGGCCGCGCATGAAATTTTAGAGCTTGGATTGAATTCATATTCTTTTGTTTTTACCATATTGTGTTCGCCGGTTTTGCCTCTTTTGACTGCTTTTGCTGTACCAATAATATTTTTTTCATAAGTTTATACATCCATCCATAGGAGGTCCCGATACAGCCTTGAGCTCTGGGACCTCCTTCTGTATTATTTATGTAATACCTGTTTCATGAATAAACAAACTTCTACTTCTAAAAAAAAAAAAAAAATGAGGGTGCTCGTTATAATACATCAAGGAAAGAAACTAACAGTCGGCGAGGCCAAGGAAAAGCGTGGGGATGTTACTTTATGTCCTTTTTTTTATTGTTTACTTGGATAATCACTGAAATTAGTAATGTAATCTGTTTAGGGGAAAGATAATTAGACACAAAGTAGAAGAAAAAACAACGTGCTGATGGTGGGATCCGAACCCACGACCTCCGAATAACGCGTCCGGTGCTCTACCAACTGAGCTACATCGGCCGCTGTCCCCCTGCTACTTTCTTGGGTATTTATGTTGTCTGTATACGAACCTTGAGAGTGTTCACCAGCGCCACCCTCAGCCATAGCGGCGGACGTGGGACGTCCTTTGTTACCGCCAGCGTCACGTAGAACGTGATCAAGAGCGAGGGCGAAAGCTGTGCTAGAACCCTCTTACGCTACCTAAGGCTTCAAGACTGCCAGAACCGAGACCCCCGTAAGCTACAAGCAGATCAATTAGGGGAAATGAGGGTGCTCGTTATAATACATCAAGGAAAGAAACTAACAGTCGGCGAGGCCAAGGAAAAGCGTGGGGATGTTACTTTATGTCCTTTTTTTTATTGTTTACTTGGATAATCACTGAAATTAGTAATGTAATCTGTTTAGGGGAAAGATAATTAGACACAAAGTAGAAGAAAAAACAACGTGCCGATGGTGGGATCCGAACCCACGACCTCCGAATAACGCGTCCGGTGCTCTACCAACTGAGCTACATCGGCCGCTGTCCCCCCTGCTACTTTCTTGGGTATTTATGTTGTCTGTATACGAACCTTGAGAGTGTTCACCAGTGCCACCCTCAGCCATAGCGGCGGACGTGGGACGTCCTTTGTTACCGCCAGCGTCACGTAGAACGTGATCAAGAGCGAGGGCGAAAGCTGTGCTAGAACCCTCTTACGCTACCTAAGGCTTCAAGACAGCCAGAACCGAGACCCCCGTAAGCTACAAGCAGATCAATTAGGGGAAATGAGGGTGCTCGTTATAATACATCAAGGAAAGAAACTAACAGTCGGCGAGGCCAAGGAAAAGCGTGGGGATGTTACTTTATGTCCTTTTTTTTTATTGTTTACTTGGATAATCACTGAAATTAGTAATGTAATCTGTTTAGGGGAAAGATAATTAGACACAAAGTAGAAGAAAAAACAACGTGCCGATGGTGGGATCCGAACCCACGACCTCCGAATAACGCGTCCGGTGCTCTACCAACTGAGCTACATCGGCCGCTGTCCCCCCTGCTACTTTCTTGGGTATTTATGTTGTCTGTATACGAACCTTGAGAGTGTTCACCAGCGCCACCCTCAGCCATAGCGGCGGACGTGGGACGTCCTTTGTTACCGCCAGCGTCACGTAGAACGTGATCAAGAGCGAGGGCGAAAGCTGTGCTAGAACCCTCTTACGCTACCTAAGGCTTCAAGACTGCCAGAACCGAGACCCCCGTAAGCTACAAGCAGATCAATTAGGGGAAATGAGGGTGCTCGTTATAATACATCAAGGAAAGAAACTAACAGTCGGCGAGGCCAAGGAAAAGCGTGGGGATGTTACTTTATGTCCTTTTTTTTATTGTTTACTTGGATAATCACTGAAATTAGTAATGTAATCTGTTTAAGGGAAAGATAATTAGACACAAAGTAGAAGAAAAAACAACGTGCCGATGGTGGGATCCGAACCCACGACCTCCGAATAACGCGTCCGGTGCTCTACCAACTGAGCTACATCGGCCGCTGTCCCCCCTGCTACTTTCTTGGGTATTTATGTTGTCTGTATACGAACCTTGAGAGTGTTCACCATTGCCACCCTCAGCCATAGCGGCGGACGTGGGACGTCCTTTGTTACCGCCAGCGTCACGTAGAACGTGATCAAGAGCGAGGGCGAAAGCTGTGCTAGAACCCTCTTACGCTACCTAAGGCTTCAAGACTGCCAGAACCGAGACCCCCGTAAGCTACAAGCAGATCAATTAGGGGAAATGAGGGTGCTCGTTATAATACATCAAGGAAAGAAACTAACAGTCGGCGAGGCCAAGGAAAAGCGTGGGGATGTTACTTTATGTCCTTTTTTTTTATTGTTTACTTGGATAATCACTGAAATTAGTAATGTAATCTGTTTAGGGGAAAGATAATTAGACACAAAGTAGAAGAAAAAACAACGTGCCGATGGTGGGATCCGAACCCACGACCTCCGAATAACGCGTCCGGTGCTCTACCAACTGAGCTACATCGGCCGCTGTCCCCCCTGCTACTTTCTTGGGTATTTATGTTGTCTGTATACGAACCTTGAGAGTGTTCACCAGCGCCACCCTCAGCCATAGCGGCGGACGTGGGACGTCCTTTGTTACCGCCAGCGTCACGTAGAACGTGATCAAGAGCGAGGGCGAAAGCTGTGCTAGAACCCTCTTACGCTACCTAAGGCTTCAAGACTGCCAGAACCGAGACCCCCGTAAGCTACAAGCAGATCAATTAGGGGAAATGAGGGTGCTCGTTATAATACATCAAGGAAAGAAACTAACAGTCGGCGAGGCCAAGGAAAAGCGTGGGGATGTTACTTTATGTCCTTTTTTTTTATTGTTTACTTGGATAATCACTGAAAATAGTAACGTAATCTGTTTAGGGGAAAGATAATTAGACACAAAGTAGAAGAAAAAACAACGTGCCGATGGTGGGATCCGAACCCACGACCTCCGAATAACGCGTCCGGTGCTCTACCAACTGAGCTACATCGGCCGCTGTCCCCCCTGCTACTTTCTTGGGTATTATATGTTGTCTGTATACGAACCTTGAGAGTGTTCACCAGCGCCACCCTCAGCCATAGCGGCGAACGTGGGACGTCCTTTGTTACCGCCAGCGTCACGTAGAACGTGATCAAGAGCGAGGGCGAAAGCTGTGCTAGAACCCTCTTACGCTACCTAAGGCTTCAAGACTGCCAGAACCGAGACCCCCGTAAGCTACAAGCAGATCAATTAGGGGAAATGAGGGTGCTCGTTATAATACATCAAGGAAAGAAACTAACAGTCGGCGAGGCCAAGGAAAAGCGTGGGGATGTTACTTTATGTCCTTTTTTTTATTGTTTACTTGGATAATCACTGAAATTAGTAATGTAATCTGTTTAGGGGAAAGATAATTAGACACAAAGTAGAAGAAAAAACAACGTGCCGATGGTGGGATCCGAACCCACGACCTCTGAATAACGCGTCCGGTGCTCTACCAACTGAGCTACATCGGCCGCTGTCCCCCCTGCTACTTTCTTGGGTATTTATGTTGTCTGTATACGAACCTTGAGAGTGTTCACCAGCGCCACCCTCAGCCATAGCGGCGGACGTGGGACGTCCTTTGTTACCGCCAGCGTCACGTAGAACGTGATCAAGAGCGAGGGCGAAAGCTGTGCTAGAACCCTCTTACGCTACCTAAGGCTTCAAGACTGCCAGAACCGAGACCCCCGTAAGCTACAAGCAGATCAATTAGGGGAAATGAGGGTGCTCGTTATAATACATCGAGGAAAGAAACTAACAGTCGGCGAGGCCAAGGAAAAGCGTGGGGATGTTACTTTATGTCCTTTTTTTATTGTTTACTTGGATAATCACTGAAATTAGTAATGTAATCTGTTTAGGGGAAAGATAATTAGACACAAAGTAGAAGAAAAAACAACGTGCCGATGGTGGGATCCGAACCCACGACCTCCGAATAACGCGTCCGGTGCTCTACCAACTGAGCTACATCGGCCGCTGTCCCCCCTGCTACTTTCTTGGGTATTTATGTTTTCTGTATACGAACCTTGAGAGTGTTCACCAGCGCCACCCTCAGCCATAGCGGCGGACGTGGGACGTCCTTTGTTACCGCCAGCGTCACGTAGAACGTGATCAAGAGCGAGGGCGAAAGCTGTGCTAGAACCCTCTTACGCTACCTAAGGCTTCAAGACTGCCAGAACCGAGACCCCCGTAAGCTACAAGCAGATCAATTAGGGGAAATGAGGGTGCTCGTTATAATACATCAAGGAAAGAAACTAACAGTCGGCGAGGCCAAGGAAACGCGTGGGGATGTTACTTTATGTCCTTTTTTTTATTGTTTACTTGGATAATCACTGAAATTAGTAACGTAATCTGTTTAGGGGAAAGATAATTAGACACAAAGTAGAAGAAAAAACAACGTGCCGATGGTGGGATCCGAACCCACGACCTCCGAATAACGCGTCCGGTGCTCTACCAACTGAGCTACATCGGCCGCTGTCCCCCCTGCTACTTTCTTGGGTATTTATATTGTCTGTATACGAACCTTGAGAGTGTTCACCAGCGCCACCCTCAGCCATAGCGGCGAACGTGGGACGTCCTTTGTTACCGCCAGCGTCACGTAGAACGTGATCAAGAGCGAGGGCGAAAGCTGTGCTAGAACCCTCTTACGCTACCTAAGGCTTCAAGACTGCCAGAACCGAGACCCCCGTAAGCTACAAGCAGATCAATTAGGGGAAATGAGGGTGCTCGTTATAATACATCAAGGAAAGAAACTAACAGTCGGCGAGGCCAAGGAAACGCGTGGGGATGTTACTTTATGTCCTTTTTTTTATTGTTTACTTGGATAATCACTGAAATTAGTAACGTAATCTGTTTAGGGGAAAGATAATTAGACACAAAGTAGAAGAAAAAACAACGTGCCGATGGTGGGATCCGAACCCACGACCTCCGAATAACGCGTCCGGTGCTCTACCAACTGAGCTACATCGGCCGCTGTCCCCCCTGCTACTTTCTTGGGTATTTATATTGTCTGTATACGAACCTTGAGAGTGTTCACCAGCGCCACCCTCAGCCATAGCGGCGAACGTGGGACGTCCTTTGTTACCGCCAGCGTCACGTAGAACGTGATCAAGAGCGAGGGCGAAAGCTGTGCTAGAACCCTCTTACGCTACCTAAGGCTTCAAGACTGCCAGAACCGAGACCCCCGTAAGCTACAAGCAGATCAATTAGGGGAAATGAGGGTGCTCGTTATAATACATCAAGGAAAGAAACTAACAGTCGGCGAGGCCAAGGAAAAGCGTGGGGATGTTACTTTATGTCCTTTTTTTTTATTGTTTACTTGGATAATCACTGAAATTAGTAATGTAATCTGTTTAGGGGAAAGATAATTAGACACAAAGTAGAAGAAAAAACAACGTGCCGATGGTGGGATCCGAACCCACGACCTCTGAATAACCCGTCCGGTGCTCTACCAACTGAGCTACATCGGCCGCTGTCCCCCCTGCTACTTTCTTGGGTATTTATGTTGTCTGTATACGAACCTTGAGAGTGTTCACCAGCGCCACCCTCAGCCATAGCGGCGGACGTGGGACGTCCTTTGTTACCGCCAGCGTCACGTAGAACGTGATCAAGAGCGAGGGCGAAAGCTGTGCTAGAACCCTCTTACGCTACCTAAGGCTTCAAGACTGCCAGAACCGAGACCCCCGTAAGCTACAAGCAGATCAATTAGGGGAAATGAGGGTGCTCGTTATAATACATCGAGGAAAGAAACTAACAGTCGGCGAGGCCAAGGAAAAGCGTGGGGATGTTACTTTATGTCCTTTTTTTTATTGTTTACTTGGATAATCACTGAAATTAGTAATGTAATCTGTTTAGGGGAAAGATAATTAGACACAAAGTAGAAGAAAAAACAACGTGCCGATGGTGGGATCCGAACCCACGACCTCCGAATAACGCGTCCGGTGCTCTACCAACTGAGCTACATCGGCCGCTGTACCCCCTGCTACTTTCTTGGGTATTTATGTTGTCTGTATACGAACCTTGAGAGTGTTCACCAGCGCCACCCTCAGCCATAGCGGCGGACGTGGGACGTCCTTTGTTACCGCCAGCGTCACGTAGAACGTGATCAAGAGCGAGGGCGAAAGCTGTGCTAGAACCCTCTTACGCTACCTAAGGCTTCAAGACTGCCAGAACCGAGACCCCCGTAAGCTACAAGCAGATCAATTAGGGGAAATGAGGGTGCTCGTTATAATACATCAAGGAAAGAAACTAACAGTCGGCGAGGCCAAGGAAAAGCGTGGGGATGTTACTTTATGTCCTTTTTTTTATTGTTTACTTGGATAATCACTGAAATTAGTAATGTAATCTGTTTAGGGGAAAGATAATTAGACACAAAGTAGAAAAAAAAACAACGTGCCGATGGTGGGATCCGAACCCACGACCTCCGAATAACGCGTCCGGTGCTCTACCAACTGAGCTACATCGGCCGCTGTCCCCCCTGCTACTTTCTTGGGTATTTATGTTGTCTGTATACGAACCTTGAGAGTGTTCACCAGCGCCACCCTCAGCCATAGCGGCGGACGTGGGACGTCCTTTGTTACCGCCAGCGTCACGTAGAACGTGATCAAGAGCGAGGGCGAAAGCTGTGCTAGAACCCTCTTACGCTACCTAAGGCGTCAAGACTGCCAGAACCGAGACCCCCGTAAGCTACAAGCAGATCAATTAGGGATTCCGGGATCAGGGATGCCGGATTACTCACCCTATCTTCAATCGAATTCGCCATCTGAGCCTCGCACCTGCGCACTCAACGCCGACGAGCGTGGATCTGCAGGCGCTGCAGGCGGACTGGACTTAAAAGGTCGACGGCTACCGAAGAGCTTCAGTTGGCAGCAGCAGTCGCAGCCAAAGGACCAACCCCTAAGCCATTCTGTCGTTCTCGCAGAATTCGCCGCCGGATTTCTACCTATGACCATCTACCTACACGTGCCGGATTACTCACCCTATCTTCAATCGAATTCGCCATCTGAGCCTCGCACCTGCGCACTCAACGCCGACGAGCGTGGATCTGCAGGCGCTGCAGGCGGACAGGACTTAAAAGGTCGACGGCTACCGAAGAGCTTCAGTTGGCAGCAGCAGTCGCAGCCAAGGACCAACCCCTAAGCCATTCTGTCGTTCTCGCAGGTTGGTGCACCCCTGATTGATTTCTTCAGAATTTGTGTTACTGCGGCTGCTGCGCCGACTTATTCTCAGAGTATTTTCTTGTGTGTTACATTCACTGTGCAATCTGGGCTTCTGTCAAAATGCCTACAAATGCTGAGCTGGCTAAGCGATTAGACGAGCTTGAGGCCGCTTCTGAAGGCAACCTGGACAGGCTGGCGGAGAAGCTTGCAGAGAAATTCCAAGCGAAAGTGCAAACATCCGAAGAGGATATTACGGCACTGAAAACGGAAATTGCAAATTTGATTGAAAAAGTAAATAAGCTCACCACTGTTGTTGATGAAGTGCGTGCCGAAAATATCAACCTGGTCTCAGCTAACATGGCCTTGAAGACTCAGAACGATACCCTGTTAAGGAAAGTAGCTGACCTTGAGCAGTACTCACGCCAAAAAAACGTCGAGATTAAAGGTGTCCCCTGTACTCAGGGTGAAGACTGTGCCGCCATTATAAAGGCAATTGGAGAGAAAATCGAGTGCCCCGTGTCCGATTCGGACATTGACGTCACACACCGAGTGCCAACAATAGCTGACAGTAACACCAAACACATAATAGCCCGCTTCTGCACAAAGACAAAGAAACAAGAATTTGTGAGCAAGGCCAGGAAGGCGCGACTCAACACAGCTGATCTTGGTTTTCCAGGAGAAAGCCCGAACCCAGTGTTTGTCAACGACCAATTGACCCCAGAAAATAAAAGGCTGTTTGGCAGGGCTTTGAAACTGAAGAAAGAAAAGGGCTGGAAGTTCTTGTGGGTGGATAACTGCCAAATTAAAGCTCGACAAACGCCTGAAGGAACGGCTTTCCGTATACGCTCCGAGGCCGATTTGGCTATTTTTCGCTAGACTTGTGTAATAGCACACTGCCAGCTTCTTTTTGTTTCCTACTAGCATGTTAAGTTACTTCTCGCCTGATCAGCTTACCCAGTTTCTTGATGGTTCTTACTTATCTAGTATACATTTCAATTCCAGAAGCCTAAGAAAGCATTATCATGATATTTATGCGCTATTATCGTCTATTGAAAATCACTTCTCGTTCATCTGCATGACGGAAACGTGGCTATCACCCGACGATAAAAACTTATATAGCCCATATGGTTACTGTTCAGAATACTGTTATCGCCCATCGAAGCCGCACGGTGGTGCCGCTATTTTCATATCGCCAAATATAAACTACTCTAGAAGGTCAGATCTTGATATTTGCATTGCCGACTGTGAATCTGTGTGGATAGAGGTATCCGAACTTTCCCTGCCCACAGGTAAGCATAGGTTTGTTCTTGGATGTTTATATCGTTCCCCATCGTCATCAGTGAGCGACTTTTGCTCTTCACTTCACGAGATATTATTTACTTTATCATCAGAGGGAAAAAATGTGGTCATAATGGGTGACATCAACATTAACCTTTTAGAGGAAAACAATCCTGCCAGTGTCAACTACTCGAACTGCTTCCTCGGATTCGGATACGAGCCTGCAATTACGCTGCCAACTAGATGTGTCCCTGGAGGGCCGAGCACGCTCATCGACCACATTTTTTCTAACTTCATTTCTCCACAAGACTGCGGGGTCCTCGAGGTTGACATAACGGACCACTACCCCATTTTCTTTCGTCTTCACTCCAGCTTATCCAGCAGCAAAAAAGTATTTTATAGGACTGTGGTTAATAAAGACCAATTTATTTCTAAAGTTTCTAATCTCGACTGGACGAATTTAAAGTCAGCAACAGATGCAGAGATCGCTTTCGAAACTTTTTCTACCGCCTTACAACACTGCTTGAACAGTTCTTCGGAGACCGTTAAATGTCGTAAAAAATATTCCGCCCCACATAACCCTTGGTTAACAAACGGCCTGCTTAACTTAATGCGTAAGAAAGACAATCTTTACAAGAAAGTCAAAAAGAGACCTTTCAACCTCAAACTCAAGTCCCGCTACAGCACATACAGTAACATGCTCAGCAGATTACTTAAAGAAGCCAAAAGGAAATATTATGAATCAAAAATTCACCAGCTTGGAAATGACCACAGGGAAAAGTGGAAAGTGTTCAATACTTTTTTAAACAGACAGACCCAAGATCTACAAATTGAAAAAATAATCATGCCGTCAGGCACCGTTTACGACCATCCATTTGATATTGCAAACTCATTCAACGATTTCTACTGCAATCACACCTCATCGCCAGTTGATGCTCGTCTTTCACCTTTCCCACGCTTCCCAGAATCATTTTTCTTATCTCCTGTCACCGCACAGGAAATCCAAACATGTATTCTAAATCTAAAGACAACAAGTGCAGGGCTTGAACGCATTCCCCCCACTAATATCAAATGGATCGCTCATCTTATTGCCGATCCTCTCTCTTTTATTATTAACCTCATCTTTGAAACGGGACTATTTCCTCCTCAGCTAAAGAACGCTAAGATTATTCCAGTTTTTAAGAAGGGTGACAGTCATTGTATCTCGAATTACCGCCCCATTGCCATTTTACCATTTTTTAGCAAGGTAATAGAAAGGTGCATAGCACAGCGCCTGACTAGTTACTTCTCTAAGTTCAACATACTTTCACCTCATCAATTTGGGTTCCGCTCGGGATATTCAACTAACTTAGCATTGGTTGCCTTCACTGACAAAATTAAATTTGCCATAGATAAGGGATGCTTTGCCGGGGCAGTATTTATTGACCTGACCAAGGCTTTCGATTCTATCATCCACTCTATATTACTAAGTAAACTAGAAGCTGTAGGGGTAGTAGGGCCGCCTCTCAATCTCATCAAAAGTTACTTACTAGACAGAAAACAAGCCGTGTCGATTTCTAATGTGCTCTCTAACTTAAATACAATTAATACAGGTGTGCCTCAAGGTTCTATTCTCGGCCCTCTGCTGTTTTTAATATATATTAATGATCTACCTAGTTGTCTTGCTAAATCAGAACCGTTTCTTTATGACGATGACACTACTATATTAGCTACTGATAAATCAATCCACTCATTAACATCTGTGCTGACTACTGATCTCAATAATATTTTAAACTGGTGCCATCGTAACTACTTGCAGATCAACCCTTCTAAGACAACATTCATGGTATTCAGCTCCAATCGCAAGGCTCCCGTACACATCCCACCGCTTACTTTTAATTCCCATTGCATTGAACTTTCAGAACATTGCACATTTCTTGGCGTTACTCTGGATGCTAACCTTAAATACAATAAGCACATTTCTAACCTGAAACAAAAATGTGGTTTTGGCATCAGACACTACTAAAAGCGCGTCCCTTTTTCAATCGTGACACTTTAATAGCTCTTTACTACGCATTCATTAATAGTCATTTTAATTACTGCATCACTTCATGGGGAAACACTTACCCATCACATTTATATCAACTGCAACACCTTCAAAATCAGGCCATACGTATAATAACCTACAGTTCATACCGCAGCGAAGCGCTATCACTTCTTCACGAGCAGCATTTTACCGATCGCTTCACTGATTACCTCTAGTCTCGCAATCCTACTTTATAAAGCTGTGCACAACACCATACCCTCAATTGTAATCAACAGGGAGGCCCTCACCAATAACAATCAAACAAGATTTGCTAAGGACAACAATTTTCTATTACCAACCGTTCGAACAAACTACGGCAAGCACACGGCTCTTTTTGCTTCTTTACAAATTTGGAATAACCTCCCTTCTCATGTCAAGCAATCCCCATCTCTGTCCGGTTTTAAACAACAACTGTTATCCGTATTATCACAATAGTGTCACATTCAAACAAGTTTTTTCTTTATATACTTACCGCTTTGTTCACATTCAATTCATGAGTGTTTTCATATGCCCGTAGGGAAGACGTATCACTTTGTATATGTATCTTTGTGTGAATATGTATCACTTCGTATACTTAACTTTAACAATACCGGCCGCGCATGAAATTTTAGAGCTTGGATTGAATTAATATTCTTTTGTTTTTACCATATTGTGTTCGCCGGTTTTGCCTCTTTTGACTGCTTTTGCTGTACCAATAATATTTTTTTCATAAGTTTATACATCCATCCATAGGAGGTCCCGATACAGCCTTGAGCTCTGGGACCTCCTTCTGTATTATTTATGTAATACCTGTTTCATGAATAAACAAACTTCTACTTCTAAAAAAAAAAAAAAAAATGAGGGTGCTCGTTATAATACATCAAGGAAAGAAACTAACAGTCGGCGAGGCCAAGGAAAAGCGTGGGGATGTTACTTTATGTCCTTTTTTTTATTGTTTACTTGGATAATCACTGAAATTAGTAATGTAATCTGTTTAGGGGAAAGATAATTAGACACAAAGTAGAAGAAAAAACAACGTGCTGATGGTGGGATCCGAACCCACGACCTCCGAATAACGCGTCCGGTGCTCTACCAACTGAGCTACATCGGCCGCTGTCCCCCTGCTACTTTCTTGGGTATTTATGTTGTCTGTATACGAACCTTGAGAGTGTTCACCAGCGCCACCCTCAGCCATAGCGGCGGACGTGGGACGTCCTTTGTTACCGCCAGCGTCACGTAGAACGTGATCAAGAGCGAGGGCGAAAGCTGTGCTAGAACCCTCTTACGCTACCTAAGGCTTCAAGACTGCCAGAACCGAGACCCCCGTAAGCTACAAGCAGATCAATTAGGGGAAATGAGGGTGCTCGTTATAATACATCAAGGAAAGAAACTAACAGTCGGCGAGGCCAAGGAAAAGCGTGGGGATGTTACTTTATGTCCTTTTTTTTTATTGTTTACTTGGATAATCACTGAAATTAGTAATGTAATCTGTTTAGGGGAAAGATAATTAGACACAAAGTAGAAGAAAAAACAACGTGCCGATGGTGGGATCCGAACCCACGACCTCCGAATAACGCGTCCGGTGCTCTACCAACTGAGCTACATCGGCCGCTGTCCCCCCTGCTACTTTCTTGGGTATTTATGTTGTCTGTATACGAACCTTGAGAGTGTTCACCAGTGCCACCCTCAGCCATAGCGGCGGACGTGGGACGTCCTTTGTTACCGCCAGCGTCACGTAGAACGTGATCAAGAGCGAGGGCGAAAGCTGTGCTAGAACCCTCTTACGCTACCTAAGGCTTCAAGACAGCCAGAACCGAGACCCCCGTAAGCTACAAGCAGATCAATTAGGGGAAATGAGGGTGCTCGTTATAATACATCAAGGAAAGAAACTAACAGTCGGCGAGGCCAAGGAAAAGCGTGGGGATGTTACTTTATGTCCTTTTTTTTTTTTGTTTACTTGGATAATCACTGAAATTAGTAATGTAATCTGTTTAGGGGAAAGATAATTAGACACAAAGTAGAAGAAAAAACAACGTGCCGATGGTGGGATCCGAACCCACGACCTCCGAATAACGCGTCCGGTGCTCTACCAACTGAGCTACATCGGCCGCTGTCCCCCCTGCTACTTTCTTGGGTATTTATGTTGTCTGTATACGAACCTTGAGAGTGTTCACCAGCGCCACCCTCAGCCATAGCGGCGGACGTGGGACGTCGTTTGTTACCGCCAGCGTCACGTAGAACGTGATCAAGAGCGAGGGCGAAAGCTGTGCTAGAACCCTCTTACGCTACCTAAGGCTTCAAGACTGCCAGAACCGAGACCCCCGTAAGCTACAAGCAGATCAATTAGGGGAAATGAGGGTGCTCGTTATATTACATCAAGGAAAGAAACTAACAGTCGGCGAGGCCAAGGAAAAGCGTGGGGATGTTACATTATGTCCTTTTTTTTTATTGTTTACTTGGATAATCACTGAAATTAGTAATGTAATCTGTTTAGGGGAAAGATAATTAGACACAAAGTAGAAGAAAAAACAACGTGCCGATGGTGGGATCCGAACCCACGACCTCCGAATAACGCGTCCGGTGCTCTACCAACTGAGCTACATCGGCCGCTGTCCCACCTGCTACTTTCTTGGGTATTTATGTTGTCTGTATACGAACCTTGAGAGTGTTCACCAGCGCCACCCTCAGCCATAGCGGCGGACGTGGGACGTCCTTTGTTACCGCCAGCGTCACGTAGAACGTGATCAAGAGCGAGGGCGAAAGCTGTGCTAGAACCCTCTTACGCTACCTAAGGCTTCAAGACTGCCAGAACCGAGACCCCCGTAAGCTACAAGCAGATCAATTAGGGGAAATGAGGGTGCTCGTTATAATACATCAAGGAAAGAAACTAACAGTCGGCGAGGCCAAGGAAAAGCGTGGGGATGTTACTTTATGTCCTTTTTTTTTATTGTTTACTTGGATAATCACTGAAATTAGTAATGTAATCTGTTTAGGGGAAAGATAATTAGACACAAAGTAGAAGAAAAAACAACGTGCCGATGGTGGGATCCGAACCCACGACCTCCGAATAACGCGTCCGGTGCTCTACCAACTGAGCTACATCGGCCGCTGTCCCCCCTGCTACTTTCTTGGGTATTTATGTTGTCTGTATACGAACCTTGAGAGTGTTCACCATTGCCACCCTCAGCCATAGCGGCGGACGTGGGACGTCCTTTGTTACCGCCAGCGTCACGTAGAACGTGATCAAGAGCGAGGGCGAAAGCTGTGCTAGAACCCTCTTACGCTACCTAAGGCTTCAAGACTGCCAGAACCGAGACCCCCGTAAGCTACAAGCAGATCAATTAGGGGAAATGAGGGTGCTCGTTATAATACATCAAGGAAAGAAACTAACAGTCGGCGAGGCCAAGGAAAAGCGTGGGGATGTTACTTTATGTCCTTTTTTTTATTGTTTACTTGGATAATCACTGAAATTAGTAATGTAATCTGTTTAGGGGAAAGATAATTAGACACAAAGTAGAAGAAAAAACAACGTGCCGATGGTGGGATCCGAACCCACGACCTCCGAATAACGCGTCCGGTGCTCTACCAACTGAGCTACATCGGCCGCTGTCCCCCCTGCTACTTTCTTGGGTATTTATGTTGTCTGTATACGAACCTTGAGAGTGTTCAGCAGCGCCACCCTCAGCCATAGCGGCGGACGTGGGACGTCCTTTGTTACCGCCAGCGTCACGTAGAACGTGATCAAAAGCGAGGGCGAAAGCTGTGCTAGAACCCTCTTACGCTACCTAAGGCTTCAAGACTGCCAGAACCGAGACCCCCGTAAGCTACAAGCAGATCAATTAGGGGAAATGAGGGTGCTCGTTATAATACATCAAGGAAAGAAACTAACAGTCGGCGAGGCCAAGGAAAAGCGTGGGGATGTTACTTTATGTCCTTTTTTTTTATTGTTTACTTGGATAATCACTGAAAATAGTAACGTAATCTGTTTAGGGGAAAGATAATTAGACACAAAGTAGAAGAAAAAACAACGTGCCGATGGTGGGATCCGAACCCACGACCTCCGAATAACGCGTCCGGTGCTCTACCAACTGAGCTACATCGGCCGCTGTCCCCCCTGCTACTTTCTTGGGTATTATATGTTGTCTGTATACGAACCTTGAGAGTGTTCACCAGCGCCACCCTCAGCCATAGCGGCGAACGTGGGACGTCCTTTGTTACCGCCAGCGTCACGTAGAACGTGATCAAGAGCGAGGGCGAAAGCTGTGCTAGAACCCTCTTACGCTACCTAAGGCTTCAAGACTGCCAGAACCGAGACCCCCGTAAGCTACAAGCAGATCAATTAGGGGAAATGAGGGTGCTCGTTATAATACATCAAGGAAAGAAACTAACAGTCGGCGAGGCCAAGGAAAAGCGTGGGGATGTTACTTTATGTCCTTTTTTTTATTGTTTACTTGGATAATCACTGAAATTAGTAATGTAATCTGTTTAGGGGAAAGATAATTAGACACAAAGTAGAAGAAAAAACAACGTGCCGATGGTGGGATCCGAACCCACGACCTCTGAATAACGCGTCCGGTGCTCTACCAACTGAGCTACATCGGCCGCTGTCCCCCCTGCTACTTTCTTGGGTATTTATGTTGTCTGTATACGAACCTTGAGAGTGTTCACCAGCGCCACCCTCAGCCATAGCGGCGGACGTGGGACGTCCTTTGTTACCGCCAGCGTCACGTAGAACGTGATCAAGAGCGAGGGCGAAAGCTGTGCTAGAACCCTCTTACGCTACCTAAGGCTTCAAGACTGCCAGAACCGAGACCCCCGTAAGCTACAAGCAGATCAATTAGGGGAAATGAGGGTGCTCGTTATAATACATCGAGGAAAGAAACTAACAGTCGGCGAGGCCAAGGAAAAGCGTGGGGATGTTACTTTATGTCCTTTTTTTTATTGTTTACTTGGATAATCACTGAAATTAGTAATGTAATCTGTTAAGGGGAAAGATAATTAGACACAAAGTAGTTGAAAAAACAACGTGCCGATGGTGGGATCCGAACCCACGACCTCCGAATAACGCGTCCGGTGCTCTACCAACTGAGCTACATCGGCCGCTGTCCCCCCTGCTACTTTCTTGGGTATTTATGTTTTCTGTATACGAACCTTGAGAGTGTTCACCAGCGCCACCCTCAGCCATAGCGGCGGACGTGGGACGTCCTTTGTTACCGCCAGCGTCACGTAGAACGTGATCAAGAGCGAGGGCGAAAGCTGTGCTAGAACCCTCTTACGCTACCTAAGGCTTCAAGACTGCCAGAACCGAGACCCCCGTAAGCTACAAGCAGATCAATTAGGGGAAATGAGGGTGCTCGTTATAATACATCAAGGAAAGAAACTAACAGTCGGCGAGGCCAAGGAAAAGCGTGGGGATGTTACTTTGTCCTTTTTTTTATTGTTTACTTGGATAATCACTGAAATTAGTAACGTAATCTGTTTAGGGGAAAGATAATTAGACACAAAGTAGAAGAAAAAACAACGTGCCGATGGTGGGATCCGAACCCACGACCTCCGAATAACGCGTCCGGTGCTCTACCAACTGAGCTACATCGGCCGCTGTCCCCCCTGCTACTTTCTTGGGTATTTATATTGTCTGTATACGAACCTTGAGAGTGTTCACCAGCGCCACCCTCAGCCATAGCGGCGAACGTGGGACGTCCTTTGTTACCGCCAGCGTCACGTAGAACGTGATCAAGAGCGAGGGCGAAAGCTGTGCTAGAACCCTCTTACGCTACCTAAGGCTTCAAGACTGCCAGAACCGAGACCCCCGTAAGCTACAAGCAGATCAATTAGGGGAAATGAGGGTGCTCGTTATAATACATCAAGGAAAGAAACTAACAGTCGGCGAGGCCATGGAAAAGCGTGGGGATGTTACTTTATGTCCTTTTTTTTATTGTTTACTTGGATAATCACTGAAATTAGTAATGTAATCTGTTTAGGGGAAAGATAATTAGACACAAAGTAGAAGAAAAAACAACGTGCCGATGGTGGGATCCGAACCCACGACCTCTGAATAACGCGTCCGGTGCTCTACCAACTGAGCTACATCGGCCGCTGTCCCCCCTGCTACTTTCTTGGGTATTTATGTTGTCTGTATACGAACCTTGAGAGTGTTCACCAGCGCCACCCTCAGCCATAGCGGCGGACGTGGGACGTCCTTTGTTACCGCCAGCGTCACGTAGAACGTGATCAAGAGCGAGGGCGAAAGCTGTGCTAGAACCCTCTTACGCTACCTAAGGCTTCAAGACTGCCAGAACCGAGACCCCCGTAAGCTACAAGCAGATCAATTAGGGGAAATGAGGGTGCTCGTTATAATACATCGAGGAAAGAAACTAACAGTCGGCGAGGCCAAGGAAAAGCGTGGGGATGTTACTTTATGTCCTTTTTTTTATTGTTTACTTGGATAATCACTGAAATTAGTAATGTAATCTGTTTAGGGGAAAGATAATTAGACACAAAGTAGAAGAAAAAACAACGTGCCGATGGTGGGATCCGAACCCACGACCTCCGAATAACGCGTCCGGTGCTCTACCAACTGAGCTACATCGGCCGCTGTACCCCCTGCTACTTTCTTGGGTATTTATGTTGTCTGTATACGAACCTTGAGAGTGTTCACCAGCGCCACCCTCAGCCATAGCGGCGGACGTGGGACGTCCTTTGTTACCGCCAGCGTCACGTAGAACGTGATCAAGAGCGAGGGCGAAAGCTGTGCTAGAACCCTCTTGCGCTACCTAAGGCTTCAAGACTGCCAGAACCGAGACCCCCGTAAGCTACAAGCAGATCAATTAGGGGAAATGAGGGTGCTCGTTATAATACATCAAGGAAAGAAACTAACAGTCGGCGAGGCCAAGGAAAAGCGTGGGGATGTTACTTTATGTCCTTTTTTTTTATTGTTTACTTGGATAATCACTGAAATTAGTAATGTAATCTGTTTAGGGGAAAGATAATTAGACACAAAGTAGAAGAAAAAACAACGTGCCGATGGTGGGATCCGAACCCACGACCTCCGAATAACGCGTCCGGTGCTCTACCAACTGAGCTACATCGGCCGCTGTCCCCCCTGCTACTTTCTTGGGTATTTATGTTGTCTGTATACGAACCTTGAGAGTGTTCACCAGCGCCACCCTCAGCCATAGCGGCGGACGTGGGACGTCCTTTGTTACCGCCAGCGTCACGTAGAACGTGATCAAGAGCGAGGGCGAAAGCTGTGCTAGAACCCTCTTACGCTACCTAAGGCGTCAAGACTGCCAGAACCGAGACCCCCGTAAGCTACAAGCAGATCAATTAGGGATTCCGGGATCAGGGATGCCGGATTACTCACCCTATCTTCAATCGAATTCGCCATCTGAGCCTCGCACCTGCGCACTCAACGCCGACGAGCGTGGATCTGCAGGCGCTGCAGGCGGACTGGACTTAAAAGGTCGACGGCTACCGAAGAGCTTCAGTTGGCAGCAGCAGTCGCAGCCAAAGGACCAACCCCTAAGCCATTCTGTCGTTCTCGCAGATTTCGCCGCCGGATTTCTACCTATGACCATCTACCTACACGTGCCGGATTACTCACCCTATCTTCAATCGAATTCGCCATCTGAGCCTCGCACCTGCGCACTCAACGCCGACGAGCGTGGATCTGCAGGCGCTGCAGGCGGACAGGACTTAAAAGGTCGACGGCTACCGAAGAGCTTCAGTTGGCAGCAGCAGTCGCAGCCAAGGACCAACCCCTAAGCCATTCTGTCGTTCTCGCAGGTTGGTGCACCCCTGATTGATTTCTTCAGAATTTGTGTTACTGCGGCTGCTGCGCCGACTTATTCTCAGAGTATTTTCTTGTGTGTTACATTCACTGTGCAATCTGGGCTTCTGTCAAAATGCCTACAAATGCTGAGCTGGCTAAGCGATTAGACGAGCTTGAGGCCGCTTCTGAAGGCAACCTGGACAGGCTGGCGGAGAAGCTTGCAGAGAAATTCCAAGCGAAAGTGCAAACATCCGAAGAGGATATTACGGCACTGAAAACGGAAATTGCAAATTTGATTGAAAAAGTAAATAAGCTCACCACTGTTGTTGATGAAGTGCGTGCCGAAAATATCAACCTGGTCTCAGCTAACATGGCCTTGAAGACTCAGAACGATACCCTGTTAAGGAAAGTAGCTGACCTTGAGCAGTACTCACGCCAAAAAAACGTCGAGATTAAAGGTGTCCCCTGTACTCAGGGTGAAGACTGTGCCGCCATTATAAAGGCAATTGGAGAGAAAATCGAGTGCCCCGTGTCCGATTCGGACATTGACGTCACACACCGAGTGCCAACAATAGCTGACAGTAACACCAAACACATAATAGCCCGCTTCTGCACAAAGACAAAGAAACAAGAATTTGTGAGCAAGGCCAGGAAGGCGCGACTCAACACAGCTGATCTTGGTTTTCCAGGAGAAAGCCCGAACCCAGTGTTTGTCAACGACCAATTGACCCCAGAAAATAAAAGGCTGTTTGGCAGGGCTTTGAAACTGAAGAAAGAAAAGGGCTGGAAGTTCTTGTGGGTGGATAACTGCCAAATTAAAGCTCGACAAACGCCTGAAGGAACGGCTTTCCGTATACGCTCCGAGGCCGATTTGGCTATTTTTCGCTAGACTTGTGTAATAGCACACTGCCAGCTTCTTTTTGTTTCCTACTAGCATGTTAAGTTACTTCTCGCCTGATCAGCTTACCCAGTTTCTTGATGGTTCTTACTTATCTAGTATACATTTCAATTCCAGAAGCCTAAGAAAGCATTATCATGATATTTATGCGCTATTATCGTCTATTGAAAATCACTTCTCGTTCATCTGCATGACGGAAACGTGGCTATCACCCGACGATAAAAACTTATATAGCCCATATGGTTACTGTTCAGAATACTGTTATCGCCCATCGAAGCCGCACGGTGGTGCCGCTATTTTCATATCGCCAAATATAAACTACTCTAGAAGGTCAGATCTTGATATTTGCATTGCCGACTGTGAATCTGTGTGGATAGAGGTATCCGAACTTTCCCTGCCCACAGGTAAGCATAGGTTTGTTCTTGGATGTTTATATCGTTCCCCATCGTCATCAGTGAGCGACTTTTGCTCTTCACTTCACGAGATATTATTTACTTTATCATCAGAGGGAAAAAATGTGGTCATAATGGGTGACATCAACATTAACCTTTTAGAGGAAAACAATCCTGCCAGTGTCAACTACTCGAACTGCTTCCTCGGATTCGGATACGAGCCTGCAATTACGCTGCCAACTAGATGTGTCCCTGGAGGGCCGAGCACGCTCATCGACCACATTTTTTCTAACTTCATTTCTCCACAAGACTGCGGGGTCCTCGAGGTTGACATAACGGACCACTACCCCATTTTCTTTCGTCTTCACTCCAGCTTATCCAGCAGCAAAAAAGTATTTTATAGGACTGTGGTTAATAAAGACCAATTTATTTCTAAAGTTTCTAATCTCGACTGGACGAATTTAAAGTCAGCAACAGATGCAGAGATCGCTTTCGAAACTTTTTCTACCGCCTTACAACACTGCTTGAACAGTTCTTCGGAGACCGTTAAATGTCGTAAAAAATATTCCGCCCCACATAACCCTTGGTTAACAAACGGCCTGCTTAACTTAATGCGTAAGAAAGACAATCTTTACAAGAAAGTCAAAAAGAGACCTTTCAACCTCAAACTCAAGTCCCGCTACAGCACATACAGTAACATGCTCAGCAGATTACTTAAAGAAGCCAAAAGGAAATATTATGAATCAAAAATTCACCAGCTTGGAAATGACCACAGGGAAAAGTGGAAAGTGTTCAATACTTTTTTAAACAGACAGACCCAAGATCTACAAATTGAAAAAATAATCATGCCGTCAGGCACCGTTTACGACCATCCATTTGATATTGCAAACTCATTCAACGATTTCTACTGCAATCACACCTCATCGCCAGTTGATGCTCGTCTTTCACCTTTCCCACGCTTCCCAGAATCATTTTTCTTATCTCCTGTCACCGCACAGGAAATCCAAACATGTATTCTAAATCTAAAGACAACAAGTGCAGGGCTTGAACGCATTCCCCCCACTAATATCAAATGGATCGCTCATCTTATTGCCGATCCTCTTTCTTTTATTATTAACCTCATCTTTGAAACGGGACTATTTCCTCCTCAGCTAAAGAACGCTAAGATTATTCCAGTTTTTAAGAAGGGTGACAGTCATTGTATCTCGAATTACCGCCCCATTGCCATTTTACCATTTTTTAGCAAGGTAATAGAAAGGTGCATAGCACAGCGCCTGACTAGTTACTTCTCTAAGTTCAACATACTTTCACCTCATCAATTTGGGTTCCGCTCGGGATATTCAACTAACTTAGCATTGGTTGACTTCACTGACAAAATTAAATTTGCCATAGATAAGGGATGCTTTGCCGGGGCAGTATTTATTGACCTGACCAAGGCTTTCGATTCTATCATCCACTCTATATTACTAAGTAAACTAGAAGCTGTAGGGGTAGTAGGGCCGCCTCTCAATCTCATCAAAAGTTACTTACTAGACAGAAAACAAGCCGTGTCGATTTCTAATGTGCTCTCTAACTTAAATACAATTAATACAGGTGTGCCTCAAGGTTCTATTCTCGGCCCTCTGCTGTTTTTAATATATATTAATGATCTACCTAGTTGTCTTGCTAAATCAGAACCGTTTCTTTATGACGATGACACTACTATATTAGCTACTGATAAATCAATCCACTCATTAACATCTGTGCTGACTACTGATCTCAATAATATTTTAAACTGGTGCCATCGTAACTACTTGCAGATCAACCCTTCTAAGACAACATTCATGGTATTCAGCTCCAATCGCAAGGCTCCCGTACACATCCCACCGCTTACTTTTAATTCCCATTGCATTGAACTTTCAGAACATTGCACATTTCTTGGCGTTACTCTGGATGCTAACCTTAAATACAATAAGCACATTTCTAACCTGAAACAAAAATGTGGTTTTGGCATCAGACACTACTAAAAGCGCGTCCCTTTTTCAATCGTGACACTTTAATAGCTCTTTACTACGCATTCATTAATAGTCATTTTAATTACTGCATCACTTCATGGGGAAACACTTACCCATCACATTTATATCAACTGCAACACCTTCAAAATCAGGCCATACGTATAATAACCTACAGTTCATACCGCAGCGAAGCGCTATCACTTCTTCACGAGCACAGCATTTTACCGATCGCTTCACTGATTACCTCTAGTCTCGCAATCCTACTTTATAAAGCTGTGCACAACACCATACCCTCAATTGTAATCAACAGGGAGGCCCTCACCAATAACAATCAAACAAGATTTGCTAAGGACAACAATTTTCTATTACCAACCGTTCGAACAAACTACGGCAAGCACACGGCTCTTTTTGCTTCTTTACAAATTTGGAATAACCTCCCTTCTCATGTCAAGCAATCCCCATCTCTGTCCGGTTTTAAACAACAACTGTTATCCGTATTATCACAATAGTGTCACATTCAAACAAGTTTTTTCTTTATATACTTACCGCTTTGTTCACATTCAATTCATGAGTGTTTTCATATGCCCGTAGGGAAGACGTATCACTTTGTATATGTATCTTTGTATGAATATGTATCACTTCGTATACTTAACTTTAACAATACCGGCCGCGCATGAAATTTTAGAGCTTGGATTGAATTAATATTCTTTTGTTTTTACCATATTGTGTTCGCCGGTTTTGCCTCTTTTGACTGCTTTTGCTGTACCAATAATATTTTTTTCATAAGTTTATACATCCATCCATAGGAGGTCCCGATACAGCCTTGAGCTCTGGGACCTCCTTCTGTATTATTTATGTAATACCTGTTTCATGAATAAACAAACTTCTACTTCTAAAAAAAAAAAAAAAATGAGGGTGCTCGTTATAATACATCAAGGAAAGAAACTAACAGTCGGCGAGGCCAAGGAAAAGCGTGGGGATGTTACTTTATGTCCTTTTTTTTATTGTTTACTTGGATAATCACTGAAATTAGTAATGTAATCTGTTTAGGGGAAAGATAATTAGACACAAAGTAGAAGAAAAAACAACGTGCCGATGGTGGGATCCGAACCCACGACCTCTGAATAACGCGTCCGGTGCTCTACCAACTGAGCTACATCGGCCGCTGTCCCCCCTGCTACTTTCTTGGGTATTTATGTTGTCTGTATACGAACCTTGAGAGTGTTCACCAGCGCCACCCTCAGCCATAGCGGCGGACGTGGGACGTCCTTTGTTACCGCCAGCGTCACGTAGAACGTGATCAAGAGCGAGGGCGAAAGCTGTGCTAGAACCCTCTTACGCTACCTAAGGCTTCAAGACTGCCAGAACCGAGACCCCCGTAAGCTACAAGCAGATCAATTAGGGGAAATGAGGGTGCTCGTTATAATACATCAAGGAAAGAAACTAACAGTCGGCGAGGCCAAGGAAAAGCGTGGGGATGTTACTTTATGTCCTTTTTTTTATTGTTTACTTGGATAATCACTGAAATTAGTAATGTAATCTGTTTAGGGGAAAGATAATTAGACACAAAGTAGAAGAAAAAACAACGTGCCGATGGTGGGATCCGAACCCACGACCTCTGAATAACGCGTCCGGTGCTCTACCAACTGAGCTACATCGGCCGCTGTCCCCCCTGCTACTTTCTTGGGTATTTATGTTGTCTGTATACGAACCTTGAGAGTGTTCACCAGCGCCACCCTCAGCCATAGCGGCGGACGTGGGACGTCCTTTGTTACCGCCAGCGTCACGTAGAACGTGATCAAGAGCGAGGGCGAAAGCTGTGCTAGAACCCTCTTACGCTACCTAAGGCTTCAAGACTGCCAGAACCGAGACCCCCGTAAGCTACAAGCAGATCAATTAGGGGAAATGAGGGTGCTCGTTATAATACATCGAGGAAAGAAACTAACAGTCGGCGAGGCCAAGGAAAAGCGTGGGGATGTTACTTTATGTCCTTTTTTTTATTGTTTACTTGGATAATCACTGAAATTAGTAATGTAATCTGTTTAGGGGAAAGATAATTAGACACAAAGTAGAAGAAAAAACAACGTGCCGATGGTGGGATCCGAACCCACGACCTCCGAATAACGCGTCCGGTGCTCTACCAACTGAGCTACATCGGCCGCTGTCCCCCCTGCTACTTTCTTGGGTATTTATGTTTTCTGTATACGAACCTTGAGAGTGTTCACCAGCGCCACCCTCAGCCAAAGCGGCGGACGTGGGACGTCCTTTGTTACCGCCAGCGTCACGTAGAACGTGATCAAGAGCGAGGGCGAAAGCTGTGCTAGAACCCTCTTACGCTACCTAAGGCTTCAAGACTGCCAGAACCGAGACCCCCGTAAGCTACAAGCAGATCAATTAGGGGAAATGAGGGTGCTCGTTATAATACATCAAGGAAAGAAACTAACAGTCGGCGAGGCCAAGGAAAAGCGTGGGGATGTTACTTTATGTCCTTTTTTTTATTGTTTACTTGGATAATCACTGAAATTAGTAACGTAATCTGTTTAGGGGAAAGATAATTAGACACAAAGTAGAAGAAAAAACAACGTGCCGATGGTGGGATCCGAACCCACGACCTCCGAATAACGCGTCCGGTGCTCTACCAACTGAGCTACATCGGCCGCTGTCCCCCCTGCTACTTTCTTGGGTATTTATATTGTCTGTATACGAACCTTGAGAGTGTTCACCAGCGCCACCCTCAGCCATAGCGGCGAACGTGGGACGTCCTTTGTTACCGCCAGCGTCACGTAGAACGTGATCAAGAGCGAGGGCGAAAGCTGTGCTAGAACCCTCTTACGCTACCTAAGGCTTCAAGACTGCCAGAACCGAGACCCCCGTAAGCTACAAGCAGATCAATTAGGGGAAATGAGGGTGCTCGTTATAATACATCAAGGAAAGAAACTAACAGTCGGCGAGGCCAAGGAAAAGCGTGGGGATGTTACTTTATGTCCTTTTTTTTATTGTTTACTTGGATAATCACTGAAATTAGTAATGTAATCTGTTTAGGGGAAAGATAATTAGACACAGAGTAGAAGAAAAAACAACGTGCCGATGGTGGGATCCGAACCCACGACCTCTGAATAACGCGTCCGGTGCTCTACCAACTGAGCTACATCGGCCGCTGTCCCCCCTGCTACTTTCTTGGGTATTTATGTTGTCTGTATACGAACCTTGAGAGTGTTCACCAGCGCCACCCTCAGCCATAGCGGCGGACGTGGGACGTCCTTTGTTACCGCCAGCGTCACGTAGAACGTGATCAAGAGCGAGGGCGAAAGCTGTGCTAGAACCCTCTTACGCTACCTAAGGCTTCAAGACTGCCAGAACCGAGACCCCCGTAAGCTACAAGCAGATCAATTAGGGGAAATGAGGGTGCTCGTTATAATACATCGAGGAAAGAAACTAACAGTCGGCGAGGCCAAGGAAAAGCGTGGGGATGTTACTTTATGTCCTTTTTTTTATTGTTTACTTGGATAATCACTGAAATTAGTAATGTAATCTGTTTAGGGGAAAGATAATTAGACACAAAGTAGAAGAAAAAACAACGTGCCGATGGTGGGATCCGAACCCACGACCTCCGAATAACGCGTCCGGTGCTCTACCAACTGAGCTACATCGGCCGCTGTACCCCCTGCTACTTTCTTGGGTATTTATGTTGTCTGTATACGAACCTTGAGAGTGTTCACCAGCGCCACCCTCAGCCATAGCGGCGGACGTGGGACGTCCTTTGTTACCGCCAGCGTCACGTAGAACGTGATCAAGAGCGAGGGCGAAAGCTGTGCTAGAACCCTCTTACGCTACCTAAGGCTTCAAGACTGCCAGAACCGAGACCCCCGTAAGCTACAAGCAGATCAATTAGGGGAAATGAGGGTGCTCGTTATAATACATCAAGGAAAGAAACTAACAGTCGGCGAGGCCAAGGAAAAGCGTGGGGATGTTACTTTATGTCCTTTTTTTTTATTGTTTACTTGGATAATCACTGAAATTAGTAATGTAATCTGTTTAGGGGAAAGATAATTAGACACAAAGTAGAAGAAAAAACAACGTGCCGATGGTGGGATCCGAACCCACGACCTCCGAATAACGCGTCCGGTGCTCTACCAACTGAGCTACATCGGCCGCTGTCCCCCCTGCTACTTTCTTGGGTATTTATGTTGTCTGTATACGAACCTTGAGAGTGTTCACCAGCGCCACCCTCAGCCATAGCGGCGGACGTGGGACGTCCTTTGTTACCGCCAGCGTCACGTAGAACGTGATCAAGAGCGAGGGCGAAAGCTGTGCTAGAACCCTCTTACGCTACCTAAGGCGTCAAGACTGCCAGAACCGAGACCCCCGTAAGCTACAAGCAGATCAATTAGGGATTCCGGGATCAGGGATGCCGGATTACTCACCCTATCTTCAATCGAATTCGCCATCTGAGCCTCGCACCTGCGCACTCAACGCCGACGAGCGTGGATCTGCAGGCGCTGCAGGCGGACTGGACTTAAAAGGTCGACGGCTACCGAAGAGCTTCAGTTGGCAGCAGCAGTCGCAGCCAAAGGACCAACCCCTAAGCCATTCTGTCGTTCTCGCAGATTTCGCCGCCGGATTTCTACCTATGACCATCTACCTACACGTGCCGGATTACTCACCCTATCTTCAATCGAATTCGCCATCTGAGCCTCGCACCTGCGCACTCAACGCCGACGAGCGTGGATCTGCAGGCGCTGCAGGCGGACAGGACTTAAAAGGTCGACGGCTACCGAAGAGCTTCAGTTGGCAGCAGCAGTCGCAGCCAAGGACCAACCCCTAAGCCATTCTGTCGTTCTCGCAGGTTGGTGCACCCCTGATTGATTTCTTCAGAATTTGTGTTACTGCGGCTGCTGCGCCGACTTATTCTCAGAGTATTTTCTTGTGTGTTACATTCACTGTGCAATCTGGGCTTCTGTCAAAATGCCTACAAATGCTGAGCTGGCTAAGCGATTAGACGAGCTTGAGGCCGCTTCTGAAGGCAACCTGGACAGGCTGGCGGAGAAGCTTGCAGAGA
The DNA here is from genome assembly GCF_055883805.1 of Amblyomma maculatum. Classification (NCBI taxonomy): domain Eukaryota; kingdom Metazoa; phylum Arthropoda; class Arachnida; order Ixodida; family Ixodidae; genus Amblyomma; species Amblyomma maculatum. The sequence goes on from NC_139353.1 coordinate 100,935,124, forward strand.
AATTCCAAGCGAAAGTGCAAACATCCGAAGAGGATATTACGGCACTGAAAACGGAAATTGCAAATTTGATTGAAAAAGTAAATAAGCTCACCACTGTTGTTGATGAAGTGCGTGCCGAAAATATCAACCTGGTCTCAGCTAACATGGCCTTGAAGACTCAGAACGATACCCTGTTAAGGAAAGTAGCTGACCTTGAGCAGTACTCACGCCAAAAAAACGTCGAGATTAAAGGTGTCCCCTGTACTCAGGGTGAAGACTGTGCCGCCATTATAAAGGCAATTGGAGAGAAAATCGAGTGCCCCGTGTCCGATTCGGACATTGACGTCACACACCGAGTGCCAACAATAGCTGACAGTAACACCAAACACATAATAGCCCGCTTCTGCACAAAGACAAAGAAACAAGAATTTGTGAGCAAGGCCAGGAAGGCGCGACTCAACACAGCTGATCTTGGTTTTCCAGGAGAAAGCCCGAACCCAGTGTTTGTCAACGACCAATTGACCCCAGAAAATAAAAGGCTGTTTGGCAGGGCTTTGAAACTGAAGAAAGAAAAGGGCTGGAAGTTCTTGTGGGTGGATAACTGCCAAATTAAAGCTCGACAAACGCCTGAAGGAACGGCTTTCCGTATACGCTCCGAGGCCGATTTGGCTATTTTTCGCTAGACTTGTGTAATAGCACACTGCCAGCTTCTTTTTGTTTCCTACTAGCATGTTAAGTTACTTCTCGCCTGATCAGCTTACCCAGTTTCTTGATGGTTCTTACTTATCTAGTATACATTTCAATTCCAGAAGCCTAAGAAAGCATTATCATGATATTTATGCGCTATTATCGTCTATTGAAAATCACTTCTCGTTCATCTGCATGACGGAAACGTGGCTATCACCCGACGATAAAAACTTATATAGCCCATATGGTTACTGTTCAGAATACTGTTATCGCCCATCGAAGCCGCACGGTGGTGCCGCTATTTTCATATCGCCAAATATAAACTACTCTAGAAGGTCAGATCTTGATATTTGCATTGCCGACTGTGAATCTGTGTGGATAGAGGTATCCGAACTTTCCCTGCCCACAGGTAAGCATAGGTTTGTTCTTGGATGTTTATATCGTTCCCCATCGTCATCAGTGAGCGACTTTTGCTCTTCACTTCACGAGATATTATTTACTTTATCATCAGAGGGAAAAAATGTGGTCATAATGGGTGACATCAACATTAACCTTTTAGAGGAAAACAATCCTGCCAGTGTCAACTACTCGAACTGCTTCCTCGGATTCGGATACGAGCCTGCAATTACGCTGCCAACTAGATGTGTCCCTGGAGGGCCGAGCACGCTCATCGACCACATTTTTTCTAACTTCATTTCTCCACAAGACTGCGGGGTCCTCGAGGTTGACATAACGGACCACTACCCCATTTTCTTTCGTCTTCACTCCAGCTTATCCAGCAGCAAAAAAGTATTTTATAGGACTGTGGTTAATAAAGACCAATTTATTTCTAAAGTTTCTAATCTCGACTGGACGAATTTAAAGTCAGCAACAGATGCAGAGATCGCTTTCGAAACTTTTTCTACCGCCTTACAACACTGCTTGAACAGTTCTTCGGAGACCGTTAAATGTCGTAAAAAATATTCCGCCCCACATAACCCTTGGTTAACAAACGGCCTGCTTAACTTAATGCGTAAGAAAGACAATCTTTACAAGAAAGTCAAAAAGAGACCTTTCAACCTCAAACTCAAGTCCCGCTACAGCACATACAGTAACATGCTCAGCAGATTACTTAAAGAAGCCAAAAGGAAATATTATGAATCAAAAATTCACCAGCTTGGAAATGACCACAGGGAAAAGTGGAAAGTGTTCAATACTTTTTTAAACAGACAGACCCAAGATCTACAAATTGAAAAAATAATCATGCCGTCAGGCACCGTTTACGACCATCCATTTGATATTGCAAACTCATTCAACGATTTCTACTGCAATCACACCTCATCGCCAGTTGATGCTCGTCTTTCACCTTTCCCACGCTTCCCAGAATCATTTTTCTTATCTCCTGTCACCGCACAGGAAATCCAAACATGTATTCTAAATCTAAAGACAACAAGTGCAGGGCTTGAACGCATTCCCCCCACTAATATCAAATGGATCGCTCATCTTATTGCCGATCCTCTCTCTTTTATTATTAACCTCATCTTTGAAACGGGACTATTTCCTCCTCAGCTAAAGAACGCTAAGATTATTCCAGTTTTTAAGAAGGGTGACAGTCATTGTATCTCGAATTACCGCCCCATTGCCATTTTACCATTTTTTAGCAAGGTAATAGAAAGGTGCATAGCACAGCGCCTGACTAGTTACTTCTCTAAGTTCAACATACTTTCACCTCATCAATTTGGGTTCCGCTCGGGATATTCAACTAACTTAGCATTGGTTGCCTTCACTGACAAAATTAAATTTGCCATAGATAAGGGATGCTTTGCCGGGGCAGTATTTATTGACCTGACCAAGGCTTTCGATTCTATCATCCACTCTATATTACTAAGTAAACTAGAAGCTGTAGGGGTAGTAGGGCCGCCTCTCAATCTCATCAAAAGTTACTTACTAGACAGAAAACAAGCCGTGTCGATTTCTAATGTGCTCTCTAACTTAAATACAATTAATACAGGTGTGCCTCAAGGTTCTATTCTCGGCCCTCTGCTGTTTTTAATATATATTAATGATCTACCTAGTTGTCTTGCTAAATCAGAACCGTTTCTTTATGACGATGACACTACTATATTAGCTACTGATAAATCAATCCACTCATTAACATCTGTGCTGACTACTGATCTCAATAATATTTTAAACTGGTGCCATCGTAACTACTTGCAGATCAACCCTTCTAAGACAACATTCATGGTATTCAGCTCCAATCGCAAGGCTCCCGTACACATCCCACCGCTTACTTTTAATTCCCATTGCATTGAACTTTCAGAACATTGCACATTTCTTGGCGTTACTCTGGATGCTAACCTTAAATACAATAAGCACATTTCTAACCTGAAACAAAAATGTGGTTTTGGCATCAGACACTACTAAAAGCGCGTCCCTTTTTCAATCGTGACACTTTAATAGCTCTTTACTACGCATTCATTAATAGTCATTTTAATTACTGCATCACTTCATGGGGAAACACTTACCCATCACATTTATATCAACTGCAACACCTTCAAAATCAGGCCATACGTATAATAACCTACAGTTCATACCGCAGCGAAGCGCTATCACTTCTTCACGAGCAGCATTTTACCGATCGCTTCACTGATTACCTCTAGTCTCGCAATCCTACTTTATAAAGCTGTGCACAACACCATACCCTCAATTGTAATCAACAGGGAGGCCCTCACCAATAACAATCAAACAAGATTTGCTAAGGACAACAATTTTCTATTACCAACCGTTCGAACAAACTACGGCAAGCACACGGCTCTTTTTGCTTCTTTACAAATTTGGAATAACCTCCCTTCTCATGTCAAGCAATCCCCATCTCTGTCCGGTTTTAAACAACAACTGTTATCCGTATTATCACAATAGTGTCACATTCAAACAAGTTTTTTCTTTATATACTTACCGCTTTGTTCACATTCAATTCATGAGTGTTTTCATATGCCCGTAGGGAAGACGTATCACTTTGTATATGTATCTTTGTATGAATATGTATCACTTCGTATACTTAACTTTAACAATACCGGCCGCGCATGAAATTTTAGAGCTTGGATTGAATTAATATTCTTTTGTTTTTACCATATTGTGTTCGCCGGTTTTGCCTCTTTTGACTGCTTTTGCTGTACCAATAATATTTTTTTCATAAGTTTATACATCCATCCATAGGAGGTCCCGATACAGCCTTGAGCTCTGGGACCTCCTTCTGTATTATTTATGTAATACCTGTTTCATGAATAAACAAACTTCTACTTCTAAAAAAAAAAAAAAAAAATGAGGGTGCTCGTTATAATACATCAAGGAAAGAAACTAACAGTCGGCGAGGCCAAGGAAAAGCGTGGGGATGTTACTTTATGTCCTTTTTTTTATTGTTTACTTGGATAATCACTGAAATTAGTAATGTAATCTGTTTAGGGGAAAGATAATTAGACACAAAGTAGAAGAAAAAACAACGTGCTGATGGTGGGATCCGAACCCACGACCTCCGAATAACGCGTCCGGTGCTCTACCAACTGAGCTACATCGGCCGCTGTCCCCCTGCTACTTTCTTGGGTATTTATGTTGTCTGTATACGAACCTTGAGAGTGTTCACCAGCGCCACCCTCAGCCATAGCGGCGGACGTGGGACGTCCTTTGTTACCGCCAGCGTCACGTAGAACGTGATCAAGAGCGAGGGCGAAAGCTGTGCTAGAACCCTCTTACGCTACCTAAGGCTTCAAGACTGCCAGAACCGAGACCCCCGTAAGCTACAAGCAGATCAATTAGGGGAAATGAGGGTGCTCGTTATAATACATCAAGGAAAGAAACTAACAGTCGGCGAGGCCAAGGAAAAGCGTGGGGATGTTACTTTATGTCCTTTTTTTTTATTGTTTACTTGGATAATCACTGAAATTAGTAATGTAATCTGTTTAGGGGAAAGATAATTAGACACAAAGTAGAAGAAAAAACAACGTGCCGATGGTGGGATCCGAACCCACGACCTCCGAATAACGCGTCCGGTGCTCTACCAACTGAGCTACATCGGCCGCTGTCCCCCCTGCTACTTTCTTGGGTATTTATGTTGTCTGTATACGAACCTTGAGAGTGTTCACCAGTGCCACCCTCAGCCATAGCGGCGGACGTGGGACGTCCTTTGTTACCGCCAGCGTCACGTAGAACGTGATCAAGAGCGAGGGCGAAAGCTGTGCTAGAACCCTCTTACGCTACCTAAGGCTTCAAGACTGCCAGAACCGAGACCCCCGTAAGCTACAAGCAGATCAATTAGGGGAAATGAGGGTGCTCGTTATAATACATCAAGGAAAGAAACTAACAGTCGGCGAGGCCAAGGAAAAGCGTGGGGATGTTACTTTATGTCCTTTTTTTATTGTTTACTTGGATAATCACTGAAATTAGTAATGTAATCTGTTTAGGGGAAAGATAATTAGACACAAAGTAGAAGAAAAAACAACGTGCCGATGGTGGGATCCGAACCCACGACCTCTGAATAACGCGTCCGGTGCTCTACCAACTGAGCTACATCGGCCGCTGTCCCCCCTGCTACTTTCTTGGGTATTTATGTTGTCTGTATACGAACCTTGAGAGTGTTCACCAGCGCCACCCTCAGCCATAGCGGCGGACGTGGGACGTCCTTTGTTACCGCCAGCGTCACGTAGAACGTGATCAAGAGCGAGGGCGAAAGCTGTGCTAGAACCCTCTTACGCTACCTAAGGCTTCAAGACTGCCAGAACCGAGACCCCCGTAAGCTACAAGCAGATCAATTAGGGGAAATGAGGGTGCTCGTTATAATACATCGAGGAAAGAAACTAACAGTCGGCGAGGCCAAGGAAAAGCGTGGGGATGTTACTTTATGTCCTTTTTTTTATTGTTTACTTGGATAATCACTGAAATTAGTAATGTAATCTGTTTAGGGGAAAGATAATTAGACACAAAGTAGAAGAAAAAACAACGTGCCGATGGTGGGATCCGAACCCACGACCTCCGAATAACGCGTCCGGTGCTCTACCAACTGAGCTACATCGGCCGCTGTACCCCCTGCTACTTTCTTGGGTATTTATGTTGTCTGTATACGAACCTTGAGAGTGTTCACCAGCGCCACCCTCAGCCATAGCGGCGGACGTGGGACGTCCTTTGTTACCGCCAGCGTCACGTAGAACGTGATCAAGAGCGAGGGCGAAAGCTGTGCTAGAACCCTCTTACGCTACCTAAGGCTTCAAGACTGCCAGAACCGAGACCCCCGTAAGCTACAAGCAGATCAATTAGGGGAAATGAGGGTGCTCGTTATAATACATCAAGGAAAGAAACTAACAGTCGGCGAGGCCAAGGAAAAGCGTGGGGATGTTACTTTATGTCCTTTTTTTTATTGTTTACTTGGATAATCACTGAAATTAGTAATGTAATCTGTTTAGGGGAAAGATAATTAGACACAAAGTAGAAGAAAAAACAACGTGCCGATGGTGGGATCCGAACCCACGACCTCCGAATAACGCGTCCGGTGCTCTACCAACTGAGCTACATCGGCCGCTGTCCCCCCTGCTACTTTCTTGGGTATTTATGTTGTCTGTATACGAACCTTGAGAGTGTTCACCAGCGCCACCCTCAGCCATAGCGGCGGACGTGGGACGTCCTTTGTTACCGCCAGCGTCACGTAGAACGTGATCAAGAGCGAGGGCGAAAGCTGTGCTAGAACCCTCTTACGCTACCTAAGGCGTCAAGACTGCCAGAACCGAGACCCCCGTAAGCTACAAGCAGATCAATTAGGGATTCCGGGATCAGGGATGCCGGATTACTCACCCTATCTTCAATCGAATTCGCCATCTGAGCCTCGCACCTGCGCACTCAACGCCGACGAGCGTGGATCTGCAGGCGCTGCAGGCGGACTGGACTTAAAAGGTCGACGGCTACCGAAGAGCTTCAGTTGGCAGCAGCAGTCGCAGCCAAAGGACCAACCCCTAAGCCATTCTGTCGTTCTCGCAGATTTCGCCGCCGGATTTCTACCTATGACCATCTACCTACACGTGCCGGATTACTCACCCTATCTTCAATCGAATTCGCCATCTGAGCCTCGCACCTGCGCACTCAACGCCGACGAGCGTGGATCTGCAGGCGCTGCAGGCGGACAGGACTTAAAAGGTCGACGGCTACCGAAGAGCTTCAGTTGGCAGCAGCAGTCGCAGCCAAGGACCAACCCCTAAGCCATTCTGTCGTTCTCGCAGGTTGGTGCACCCCTGATTGATTTCTTCAGAATTTGTGTTACTGCGGCTGCTGCGCCGACTTATTCTCAGAGTATTTTCTTGTGTGTTACATTCACTGTGCAATCTGGGCTTCTGTCAAAATGCCTACAAATGCTGAGCTGGCTAAGCGATTAGACGAGCTTGAGGCCGCTTCTGAAGGCAACCTGGACAGGCTGGCGGAGAAGCTTGCAGAGAAATTCCAAGCGAAAGTGCAAACATCCGAAGAGGATATTACGGCACTGAAAACGGAAATTGCAAATTTGATTGAAAAAGTAAATAAGCTCACCACTGTTGTTGATGAAGTGCGTGCCGAAGATATCAACCTGGTCTCAGCTAACATGGCCTTGAAGACTCAGAACGATACCCTGTTAAGGAAAGTAGCTGACCTTGAGCAGTACTCACGCCAAAAAAACGTCGAGATTAAAGGTGTCCCCTGTACTCAGGGTGAAGACTGTGCCGCCATTATAAAGGCAATTGGAGAGAAAATCGAGTGCCCCGTGTCCGATTCGGACATTGACGTCACACACCGAGTGCCAACAATAGCTGACAGTAACACCAAACACATAATAGCCCGCTTCTGCACAAAGACAAAGAAACAAGAATTTGTGAGCAAGGCCAGGAAGGCGCGACTCAACACAGCTGATCTTGGTTTTCCAGGAGAAAGCCCGAACCCAGTGTTTGTCAACGACCAATTGACCCCAGAAAATAAAAGGCTGTTTGGCAGGGCTTTGAAACTGAAGAAAGAAAAGGGCTGGAAGTTCTTGTGGGTGGATAACTGCCAAATTAAAGCTCGACAAACGCCTGAAGGAACGGCTTTCCGTATACGCTCCGAGGCCGATTTGGCTATTTTTCGCTAGACTTGTGTAATAGCACACTGCCAGCTTCTTTTTGTTTCCTACTAGCATGTTAAGTTACTTCTCGCCTGATCAGCTTACCCAGTTTCTTGATGGTTCTTACTTATCTAGTATACATTTCAATTCCAGAAGCCTAAGAAAGCATTATCATGATATTTATGCGCTATTATCGTCTATTGAAAATCACTTCTCGTTCATCTGCATGACGGAAACGTGGCTATCACCCGACGATAAAAACTTATATAGCCCATATGGTTACTGTTCAGAATACTGTTATCGCCCATCGAAGCCGCACGGTGGTGCCGCTATTTTCATATCGCCAAATATAAACTACTCTAGAAGGTCAGATCTTGATATTTGCATTGCCGACTGTGAATCTGTGTGGATAGAGGTATCCGAACTTTCCCTGCCCACAGGTAAGCATAGGTTTGTTCTTGGATGTTTATATCGTTCCCCATCGTCATCAGTGAGCGACTTTTGCTCTTCACTTCACGAGATATTATTTACTTTATCATCAGAGGGAAAAAATGTGGTCATAATGGGTGACATCAACATTAACCTTTTAGAGGAAAACAATCCTGCCAGTGTCAACTACTCGAACTGCTTCCTCGGATTCGGATACGAGCCTGCAATTACGCTGCCAACTAGATGTGTCCCTGGAGGGCCGAGCACGCTCATCGACCACATTTTTTCTAACTTCATTTCTCCACAAGACTGCGGGGTCCTCGAGGTTGACATAACGGACCACTACCCCATTTTCTTTCGTCTTCACTCCAGCTTATCCAGCAGCAAAAAAGTATTTTATAGGACTGTGGTTAATAAAGACCAATTTATTTCTAAAGTTTCTAATCTCGACTGGACGAATTTAAAGTCAGCAACAGATGCAGAGATCGCTTTCGAAACTTTTTCTACCGCCTTACAACACTGCTTGAACAGTTCTTCGGAGACCGTTAAATGTCGTAAAAAATATTCCGCCCCACATAACCCTTGGTTAACAAACGGCCTGCTTAACTTAATGCGTAAGAAAGACAATCTTTACAAGAAAGTCAAAAAGAGACCTTTCAACCTCAAACTCAAGTCCCGCTACAGCACATACAGTAACATGCTCAGCAGATTACTTAAAGAAGCCAAAAGGAAATATTATGAATCAAAAATTCACCAGCTTGGAAATGACCACAGGGAAAAGTGGAAAGTGTTCAATACTTTTTTAAACAGACAGACCCAAGATCTACAAATTGAAAAAATAATCATGCCGTCAGGCACCGTTTACGACCATCCATTTGATATTGCAAACTCATTCAACGATTTCTACTGCAATCACACCTCATCGCCAGTTGATGCTCGTCTTTCACCTTTCCCACGCTTCCCAGAATCATTTTTCTTATCTCCTGTCACCGCACAGGAAATCCAAACAGGTATTCTAAATCTAAAGACAACAAGTGCAGGGCTTGAACGCATTCCCCCCACTAATATCAAATGGATCGCTCATCTTATTGCCGATCCTCTCTCTTTTATTATTAACCTCATCTTTGAAACGGGACTATTTCCTCCTCAGCTAAAGAACGCTAAGATTATTCCAGTTTTTAAGAAGGGTGACAGTCATTGTATCTCGAATTACCGCCCCATTGCCATTTTACCATTTTTTAGCAAGGTAATAGAAAGGTGCATAGCACAGCGCCTGACTAGTTACTTCTCTAAGTTCAACATACTTTCACCTCATCAATTTGGGTTCCGCTCGGGATATTCAACTAACTTAGCATTGGTTGCCTTCACTGACAAAATTAAATTTGCCATAGATAAGGGATGCTTTGCCGGGGCAGTATTTATTGACCTGACCAAGGCTTTCGATTCTATCATCCACTCTATATTACTAAGTAAACTAGAAGCTGTAGGGGTAGTAGGGCCGCCTCTCAATCTCATCAAAAGTTACTTACTAGACAGAAAACAAGCCGTGTCGATTTCTAATGTGCTCTCTAACTTAAATACAATTAATACAGGTGTGCCTCAAGGTTCTATTCTCGGCCCTCTGCTGTTTTTAATATATATTAATGATCTACCTAGTTGTCTTGCTAAATCAGAACCGTTTCTTTATGACGATGACACTACTATATTAGCTACTGATAAATCAATCCACTCATTAACATCTGTGCTGACTACTGATCTCAATAATATTTTAAACTGGTGCCATCGTAACTACTTGCAGATCAACCCTTCTAAGACAACATTCATGGTATTCAGCTCCAATCGCAAGGCTCCCGTACACATCCCACCGCTTACTTTTAATTCCCATTGCATTGAACTTTCAGAACATTGCACATTTCTTGGCGTTACTCTGGATGCTAACCTTAAATACAATAAGCACATTTCTAACCTGAAACAAAAATGTGGTTTTGGCATCAGACACTACTAAAAGCGCGTCCCTTTTTCAATCGTGACACTTTAATAGCTCTTTACTACGCATTCATTAATAGTCATTTTAATTACTGCATCACTTCATGGGGAAACACTTACCCATCACATTTATATCAACTGCAACACCTTCAAAATCAGGCCATACGTATAATAACCTACAGTTCATACCGCAGCGAAGCGCTATCACTTCTTCACGAGCACAGCATTTTACCGATCGCTTCACTGATTACCTCTAGTCTCGCAATCCTACTTTATAAAGCTGTGCACAACACCATACCCTCAATTGTAATCAACAGGGAGGCCCTCACCAATAACAATCAAACAAGATTTGCTAAGGACAACAATTTTCTATTACCAACCGTTCGAACAAACTACGGCAAGCACACGGCTCTTTTTGCTTCTTTACAAATTTGGAATAACCTCCCTTCTCATGTCAAGCAATCCCCATCTCTGTCCGGTTTTAAACAACAACTGTTATCCGTATTATCACAATAGTGTCACATTCAAACAAGTTTTTTCTTTATATACTTACCGCTTTGTTCACATTCAATTCATGAGTGTTTTCATATGCCCGTAGGGAAGACGTATCACTTTGTATATGTATCTTTGTATGAATATGTATCACTTCGTATACTTAACTTTAACAATACCGGCCGCGCATGAAATTTTAGAGCTTGGATTGAATTAATATTCTTTTGTTTTTACCATATTGTGTTCGCCGGTTTTGCCTCTTTTGACTGCTTTTGCTGTACCAATAATATTTTTTTCATAAGTTTATACATCCATCCATAGGAGGTCCCGATACAGCCTTGAGCTCTGGGACCTCCTTCTGTATTATTTATGTAATACCTGTTTCATGAATAAACAAACTTCTACTTCTAAAAAAAAAAAAAAAAATGAGGGTGCTCGTTATAATACATCAAGGAAAGAAACTAACAGTCGGCGAGGCCAAGGAAAAGCGTGGGGATGTTACTTTATGTCCTTTTTTTATTGTTTACTTGGATAATCACTGAAATTAGTAATGTAATCTGTTTAGGGGAAAGATAATTAGACACAAAGTAGAAGAAAAAACAACGTGCCGATGGTGGGATCCGAACCCACGACCTCCGAATAACGCGTCCGGTGCTCTACCAACTGAGCTACATCGGCCGCTGTCCCCCTGCTACTTTCTTGGGTATTTATGTTGTCTGTATACGAACCTTGAGAGTGTTCACCAGCGCCACCCTCAGCCATAGCGGCGGACGTGGGACGTCCTTTGTTACCGCCAGCGTCACGTAGAACGTGATCAAGAGCGAGGGCGAAAGCTGTGCTAGAACCCTCTTACGCTACCTAAGGCTTCAAGACTGCCAGAACCGAGACCCCCGTAAGCTACAAGCAGATCAATTAGGGGAAATGAGGGTGCTCGTTATAATACATCAAGGAAAGAAACTAACAGTCGGCGAGGCCAAGGAAAAGCGTGGGGATGTTACTTTATGTCCTTTTTTTTATTGTTTACTTGGATAATCACTGAAATTAGTAATGTAATCTGTTTAGGGGAAAGATAATTAGACACAAAGTAGAAGAAAAAACAACGTGCCGATGGTGGGATCCGAACCCACGACCTCCGAATAACGCGTCCGGTGCTCTACCAACTGAGCTACATCGGCCGCTGTCCCCCCTGCTACTTTCTTGGGTATTTATGTTGTCTGTATACGAACCTTGAGAGTGTTCACCAGTGCCACCCTCAGCCATAGCGGCGGACGTGGGACGTCCTTTGTTACCGCCAGCGTCACGTAGAACGTGATCAAGAGCGAGGGCGAAAGCTGTGCTAGAACCCTCTTACGCTACCTAAGGCTTCAAGACTGCCAGAACTAAGACCCCTGTAAGCTACAAGCAGATCAATTAGGGGAAATGAGGGTGCTCGTTATAATACATCAAGGAAAGAAACTAACAGTCGGCGAGGCCAAGGAAAAGTGTGGGGATGTTACTTTATGTCCTTTTTTTTTATTGTTTACTTGGATAATCACTGAAATTAGTAATGTAATCTGTTTAGGAGAAAGATAATTAGACACAAAGTAGAAGAAAAAACAACGTGCCGATGGTGGGATCCGAACCCACGACCTCCGAATAACGCGTCCGGTGCTCTACCAACTGAGCTACATCGGCCGCTGTCCCCCCTGCTACTTTCTTGGGTATTTATGTTGTCTGTATACGAACCTTGAGAGTGTTCACCAGCGCCACCCTCAGCCATAGCGGCGGACGTGGGACGTCCTTTGTTACCGCCAGCGTCACGTAGAACGTGATCAAGAGCGAGGGCGAAAGCTGTGCTAGAACCCTCTTACGCTACCTAAGGCTTCAAGACTGCCAGAACCGAGACCCCCGTAAGCTACAAGCAGATCAATTAGGGGAAATGAGGGTGCTCGTTATAATACATCAAGGAAAGAAACTAACAGTCGGCGAGGCCAAGGAAAAGCGTGGGGATGTTACTTTATGTCCTTTTTTTTTTTTTAGCCTTAGGTAGCGTAAGAGGGTTCTAGCACAGCTTTCGCCCTCGCTCTTGATCACGTTCTACGTGACGCTGGCGGTAACAAAGGACGTCCCACGTCCGCCGCTATGGCTGAGGGTGGCGCTGGTGAACACTCTCAAGGTTCGTATACAGACAACATAAATACCCAAGAAAGTAGCAGGGGGGACAGCGGCCGATGTAGCTCAGTTGGTAGAGCACCGGACGCGTTATTCGGAGGTCGTGGGTTCGGATCCCACCATCGGCACGTTGTTTTTTCTTCTACTTTGTGTCTAATTATCTTTCCCCTAAACAGATTACATTACTAATTTCAGTGATTATCCAAGTAAACAATAAAAAAAAAGACATAAAGTAACATCCCCACGCTTTTCCTTGGCCTCGCCGACTGTTAGTTTCTTTCCTTGATGTATTATAACGAGCACCCTCATTTCCCCTAATTGATCTGCTTGTAGCTTACGGGGGTCTCGGTTCTGGCAGTCTTGAAGCCTTAGGTAGCGTAAGAGGGTTCTAGCACAGCTTTCGCCCTCGCTCTTGATCACGTTCTACGTGACGCTGGCGGTAACAAAGGACGTCCCACGTCCGCCGCTATGGCTGAGGGTGGCGCTGGTGAACACTCTCAAGGTTCGTATACAGACAACATAAATACCCAAGAAAGTAGCAGGGGGGACAGCGGCCGATGTAGCTCAGTTGGTAGAGCACCGGACGCGTTATTCGGAGGTCGTGGGTTCGGATCCCACCATCGGCACGTTGTTTTTTCTTCTACTTTGTGTCTAATTATCTTTCCCCTAAACAGATTACATTACTAATTTCAGTGATTATCCAAGTAAACAATAAAAAAAAAAAAAGGACATAAAGTAACATCCCCACGCTTTTCCTTGGCCTCGCCGACTGTTAGTTTCTTTCCTTGATGTATTATAACGAGCACCCTCATTTCCCCTAATTGATCTGCTTGTAGCTTACGGGGGTCTCGGTTCTGGCAGTCTTGAAGCCTTAGGTAGCGTAAGAGGGTTCTAGCACAGCTTTCGACCTCGCTCTTGATCACGTTCTACGTGACGCTGGCGGTAACAAAGGACGTCCCACGTCCGCCGCTATGGCTGAGGGTGGCGCTGGTGAACACTCTCAAGGTAGGGTGCCTCGATACCAGCGCCGCCGTACAGGGTGGTGACACCCTTTGGCATGCCTCGTGCCGCCGCGCTCGCCATCTTGGGGCAAGTCGCTTCGGGCCGTTGCTGCGGAGTGTCCGAAGCGGTTGCGCTGTGCGCTGGGTGCTGGGCGATTGAACTGTGTTCAGTTACAAAAACTAGCATGCCAGGCTGTTGTGCTCCATTGTGTGCTGGCTCAGCAAAAAAGAAAAAAAAAGGAGCCAGATGTTTTCGTTCTTCATGGGATAAGAGACGGAGAAATGTATGGGACTCGAAAGTGAAGCGTGAAGACTGCGAAGTAAGCCACAATACCTGTGCTTCTTTAATGCATTCATAAATTTTTTGAGCGAATAGGTGCATTTCAATCGTGTAAAAAGGTCTAGCACAGACACAGACCACTAAAAAGATGACAAACACACACAAGCGCTTGCGTATGCGCGCGTGTCGTCTTTCTTGCGGTCTGTATCTGTTTATACGAAATCGTTTTAAAAGATATTTTTGTACTCGCCCAACGCAGTTACGCACTTCTGTTTGGAATGACATTATCTCACGCCGCTTCACCCATCTGCTTGTAATCACGAGCTTTGTGCGGTTTTTGGCTTGCCCATCTAGCATTGTGCGCAACAGATTTTGGTCTGCCTTCTTCAACGTTGAAGCTGGTCGAAGCATCGCATTGCCTGGCATCGCGAGTAGCGCGCTGTGTTTTTAAGTGTAAATTTTGAATTTTCAGCGTACGTGAGGGCTTATAAACTAAATATATAGACAATTGCGTCTGCTTATGTTGTAGTCACTCGGGGAAATTTAGTGTAACTTTCAGTGAGTGACACTCGACTTTAGTATCATACGCGTAGTGTCACACAATAATATCTGTTGTTGAGGATCTGCCTTTCTGTGTTCATAGCCGCACCAAGAACATGTGGAGAAGGTCGAGCCTGGTATTTGTCAAAGAAATGCACCACTGTGCCCTTTCGATCGCTCCCCTTTACACTCGATCTTGAAAGCTGGTGGCAACCTCCGAGGCTTCAGATTCACACTGATTACATCTCCTCTGTTCTTCTCGGGAAATAATACATTGGAGAGCGAAGGATGGCATGTCATCTCGCGACAGACTAGGAAGTGAGACGCAGTTTGTAACAATTATTTTGGTCGAAAAAAAAAAAACAGCCCTTGAGTTGGCCGCGCTGGAATTTGGCAAGTGGGCTTATCGTTAGAACAATATTTCGCGAAACCGAGATAACAGGCCCCCTGAAGCCGTTCTATTTTAATTATACACAGGAGCAGTTTTACGCGAGGTTTTTGAGATTCGCAATAATATAAAAATTTGGGTTCCCACGAAAATTAGGTCGTTTTACGCATATGATTGGCAGCTCGACAAGTCTAAAAGAAACTGCTCTCGTGAGCTGGAAGGTGTAGCGGCATCATCTTGTGAAAGCGGTCGTGAGGAAGCAAGGTTCTTGCGCAGTACAACAGTTCATCCCGAATGCAGCTTTTCCTTCCCTGTATTATAATTACGCATCGCGAGGAGATATTCACACCCTGTTGTCACCGCAAGTACTCGTCGGAGGTTAAGCCAAATTTAGGTGAAGCTAAATTTGACCGCCTGACACCCGAATTAGTGCAGTCGCTGGTTTGGCATCCATGGAAAAATTTTGCGATCGTACATGTAAATATCGCATTGCTTCCATAATGTTTTTATTATTTCATTCATTTGCGTGCACACTACAAAATACGCAAAATGACTTTCGTCGCCTATCTCATTTCAGCGCCAGTTCGAGGGCAAACACAGTGTATGGACGGTGGCTCCTCAAGTCAACAGCTGTCCCGACATTGTTTGATTGCGTGTAAAAATTTTTGCGCGGGATACCCAAAGCTTATGAACAGACTGTTAGAGCGGTTTGGGACGATGCGCTTGCGCATTTACTTCAGTTGGCTAAGTCAGCCAGAAAAATCGAATGATGTGTACGGCAGCAAAACTGTAGCTGGCGCCAACTTTTATTAAAAGATGTCTCCTAGGCGTGCATCTAAAATCAGCTTCAAAGTCTTAATGAGGATTGTTTTGGAATAAAATGCCATGTGCATCAGCATGCGACAAGTGTCAAAGGTTGATTTACGCATCGTTTTTTGCTATGTCTTTTCTACGGTTTACGATGGGCCATTGCGATACAAATTATTTTCGATATACGGCTCCCTGAAACGTACACATGGTTGTTGATCTATTGCAATAGACGCAACTGAATGTTATGCACCTCATAAACTCATTCATGTCCGGCAGTGCAAAATGCATTGTTTTATAAAACAGCCAGACGTCAAAATAACCGCATTTGAACATCCGTGACGGCGAAAGAGTAAATGCTTACCATCTGCAATTTGATAATTTCCTCTTAGAACTACGCATGCTAGCAAGCAGTTGTTGCTTTCACATTTTTCTTTTTTCGAGCAAAAAAGCGCCCAGGATTGCGAGTATGTGTGTAAAAACGGTACACAGTTGAGCCTGCTAGCGCAAGCGCGTGCTGAACAAGAAATCGGGCCGACGCTCCATAGCCCGCCGTATCTGAGCTTGCCCCAACATGGCGCCGTCGAAGGCGGTGTCTCCACCCTGTACGGCGGCGCGGTACATCGAGGCACCCTACTCTCAAGGTTCGTATACAGACAACATAAATACCCAAGAAAGTAGCAGGGGGGACAGCGGCCGATGTAGCTCAGTTGGTAGAGCACCGGACGCGTTATTCGGAGGTCGTGGGTTCGGATCCCACCATCGGCACGTTGTTTTTTCTTCTACTTTGTGTCTAATTATCTTTCCCCTAAACAGATTACATTACTAATTTCAGTGATTATCCAAGTAAACAATAAAAAAAAGGACATAAAGTAACATCCCCACGCTTTTCCTTGGCCTCGCCGACTGTTAGTTTCTTTCCTTGATATATATATATATATATATATATATATATATATATATATATATATATATATATATATATATATATATATATAAAGTTACTCATGTTATTACAGTGCTTTGAAAAAAGCAACCTCGAGGCAGCACCCACGAATATGTGTTCATGTTCTCAGATTTAGTATGCTTTAAATATTCATTTGACGCATTTTTCTTAATTTTGACCAGGTATCAGACCCAGGAGCAGCGAGTTATGCGTCCATCTTTCCCTTTTTTGTTTTCTCTGGAAAATAGCATCTGCATTGATTGCAGAAATGACTGGACATTACTTTGCACACATGCTGTAATAAAGCAACCTGTTAGGAGCATCAGCTAGTTGTTCCTTATTGCGCTTGCAGCCTAAGAGACTCTGCCGACATTATGGGCGCAAATAACAAATTTTAAGGAGCTTGTTGGCTGAGACTGCATTGATCATGTTAGTATTTACCGTGTATTACAGATGCGAAACATTTCTTAATCTCCGGTAATATAAGGTCCTTCACGGCCCATAAATACATTCCGGAATTTTGTAGTAATTTCGATCAATGGATGGTATACAAGTGGCGTTGTTTTCCTCTTCCATATTTCTCACTGCCTGCCGTGCAGCCTAATTATGAAATATTTTGCAGGAATTTTTCCTGATGATATTATTCAAATCCGTAATCTGACAGCTCTAAACGCTCTAGCAGTTTTTGGAACCGGTTTTATAGTACAGTGCTTGAGGATAGTTCCACGATGTTTCCGAAGCTTGAGAAGCGTATGCGGCATTTCACCGCTTTTATAGTAAAGCAAATGGTCTGTTAATTAAAAGGAAGGTCTATGGCGGGAAAATATTCCAGCCCTGCAGAGTGAGATATATGTGGTTGCGCAGTTCTTGCCATTTCACTTAGTTTCTCTCCCTATCAACCATGTTTGCCCAAGTACCAACTAGCGAAATATGTTTTTAAAGACAGTTTGTTTTTCCAACCTGTAGCGCTGAGATAAGGCTTCCGCTCCGTTAACACCCCGGTTGCGCCGTCGGCGTATAAGAAAATTCCTGACTAACCAGAAAGGTTTGGCAGCACATGGACATGGACGGGATAAATAATGATATAAACACTGCATAAAATGTGCTTACTACAGAAGCGGACAGGCATGCTTCCCTCTTTGCCTTTGTTTTCCTTAGGGCATCTTCTGCATTGATTGGCCAAATGATTGGACCAATGCACTTATCTACAAAAATATTTTTGGGGTGATATTAGAATCGAACTCGACACCGCTTATATCGAAATAGACGCGCTGTTAAGAGAGGTCATGATACTATCTTTGCACAGCATGGCATAACTTTGATTTATATCTATGTCGGTGGGTCTCTGATAACGCACAATTAGAGTATGTTGTTAGTATATGTAGCATTTTAGAGTAACTAATAAAAGAACATTTTCATGCAGCTTGTTAGTTCAGCTCGAAGAGCAGTGAGGGGCGAGAAAGATGATCTTTAAAAAGCAGCCCATGAGGGAAGCCATGAAAGCTATAACGCAATACTACTAAACGTGGACATAAAGGTCCCCTATTGTTTTTATAGGTACGAGAAGGGTTTGTTTCATCCTTTCTTATTACTACGTACTCAGAAAAGTAAAGCAGTTTTATTGACATACCTAGCGTGTTTCATCAGTGTTAGCAATTTTGATAGGGGGTTAAAAATTGGGAGTTGCGCTTTTCAGCTGGTGGCATCTAGTGAGACGCTGTATTTGTACCTGGCATCAGCGGACTGGAAAGGAGACAAAATACGATGCCTTGAGTCCACGTTCGTTGCGAAACAGGACGACGGATACTACATGCGGACGCTGGTATACAAAGCACCAAAAGATGGCGAGTAAGTTTAAAATCATTATTTTCGGTAGATTAATTTGTACGTACAGCTCCCCAAACTTTAACTGGCGTACGTGACTGCTGCAGTTTCTGTGATTATGAACGTTGCAGAGAAGATAACCTGCGAAAGGTCCAAGTACAAGCAAAGGATCGCGGAGCGCTTGCTTTATATAACTCTTCCGGCAAGTTTTACTGGCCCCAAGACGCAGAACCGAAAAGGCAGCCGTCGCACACTTCAGTTAATGATCTTGCAACTGTACGTTTCAGGTGCTTGATTGCATTAGACGTGTATAGTGAACCGTGGATTCCTTTGTTAGCATATCATACGAACTGAGCGTAATTATGAGAATACGTGGCGCTCAGGGATTTTTCTCTGAGTTTGCTAGGAATAAACCACCTAAAATCCTGAAACGATATGTTTAGAGCTACCTCAGAATATTTCAAGGTCTGCGTAATATACGAGCTCCACTGAACAAATACCGGACGACTTTATTCTATATCGTAGCCTTTCATAAAATGTGTTACCTTATACTCCTGTATGCTGAAGAGAAGCCCTTAGATAGTATAAGAAAAAATGAAAAATATGCGATTGACGCGAAGAAGGATGTGCATGGCAAGACATTAGACGGACGGCATTGCCGCTGTCGTGTTGTACTTCCTAAAGTTCGAGGTTCAAAGTCTACTCAGAAATAAATAAATCCTTTGACTATACAGGACGTCACAGAAAGAGGTCCTAAGGTTTGACACTGTACTGGGACCTCTATGTACAAACGAAAAAAGAACGAATAACAACATGAAGCAGCATTGCATGATATAAAACTTGTTAGTGAAGTTTAAAATAACACAGCTTTATAAAAAGCAAGCAACAAATACACTTAAACGGGATTAAAGGAAGCAAGCCGGATACATAGGTGGTGAAAAAAATGGCATCAAGAATAAACAAATAATGAGCGGAGCTCACGTTTAAATAAGATACACATGAGATGGCTTTATACAATGTGGTAAAGAATTCCATAGCTTTATTAGCGACAACCCGACAGTCTGAATGCCATAGTTACTTCGAACTTTGGGCAGCGAAAAATGTTGGTTCGATCCAAATCTAGTAGTATTTCGATTCATCAATTCGTGCATATGAATGTCCTGTAGAAAGTTACGATTATTTAACACAAGATAAGCAAATACTCCAAGGTTAAAGTTTATGAGCTCAGAATTTCGAAGGATATTGAGGTGAGAGTATAAAGAAGAAATGAAGGAATCCCTATTTGACCAAGTGATTATACGGACTGCTTGGTTTTGTATAATCTGAAGTGCAGAAAGATGAGAATGATATGTCTGACCCCAAGAAGTAATGCAATAGTTAGGATGGCAATGAATGAAAGCATAATAAAGTTGAATTAAAATATGTAAACTAAAGTAATGACTTGCCTTTAGAAGAATTCTGATCCCATATGATATTTTATTTTGAAGTTGTTGAATATGGGTGGTAAATTTTAAGTGGTTGTCCAGTTCAACACCAAGAAATGTACAATTATCTGAGGGATATATATGATAAGAGTTCATGGAAAGAAAAGATCGAACAGTAATAAGCTTTCAGCTGAACGCCATGAACTTGAATTTAGTAGTGTTAATCAGAAGACCATTTTTGACGCAGCAAGCAGCAATGTTAATCACATTTGAATTGAGCTTGGATGTCAAGATATCCAGATATTTATGTGAAGAGATAAAGGCGGTATCATCTGAATAAAAGATGCAATCGGTGGTAGAAGAGAGACAGTTATGGAGATTATTTATATAGATTAGGAATAGAAGTAGACCAAGAATGGAGCCTTGCGGGACACCCATGTTAATAACTTTTTATTAGAAAAGGAACCTGATATACATACTGTTTGTTCTCGATTAGATAAGAAGCTACGTAATAATTTTAAAGGGATCCCATTATTGCCATAAGACGGTAGTTTAGCATTAAATATATCGTGATTGTGTCAAAAGCCTTATTAAAATCAAGGAAGACAGAGCCGACGCAATTAGATTTATCTATTTCAAATTCGCTTTTGGAGCTCAAGTTTGCATAGCGCAGCTCAAATGGTCTCCAAATATTCCTGATGAATAATGCTCGTTAAGGGTAACGATAACTTGAGGGTACCTACCAAATGTGCTTTATGTCATCCTTACGTTGTTATAACGGTCGCTCTCCTTTTTGCGGATCTGCGGGAACCTCGTTTTCTGAGCAGAGCTAGTTTCTTGCCACATTCATTGGTTGGCTCTCGCAAACAGTTGTTTCCAAACTATGCTATAGAACATTACTATAATTTTGAACATCAGGACAAAAAAAAATAGTTCATGTTGTTTCTTAGGCATTTCTCCAACTGACTATTTGTGCCTTTTCTTGAGTGTGAAAATGGCAAATAAAAAATTTGAGAGTAACGAATCAATACGATATCCTACTTTATTAACACGTTTTATAACTCTGGCGCCCATTGCCAATAAAGCATGTCCGTTTTAAAGTATAAATTAAGTCTTTTAAAAAGTGGTGTCAGTGGGGGCTATTTTTCACCTGAGATTTACAACCACGACGTAGCATGCACTAAACAGAATCAGAGCACAGTTCTGCAGTTCTCCAGCGCAATGCTTCTTTTCAGGCAACACGATTGCCTCATTTTGTGCCGCCCAGACAGTTCTAAGGTTTATATTTTTAATGTCATTTCAAAGAAGCAACGATAATAGTCGTCACACGTCCAAAAGCGTAATATTCCACTCACTGCAGTTATATTGTCCTATGCTGATATCGCCAAGCACATATATTTTTTTTTCCTGCTTCTTGGCTTTTACGTGTTAAGGAAGTATTGATATAAAATCTCGCTGTTATTTTGAGCAGACCAATAACCTGCAGATATATCACCCACCCGTACCGGAGCTGTAAGGTTTCATCACCTTGACCAACAAAACAATGGTCTCTTGATCTCAGTGCTGTCACAGGGGGAAAGTAACTGATGTCGTACATTGCATATAGAGAAGAAATGAAAAAAAAAAAATTAGGTACTGAAAGCGAGCAATACTACTGTTTTGAAAAACTTTGATGGCCTTTTTTTTAAATATGAGGCTTTTGTTTTCTAAAATGCATCAAATAACGAATTGGTTTCAATAATTCAGTACTGGTAAAACATTGCTTGAAAGCCATTACGCGGAAAACAGGCGAAAGAGGAGATGCTAACAAGAGGACGCGCTTTGTCGTCTCTGCCTCTTTTGCATTCCTCATGCTTCGAGCTAACATCTTTTCAATGAATGAACTTGCCCAGGAAAAAAAATCAGTTCAATTAGATAAGAACGTTGATACTTGTTTGATAATACTCAGCATATATTATATTCTTTCTGAACAGCTTATGCTCAGTCTGGAACATTATTAAGGCAGTGTGTTTTGAAGGGTTCAGGACGAGAAATTTATTGGCGTAATTTTGAAATGCTCTGTATTTAATAATGGTTGGAAAGAGAAACGCCACAAGCAACGACTGTAAACCAATGGTCCGGGTTAGCTCAAGATTTTAGAGACGCCTTTTAGTGCTCAGGAAACTCTTGACTTTTCTAAGAGAGAGCTATGCACACGGGGCCTGGAATGGCTTAAACAAAAAATGAGGGGCACTACTGTGCTTTAAGGGTTTTAGGTTTTTGCGTTATTCCTGGATTCAGTACCTCACGGGTTCAAAAAGTGGCGCCACGTACGTATGCTGCGCCGCACATAGTTTCATTTCGCGATGTGCAGAAATCCTTGCATCTTAATCTCGCGCTTTGCTGAAAAATGCTCGTCTTAGTAGTCGCGGCGTGATTACTATACTTTCGCCGCAGCCGATGACACCTCCTGTAAAACGTCAATACGCACTTCCATTGTGCAATAAACATCGTCGTCTTCATCAAGTTACAACTGCCAAACACTCTAGCAATGTGCAATGAACACCCTCTTCATGTTGTTCCCTCTGCGCCCCTCGTTCATTTCCCCTAGGCCAAAATGTCACACGCTTCCACCACCTAGCTAAATACAGATACAGCAGCCCTGCCAGGTAGTCTGCCGACCCTAATAAATAAAGAGAAGCCGCACTAGCCCATTGCCTTAATGCTTACCAAGCTCGGAAGCAGGAATAGGTTTGGTTTGGTTTGGATTGGGGGGTTTAACGTCCCAAAGCGACTCAGGCTATGAGAGACGCCGTAGTGGAGGAATCCGGAAATTTCGACCACCTGGGGTTCTTTAACGTGCACTGACATCGCACAGCACACGGACGCCTCTTTGTTCCACCTCCATCGAAACGCAGCAGCCGCAGATCGACGCAGCTGCAGCGTATGAGGCTGCGGTTTCGGCCGATAGGTAAAGATCGTCAAACTTGGTTCAAGGGTTGTTGAACCCATATTGTTTCCTCCGTTCACAGCAAGTAATTTAAAATGCCAGAAAATACTAGGGGCATGCTTTTCCAGTTCTCCTGATAAGCAACTGTGCAATATTGTGAGATAATTTTGTGTGCTTATATATAAGCGTTTAAAGATTCTCACACCTAGCCATGTTTTTCTTCTCAAGATTATCCTGCAGTCACAAACAGTAATAAGACTTTCGAAAAAAAAAAACAATAAGATGTGTTTTAGTTAATAGTGAGGCACCTGTGAAAAACTACAATACATTTATGAGCATGATAATGAGAGTTATCTAAAGCTCCTGTGTATAGCAACATCTTTTTCTGGTTTCTACTGGGATCGCAAAAAAACTATGTTGGGTACATGGTATATTAGGGAATAGATAGTAAAAACGAGAAGGCTGTAGATAAAATAAGAGCGGGTATATTCATGTTATCCTAATGCTAAAAATACATTGCCAAGAAGGCGAAGGTGACAAAGTAGGAAGTGGCACGGGGCGGAATGCTTGCGCTAGACTCGCTTGCCATTAAATCATAACTCATCATAATCTATTAACGTAGACCTGCATTTATCGTGTCACCATGTTTCATCGATTTTCTGCTACATAACAATGTAAAACAAAAACGTAAAAACAGTTCATTATAAACGTCCAAAATTTGTAGCTACGTTGGATTCAATTGTGTCAGTGATGCAAGCGGACTCACAGAAATCAGGATAAAAACTGTTACCAAACTTATGAAACTCTTCCGTACAAGTAGGTTATTTAAAATACTAGAAAAAGGGTTTGCCATTTCTTTCAGGATACCAATTAGTAACGTATACGAAGCTCTGATACAGTTCGTTGCTCGAATCTTTGTGAAGCTTGTTTACTCTAGCCATATAACCTAAAGAAACACTTATTTTTTCCGAGGTAACGACTTTAGTGACGATGCTTCCCCGCCTGCAATTAATCGTACACTTGGTCTAACATTCTTTGTTATGAAATTATTTCTCGCCTAATGTTGATCGTTTTTCTTTTTACTTAAAAGTACAAGAGCAAACGCACCTTTTTCGTCATTAAACATTGATAAATGTATGCTTGAGACAAACGCAGGAATGCCCTTTTAGTGTCGGAGCAGTCGAGCAACTGTGAATGGTTATACGCATAAAAATCATACCAATCTTTTTTTGCTTTGCAGGAGTCCCCCACAATGGAACAAGTAGTACGTAATCCAGATATGCATTTTAATGGCCTCTACTGAGACAGACACAGGGGGTGACATTTTCGTGGTTACATTTTCTTGCTCCTTGCAATGTCGGAGGGTGCGTCCAATCCGTGCCGATAGGCTTAAAACTTTTGTATAATAAATTTATTAATTAAGTACTTTCGCACAGCACTACATTTGAGAAAGCCTTTGTGGGAAGACAGCTGTTTGTGGAGCACATCGTAGACTTTATCAAACGGCCTTCAGTGTTAATGAAGTCCAGATATCAGGCATAGACCTAAGATTTAGCTGCTCGAACCTGCTATTCACTAAATTCCTTTTATCAGTACATAGTTCACTCCAGCGGGTATCCTAATACTCAAAATCCTTCTTATTAGTACATAATTGACTCACGTCGCCACCATCTAGAGTTACAGTCAGGTTTTGAAATACCAGCATCATTCAGATATTGACAAAACGTGTTTGTTACACCCCTAAAGTAAGCACTAAGCAAATGTTTCAAGAGGTATCTTTTAAAAACATGCCTAAATATTCTGAAGAGACATTTACTAACACTACACAGTGCGCACCAAGAATGTAGAAAAATTTACTTGTTATGCGCTCTAACCAGAGAACAGAAAATCACAAAGTGCGCGCAACCACTTATGTACGCAAGGCTAAAAATATTCGTGGTAGCTTCTGAACCCTCGATGATGTTAATTAGCGGTAAACAATGATGCTTAGGTTTTCTCCTCTCAGTTAAAAATAGGCCGGAGAGCAAAAGAAGAATTAAAGAAATAAAAAGAATGTCGCAGCGGCGGCCAGCAATGACCGTACCATCAGCGTGACATGGGTGTACCCACCGAAACAGCACATCGTGGTTAACAAGATGTTGCGAAAAGTCATGTGCAGCTAAAAAAGTCATGTGCAGATATAATAGTTAGGCGTTGTTCTAATCGGTAGCTATGGTTTGCACGGCGCAGTTCGCGAAAACATTTTGTAGCAAAAGGTGCACGCAGAAGTTAAGATTTACTATAAAAATAAAGAGGCCAGCCCTACATGCTAGGTACACCGAAAAATGACCATGAACGTTCTGACATACCAGCTTAAGCCCATTTTCATTCAGCATGAACACATCCTAAACGAGCGGCCAGGAAAAAAAGTGCAAGTAAATGTGCTATAGAATCCTTCCCTCATTGCCGACAAAGAACATCGAATGAAAATTATTTTTTCTGTCTATTCAAGAAGTGTTAAAGTGCCTGTTTCTTTCGCAAGAGCAACAATGCATCAATATCCGCAATGCTCGCCACGCGACATTGCCAACAGCCGCTAACTTTTACTTGTATGAAAGTTACTCGAAGTGACTGATTACGCGGCTTGAACCAAGGCGCAGGTTTTAAAATCGATTTGAAAAAATAAATTCTTGTCTTTCTAGATAGTAAGCTTGAAATAGTTCAAGTAGATTTTGCGCTTGAAACCTCATTTAACGACTCAGCCTGATGCCGAATTATGTACAGACGCACTATAATAAACCTTTAGGTACGTTCTTATCTATATGCCCACATGCACGCAATGGTTGGTCTACGACTCCGCCTAAGCACGTTCTGTATGAAGAAGACAGATTATTTTGAGTGTTGATGAACTTTCGGAGCATAATTTATTTGTAAAGCAATGCTGGGTGCTCAGAGTGGACGGTTCCTTAAAGGAGCTCAGTGTTAATACCTGGGTACCTTCTCACGGCTGCTTAAATCGAGTACGAAAATCTTTACTTCCTAAAGTAAGAAAAGCCACCTCGATATTATGACAGCCTATAATTGGAAGGCTAACAAACAACCAATCATGTGAGCAGGAATGGAGTAGCAATATCGATGTTCATACTGGCCTCTTGTCACTGTGCTTTAGTACGTGCCGTGTGATTCATTTTTAAAGATAGAAGGCTATAATGGGGCTATTGCGCACCGCAAACCAACCGATTTGAAAGCGACGAGAATCTGGGAGACCAGGAACATGTGAGCGTGCTAGACGGAGTCAGCTTTGCATCATATGCTCTCACCGGCTGTCAGCGTTCAGCAAGGGGCACTAGAAAATATGGAATGTATGCCTACATTAAATCTTTAAATTAAATTTTCACCGCTGCAGCAAAAAAAAAGCACTGTTCAAGACATATATGCGTTTCATTATCAATTATATGGAAACAGTGTGTATGCCATGGAGCATTGAGGGACAGGAGAAACCTTCAGGTGCCGTGCACTTCCTGCTTTCAACCCACCGTGGAGGTGTAGTAGTTAGGGCGCTCGACTTCTTCGAATTGCGGTCGCGATGGCCGCTCTTCAAAGGAGGCGAAAAGCAAGGCACCCGTGTTCTGTGCGATTTCATTGCACGTTGATGATCCCCATGTGGTCGAAATTTCCGGAGACCCACAGTACAGCGTCTCTTCTAGCCTTAGTTGCTTTGGGAAGTTAAGCATCACAGAACCAAACAAAACCACTTATAGCTTTGAATATTGACAGAAAACAATCTATTGTCTGATTGAGATAAAGCCAACCTCAGAGTCTCAGGCGATGTGCCCTGCTTTTTTTTTATCGCTCGGTCAGTACTTTGTATGTTTTGAGTTTGTAGTATAAAGCAAGGTATTTGTTATTTTAGTATGACGAAGAGATGGGTAACCTATTTGATAAATGATCGCCAATCATCATGTCGGGCATGACGCCCAGAATCTAATTATAGCTCTTGAATAATGCCCATGAAAAGCATAGTAATAGATAGATAGATGGATTTATTGAAAGGAAAAGGCAGAGAGGTTAGCCTGAATAATTCAAATCTGGCCTGCTACTCTGCACTGGGGAAGGGGAAGGAGAGAAGAAAGAAGGTCATATCTTTACAAGTGATTATAGAAATGACATTGAGAACATGACAAGTGTTCAAGATATTTATATGAATTGAACGAGCTTGACGTGACATGAGATGCCACCAAGGTAGGTTACTAAACAGTAAATCACTTGTCTAACAGGGAACTGAATGAATAGGGTATCACCGAATGTGCACTAACGTGCACTAGTCTGAGGAATAACTGGAATCAGCACCACTGAACGAGATGTGGCCTCTCTTAAGCGGAAGTTGGCGCGCTCAAGTAATCAATACGGTAGGATGTGATTCTACTAAAGGAGGCTACATTATCAAGTCAGAAGGGACAAGCTGAACTGAGATTTATTTATTTATTTCACCAATTACCTTAAAGACCCGAGCTGGCATTACCATAGAGGTTCTCACTCTTACCTAGAGGGAAAGCTGTGCTGCCGTCTATGGGAGTTTACATGGAGTTCCCAGACTGCCAGTTCAGCCACCATGGGCGCTCAAAGAATCATGGGCCGGAGAGCTACCGAGTGCAGAACTACAACTTTTGGCCAAAACTAATGCAAAGATAAACGTTATTCCACCGTAAATAGTGTCCTAAGATTGAATATTGTGACTATAAATTGCAAGAAGAGAAACAGCATGTCAGTGTGATAGTTATCCAATATAAGCGATGGCTCTTTCTCCTATTGGCTTAGTTTTGAGCAGCACAAATACCTATATTTCGCACTTAATAGACAAACTTTGAAATAAAAAACCGCTATGAAAATATTTATGATTGCACAATCAGTTAAGGAAGTTTTTAGTGCCATTTCGGGAAACAGAAACCATTTATTGGAGACGTCTGCTTTTGGGCCTTCTTGACAATGGCTTTCGCGATCTATGTACGCACCTTCAGATGATGATGATGACGAAAAAGAAACATCGCAGTAATGCCACTCCACGTACCCAAGAAAACCGACTGTCCCGCAACAAGTAGCATACCGGCCCATGATTCTTAGCGCGCCCATGGTGGCTGAAGTGCAGCGCCCTCAGCTTTCCCTCTAGGTAGTGTAAGGAACTCTATGGGCATTACATAGGAGGTAAACAAAGGTTTGACATACAGATTATAAATAAAGTCAGGCAAAAGTCGTGTAGTTTGTGCATGAAGTAAACGCGTCACTACTGCTAAAAGCTACACTGCTCATTGAATAGGAAGCCATTCAAGCTATCAAACAATTTGTTGTCGTCAGTGATCGGTGCCACGTTCTCCGGTAGTTAGTACGAGCAAAGAATGCTGACAGGAAGGGTGGGTGTACATAAAGGTTTGAGCCGAAAAATTGTGTCTACTTCGTACTGGCGATACAGTCGCGGAAATACCTGATTGGCTAGGTTTATGTGCAGTGCGGACAAGGATGAAAGTTTATGATAACTTATGAAAGAAATATGAGACTTGGAACAACCTGAGTTTCTGGAGAAGTGGTAAGATAAGTGACCTGTTATTTAAAATACGCTTGGTGTCGTTGAGTAGTTCTTTGACTTGAACTGCGCAGCCTTAGCTTGGACAGATTCCATGTTAATTATTAGGTGCGCTTGACGTGAAAACCATATAAGTTATCCGTTTTCTAGTTTTGAACGGACTAATACTGTGTATACCGTCAGGTTTGTAGATGAGTTGCCGAATGCAAGTTATGCTTTATGAAGCCAAGCGATATTAGATGGCTTGCTAATCATCGTATCAATTTGAAGGTTTCATGAGAAATTGGAAGACAAATGATTGCCCAAGTACTTTATGTGGGACGGACGGAAATTGCGCGGGTACATCGTTTGTAATTATGTATGGGGCATTGGAACTGACAGCACGATTCTAAAATTGGCCTCATGGAGTCTCGTCAGTTCTAATATACCTCTCCGACCACCGGTCAGAGCTATTTGTTGTGCCAGCGCAACCTTAGCTTGGTACTTTTTTGGTGTCTTAACTTTCGCATTGCAGCCATGGCCAATAGGTAATTGACAATAAATCCTCAATATTCATGTTCAGGCTATGAGCATGCTATGAGCTTAGTAATAAACTTGAGTCAGGTTTTGAGGAGGCTGTAATTCAGGGCTGACATGAATTTCAAACATCCGTTACAGTATTAGGCAGTGGCGTATGCTGATATAAGGGGTGTAACGCTCGCAGAATGGCAGAAAATACCTAAAATAATTTGAGATAACGCATTTAGTCTATCCAAGCAATCGTGAAGTTTCCGGTCAAGTGAAATCACTTTGTCGTTGTTTCTAAACCACTGACGCCCCTTTTTGCCACTTCGGGATTCATCCCATTCCTTCCAATTTGGCGGCATAATATATGACTGTCACTTGACAGCATCACTGATGACAATGACACCTAACTCGGAAAATTATTTTCTGTTTAGTGATGCGACTTTGTTTTTAGTGGCGTCGCACACAGGCTGCCTCCTTTATAGGCATCTCACTTGGTTCACACTTCATTGATAATTAGGCACCTTGTTTTTTGGTTTTGCGGCGTCATTTCCTGCCTACTTCTCATAGCACCACTTTATATATAGTAGTGCAATATTCTCTTTTATGGCGTCACTTTGGTTATACTTTCCGTTATGATACGCCAGATCCAGTTTAGTGACATAATTAACAATTTGGTGGCTGACTTCTGGTCAGTCACCTCTAGGTCCGTCAATCTTGGTTTAGTGATGCAACTCTAGTGACTGTTTCAGCCAGGTGTCAAATTTTCGCCCGTTACATTAAGTTTAGCAATGCTACTTTGGTTTTTTGATGTCATGTGATATTTATCGTAAGCTGTCTTCGCCACGCACCCATGCCAAGCTTAAAGCATTATAATGCATTACACTGGTTGCTATGATAATTTCTTTGCGAATTCGTTACCCACCAGTAACAATTTCATTCTTCATAGCGGCTCACGCCATGATAAGTTCGTTAATGACTATGCATTTTGCGATATGGTTATCGTACACTATATTGGAAACACGTATAGTGTGATACTACCACAACTTGAAATCACGCGAGGTGCTAAACAAAGCTGACCATTACACAAAGCACAAAGCCGGGAAAATGCGTTTTGGGACTGCTCGTGACGGTGCACAATAAGCGCCCCGCTACAGTCGAAGAGGGCGTTTAAACAGACTGATTCATGGAAGCGCACGAGAAATATACCTTTCCACTTTGCCACTTCTCCATCATACAAACTTTGCTTGGAGATAACCTAAAATGAAATATAAATTGAAGATTGCTCTTTATTGCAGTTGCCCTAAAATATGTAGTTTGCACATTTAGTTCAGTCTTCGCATTCAGGGTTATCTACGTCCGACATCCAGACTACAGGAGAGCATGAAGCTGGCGAAATACTCCGTTTAGAAGTCATGTGCATGGCGTCGGCGACTCTCGCCGAACGCATCGGACAGGCTATACGACGTATACTTAAACAATGAACCATACTGTACATGATCTGTTTCGGGAAGAAAGTTATTGGTCATTCTAATTTTGACCCGCTGACCAGCCCAGCTGGCTACCACCTATAAACTTGTCCTTGGTTTCCTGATGCTTGCCGAGCGCAAGGAGTGAAGGAATTGGGGCCTCATGGCTGTCTTTGCCACTAGATACATTGCTGAAAAATAATTTCAGCATATTAGGTACAAATTAGAGCTTCAAATGCAGCGTTTCTTCTGAAACAGCGACCCTATCTACCGGTGGGAACATTTTAAAGTATACAAAGCGATGCCGGACCAAAGCGAATCATTGTGTTGTGAATAATACAGCTGTTGTCTTGCGTCAATGTTAACATGAACCACTCTCATTTTGTGGTGTGTAAAATGCGGTTCTAAGACATCATTGACAACAATAGAAATAACTTTCAATGTATGCAGTGCTTAACACCAGGTCAAGAACACTTGGGATTAGGCAAACATTGAATTATAGGTTTCATTTATTTACTTCAAAACTCTTATTGGTAGGAGTAGCAGCAAATATAATATTGTGCTTAGATAGAATAACAGTTTGTTCACGGAGGCTTTGAAAACATTGCAGGTAAAATAATTTAAGAATGCCCATTATGACCTTCAGCTCAATTACTTCCCATGGAAGGAGACCTCTTAGATGAATTGTGTTATTCATTTTCCTAAGTAAATAAATGGCCGTGCCTTGTCCGAAAGATGGCCATTGAAATTACTAATGTTCAGCATACTATTTAGGACGTTATGAAGGAGCACTGAACAAGAGTAAATGGGCTAAGCCGCAGTTCGCACATCGAGCCAACGTTTCGAAAATTGGACTTGTCTTCGTCTGGGCAAAGCGATCATTGCTGGCAGGGTTTTAAATACGATTTTTCTTCTGAAGAAATAAAGCTGGAGAGGGTAAAGTGGGTAAGAGAACGTAGGTGTGAAGCAGTGGGGAGGGCAGGATGGGTGAGAAGAAAGTAGGTCACTGAGCGAACAAAAAAAAAATCTTCGGTATGTATTTCTTGGCCTCGAACCAGGAATCCTGTGGCCTGCAAGAGAAGTAAAAGTGGCAGTACCAGGAAAACCTACAATACCGGATATGATAATGATGATGATGATGATGATGATGATGGATTTTAATGGCGCAAGGGCGACTCAGGCCAAAGAGCGCCAAACTCAAGGTTAGCCGTGTACTGAAGTTTAATGAGATAGTTGTGATGTTTCATGAAGGGATAAAAAACAGTGTTGTATAGGGCCTAAAAATGTATTTGCTCTGTAATATCGCTAAAAACAATGGTGTATAGGGCCTAAAATTCATTTGCGATATATAATGGATGTGCAATGTATATGTAGATGTTTTAAAATATCTCAGCCGTCCTCTCAAGGGGGAGCGGGCTGAGACCCCCGTCAATAAGAAATTCCATATAAAAAGCCTACATGTGATAAAAATTTAAGCACCTGTTTTAAAGGAAACATTGGGTTGTCGCCAATAAAAATGGATGGGTGTGGAGGTTTATGATGAGTGACCAATGAGGGAAAATGACGTCTCCTTTCTTGTTCCAGTTGTGCACATATAATTAAAACATGGATGACAGTGAGCCGATCACCACATCTCAAACAGTGCGGTGCAGGTGCGTTAGTTAAAATATATGTATGCGTTGTGTATGTGTGACCAATTCTGAGTCTGCACAGAGCTACTTCTTTAAATCTGTCTTGTTTTTTTGTGGTGTACCTACCTATGCTTGTCTTTATTGTCTGCAGTTTATTTTCTGTTGCTGTGTCCCATTCCTCTTGCCATTGTTGCCGACTCATGCTTTTTATGTGCGGCTTGAGGTCATGATAAGTTATTTTATCAATATCTGTGTCATTTCGAAGGGCAGCTGACGCAGCAAGCCTATTAGCTGCCTCGTTACTCGGTACACAGCGGTGGCCTGGCACCCAACACAGTGTAATTTTAATTTCTAGTTTATGGGCAAACATAAGGGTGTTATAAAGAGAGTTCAGGACTGGGTTCTTATCATGCCATTTCCAAAAAGATAGGGACGTTAAAACACTGAGGGAGTCTGTGTAGATAATCGACGTCTGTATTTTATTTTCTATAATGTGTCTCACAGCTAAAAGGATACCATGGCATTCAGCGGTAAATATACTGGTATGTCTGTTCAGGGTTTTTCACTGTGAAAACTGTGGTCCATGTGCTGCACGGGAGACTTGAGCAGACTTCGAAGCATCAGTGTAATATTCGTCACAAGTGTACTTCTCCTGAAGTGACATGAAGTGCTGCTGTATGGCAATAGGGGATGCATGTTTGCCCACTTCAAGAAACGACAGGTCACAATTAACAGTGTGCATTTCCCAAGGAGGAATTTGGTTTTTTATGGCAGTTGTATGAAGACTGGTAACTGGAACGTCCAGATGTTCAATATGAGTGGCAACTCTGATTGGGTATGGTGGTGTCAGAGATGGTTTTCTTGAGAAAAGTGCAGTGCTAGTTTTGTCAAGCAGGAGCCGGCGACATGGATGATCTAGTTGGCATAGAACCTTCATAGCATAAGTAACACAAGTAAATTCTCTTGTTCGTTGCAGTGACCATCGGTTCGCCTCGACATAAAGGCTAGCAATGGGGCTAGTTCGAAAAGCACCCGTGGCGAGGCGAAGGACGAGGTGGTGCACGGGATCAAGCAATTTTAGAGCAGAGGATGATGCTGACCCATAGACCATCGAGCCATAGTCAATGCGTGATAGAACTGCACTATTCAGAAGGCTCAGAAGGCAGTCGCTGTCTGTGCCCCATGAAAGGTGAGAGAGGATTTTTAGCAGATTCATTGCTTTTAGACACTTCAGTCGCAACTGTTTTATGTGGGCAATGAAGGAAAGTTTTTCATCAACAACTACGCCAAGAAATTTATGTTCCTTTTTAAGGGCTAGGCTCTGACCATTCAATGTAGTGTTGGAGTCGGGTTTGACGTCACGCTGCTTAGAGAAAAGTACACAAACACTTTTTTCAGAGTTAAATTTAAACCCATTGTCATCGGCCCACCTGGACAATTTGTTAACACCTAGCTAAATCTGTCTTTCACAGATGACCAAGTTGCAAGATTTGAAGCTTATCTGGATGTCATCAACATACACAGAGCAAGAAATGGTTTTTGGCAACACACTTTTTAAAGAGTTCATTTTGACTATGAAAAGTGTGCAACTGAGAACACCACCTTGAGGGACACCATTTCTTTGTATGTACTGCTTTGAGTATGTATTGCCAACACGAACTTTGAAGGATCGTTCAGACAAGTAACTTCGTATTGTATTCAACATGCTCCCTGTGATACCAAGCGAGGAGAGGTCGCGGATGATACTATAGCGCCAAGTGGTATCATATGCTTTTTCAAGATCGAAAAAGATAGATAAACATTGTTGTTTGTGTGCAAAAGCATCCCTTGCATATGACTCAAATGCAATGAGCTGATCAGCTGTTGACCGCCCAGCTTTAAAACCAGCTCGGTTTTGATGAAGAAGACCATTGTATTCAAGGAAATGTAGAAGGCGGCGATTTACGATTTTTTCAAAAAGCTTGCATAAGCAGCTGGTTAGAGCAATAGGCCGATAACTGGCAGCAAGAGTGGGTTCTTTTTCGGGTTTTAATATCGGGATAATGATCGCTTCCTTCCATGCTTTGGGAAAGCGTCCTGTGGCCCATATTTTATTATACGGGCAGAGTAGGGAGCCAAGCGAGTCCGTATGCAGGTGTTTGAGCATTCCATATGTGATCCTGTCAGGACCTGGTGCTGTGTTTCCACATGTAAGTGCAATCATCAGCTCCTGCATGGTGAAAGGGCTATTGTACCCTCCTGTGCACGGTCTTTTATCACATATAGGCTTCCTCTCCTCAGTTACCTTGTGAAGCAAAAACGAATCTGTATAGTGCGCTGAGCTGTATACATATTCGAAGTGTTGCCTTATTGTGTCTGCTTGGTGTTCAAGAGAGTCACCACTGGTGCTGACAAGGGGCGTTGGGATTGTGCTATATCCTTCGAGAGCTCTTATTCTGTTGTATACTTTGTGAGCATCAGAATAAGAGTTCACAGAAGAAAGGAATGATGACCAGCTTTCTCTCTTGGAGATGCGTCGAACACGTTTGCCATTTGCCTTTGCACGCTTAAATCCTATTAGCGTTTCAGCCGTGGGGTATCGGCGTAACTTCGACCATGCCTTGTTTTGTGTTTCACGGGCAGTCTTACATTCTGCATTCCATCACGGCCTTCGTTTGTGTCGTGGCTTACTTGATGTTTGTGGGATGTGTTTTTCTGCAGCACCTATGATGTGCAGCCTGATCAAGAGTTGAGATTCGTCAACGCCCAGGGCAGTAATTGATGAACAGGGCGGAGCTGAGTGTTCCCTGAACATCTCTTTCTTTAAATGTCCTGGGCCTAGATGCATTTACATTTTTATTGCCTGTGTACTTCACAGAGATGGGAAAATGGTCACTTCCATATAGATTGTCAATAATAACCCACTCTGTAGCTGCTAAGAGCATCGGAGAGCCAATGGCTAAGTCAATGGCTGTGTACGTTTTATGAGCTGAGCTGTAGTATGTTGGCTGTTTTGAGTTGAGTAAACATGATCCTGAGGACAACAAAAACTTTTCAATTAGTGCACCTCGGAAGTCCGTTCTTGTACATCCCCATAATGGGTGGTGGGCATTAAAGTCTCCGACCAGCAGCCATGGTTCTGGGAGTTGGTCAATCAGCTTTTCAAAACTTTTGTTGCATATTCTATGATCTGGCGGAATATACAGTGAACATACCGTTGTTATGTTACCGAATATTAAGGCTTGTATTGCCACTGCCTCTAAGTCTGTGTTAAGCGAGATGTTTCGACAAGCGATTGACTTTTGTGTTACAATGGCAACGCCACCGGAGGGGTGAGTACTGCCTTGCCTATCTTTCCTGAATACGCTATACTGCTTGAGAAAACTTTTGTCTGTTGGTTTCAGATGCGTTTATTGCAGGCAAACTATGTTTGGTTGGTATTCGGCGAGAATTTCATATACGTCATCCAGATTTTTTAGAAGTCCTCGACAGTTCCAATAAATGATGCTCGCGGTAGCCATTTTGGTAGGTGTGCAAAGAATATAGAGTAGGGTTAAGACTCGCCGCCCTTATCAGGGGGCTTAACTGGTGTATGTTTTTTTTATTTGAGACGGTCTAGCAGGCCCCGCCTCTCATTGGCGGACTCCCTAGGTGCCGCTGACGCTGCGAAGCCCATGCTCACCTCCATTGCCTCTGGTGAAGGCATGGAGGCACGAGGTTTTTCAAGAGGAACCAAGTCCCTCTCAGATGTCTTTGGCGTCCCGGACGCCTGGGGGAAAGTGGCCTCCGGGATTGCAAAGATTGGTGCAGCCGGTGGCTGCTTAGTGAGGAGCCGTGGTGAGTGCACGTCAGCAGCATTGCACTGCGTGCCCACCGTTACTAGACGGGGCCTGGCCCCTCTGCGTGCTGCGTCAGCATAGGGAGCGGAGGAAAGCATTCTGTGCTTTTTCGCGTCTCTCCGTATGTTATCTTCTCAGTTACCTTTATATTGATTACTTCCTTTTCGGCCTGAAAGGCTGCACAGGATCGTGAGAATGCAGGGTGGGCGCCCTCACAGTTCACACATTTGTAGTCAGTTGAACTGCATTTATCGGTTGCATGGTCATGTGCGCTGCATTTCGCACATGTAAGGCGTCCTCGACATGTCTGGCTACCATGCCCGTACCGCTGACACTTGAAGCACCTGCGCAGGCTTGGTATGTACGGGCTAACTTTGCATCAGATGAATTCCACATTGATAAATTCAGGAAGTGTGCTCCGGTTGAAGGTGAGAACAATATGTTTCGTTTTTATTTCTTCATTCTTTCGCCTGATTGTTATTCTTCGTACTGCTGTTACACCTTGGTTCTGTAGGCCCTCAAGGAGATCTGATTCTGTTTCGTTTAGGAGGTCTCGCTCAGAAACCACTCCCTGGCAGCTCTTAAGACTGCGATGGGGTGATACTTGCATGTCAAGGTGAGCAAATGTTTTTGTTGTGAGGAGGTTGTCACACTGACTTTTGTCTGATACCTCTATTAGCAGGTCACCAGATCCTAGTTTTTTCGCTTTATAGTTTGCCCCAATGATTGCCTTCAGAGAGTTGGCAATCAGAAAGACTGACAGTTCATTTACTGGTTTAGATTCGGTTATAGAGCGCAAGGCAAGAAGTTTTGGAAAGTTCTCAGTTGATGTCGTGATTTTTTGCGTCACTTCGGTGCGACTCCTTTTCGGGGGTCCATCAGGTTTTTTTAAAGGTAGTTTTTCCATGCAGTATGGATAGTTTAAGGGGTCCTAATATATGTCGCCTCTGGTTCACCCTTATACGCAGAGGAAGGTCCCGGAGCCCCTCGCCTGGTGGACAGGCGAGGAGCCCATCGGCCGAGGCTTGACTATGGCCTCAACCGCCACCTTTCAAGGTTTCTTCCCTCCACCTCTCAACCTATCGCCACGGTACGGATTACAGCTTCGGTATGGGGGCTCAGTGTCCGTGGTGGCACCAAGCACCAACACCTAGTTTACACAAGGTGCCCCTGCGGGGTACAATACCGGATAGGTGATTAGTCACCACTTAAGGGAGTTTGGTGCAGATACACCTTACAAAGGTACAGGCTTTGCAAAGGGCCCTGATAAGGTATATATATATATATACCTTATCAGCGCCCTTATCGGGATATACCTTACCCCG
Organism: Amblyomma maculatum; assembly: GCF_055883805.1. NCBI lineage: Eukaryota > Metazoa > Arthropoda > Arachnida > Ixodida > Ixodidae > Amblyomma > Amblyomma maculatum. Next base: position 100,972,378 of record NC_139353.1, read on the forward strand.
TTTACGCTTGTTCAGTGCTCCTTCATACCGTGTAAACGATTTTCTTGCTCACGTTCTACCTGGTTATTTAAGACGTTGTATTTTATACTAACGTTTTATACGTTGTACCTGTCGGAGCTTTCGCATGAGAGAAGATTGATCATCCATAGAAAGTAAACAATTGAAGAGGGTCGTGATTTAGTAGTGTCTTGTAGATAACAACATGTGGATGAATGATTGGGCTAAACTGAGATTCAAAGAACATTGAAAATGCGAAAGCCAGTGGTAAACTAAATAAATCTGCGTAGAGCCGTGGAATATTCCGCAAGCTACATACATCGAATTGTCACCTACTCGTTTTACTTGCTTGCGGAAAACATTGCTACAAACAGGGCAGTAATAAAACTGTAATTTGATGAAAATCATAAATTGCAATTTTTTCTAGATTTATTAAACAGCTTATAAACAAAATCCTTACTTTTCCACCACGTGCAGGAATCTTTAAAATTTTATAATTTTATTTTCCCAATTTCGCTAAATGCAGTTGTGATACTATAAAGTGCATCGCCCCCGCATTGCGACGCTCAAATATATTTAAGAAGGCATAGAAGAAAACAATATATGCGAACTTATCTGGTGAATAATACTTCCGAGTTACAGTATGCGTCATACCCTCAAAATATACTTTGATCGCACACATGTGTTGGTTTTTCTTGTGAAGAGCAAATGTATGGTTTCAGCACCCAGAATGTCACGGTTACACTTAATTATATCAACGAAAAACAGCCATCAATTGGCGTTACAGCAACTAAAAGGAATGGTAAGTTCGGCAGGTTATTTTTAAATATAATTCCTTGTTGGCAGCCAAAACAGTTCCAGAATATGTACAACTTTTTATTCATGTTCGTTTATTCTTACCTCGAACATATCCTAAATTGTTTCCACTGTAATCGTGCGATAGGAGAAATCTGCCAGCATTGCAGAATTCTGCAATCATGCGCGTTCTTTTAAAGTAAAAGTGTGCGTATGACAGATATAAATAGTGTCTAATGTTTCTAAGCTGTAATGACACAGTTTTTGAAATACTGCGGCTGAAACATGCCAGAAAAGTTTGAAAGCCGAAGAAAACGTTTATTCTAATCACATATATGCTGCTCAGAAAAAAAAGCCCAATTGTACTTATAAATGGCGAACATTTCGTGTAAAGTTATCTGCTTAAAATCAAACATATGCCAGTCTTATCAAATGTTACGGCAATCTTAAGTTATGATGCCAAAAACTTAGATCATTTCTCGTGTGACAGCATAGTTAAACTTAAGAAAGCGAGTTTACGGCATTTGGTGCACCACAATTTGATTCAGTTGTGAACACTACTAATGTTGTTCTTAAAATTGATCGCATTCTTTACAGCACATGCATATATCATGACAATGCACAAAGGCAACCTAAATGAACAGGATAGCGAGTCGTAGACATACACGCCAGTAGTCTGAACCGACCAAATAAACCTATCACCCAAAAAAGTACAACAATATTACTCCTCCTTCACTGAGATGGTCGAGTTGCAAACTGGAGCTGAAACTATTTCAGGATTACTTTGTCGCTCACCGATCTGCTCAGTCTCCAACAGAATCAGCCGATCACAGATAAGTGTTTCGTCCAGAAACATTTGTTGAAGATTCGCAAGTACACAAAAATTTGGGGAGCCCACAGTTACACAATAAACATTCAATGGTGTTCTCGCACAGAGCCGTTGCACGAGAGCGCTCTTGGTCGAACGGAAGAAAGGCTGGTCACAATAAAACCTACCGTAGCAAGGTGCACAGATTATCTGGTGAATTATTACTGCACTCAGAGTGTTTTAGAGCGCAGCTAGTTTGCACCCGTCCCTGCGTTTTCGCGTCGTTGAAGTCCGCGCCGGCCTTGCCCTCCATGACCAGCCGAGGCAGCGCGCTGCTTTAGCTGTGCGCGCTCCTGGCCTCATTTCTCCCGCACGGCCAAGCCGAAACGCATAGCGGCCGCCTTTCGCCACACATATTCTTTCTCCAGTAGCCTTCGCCAGAAGTAATATGTGTGAAAAATAAACAATCTTTAATTGTACATACTTGTCTTGCTCAAAAGGCTTGCCTCAATCGATCGAAAACCTGAAACAGCTGATGAGCTGCGCTCAAATTTCGCATTACGAAGTAACGTAATCGTCGCCAATTGCTTTAAGCGATTTTTTAAACAACTCCTTTGGTCGAAACACCGTCGGCGTCGTTTAGCAGTGGTTTTCGCCCCTACGTGTCGAAAATAATCGGGGGCAGCGCAAAAAAAAAAAATCACATGACTCCGATATTGTCATGTGGTGGTGACAATGAAGTCAGCAACAAATGACGAGACTTGACATTAACTGCAATCAACTCTTTTTTGGGCTTACTTGCGCCCTAAGAAAGACTGAATAACTTGGCTGCGGCGACACCCACAATTATGCTCAGCGGTCGTCGATCTACCATTCCGTATACCGACGAACGCTCAATTTATAGGCGGTGATGAAACATCTAGATAGAGCTGTCACGGACGCTCAATGGAGGCGCACTTGGGTGCGGCCCGTCGCGTCGCCCAGAACAGCCGTATTGCGCCTAGTTCTCATCGCCACCGCTGCGGCGCAACCGCTCCGGGACGAATCCGGGCGGAGAGCTGCGCGCAGCGGCCGTGGCTGTGCTTTCGTTTCGGTGTCCGCGTTGTCGGCGCTTGCTCAACTTAGGATTATGAGCGGCGTTTAACACAGTATGTGATGCTATGTGTAAGTTTGCGGTTGATAAGGTGCTAGCGGCAAGTCATCATCACTAGGCTTTTCCAAGTTATTCGTGGTCTTCCGTTTACAACGAGAACGAGGCAGTCGTGTGCTTCGCTGAGTGCGCACCCATTTAGTTGCGTTTCAACCACTGTAATAACGCATTAGATATCAATCTTGAAATCGGGACATGGTTGTGGGCCATTTATTCAGCGTGCACTTTTCTGGAAACTTACAATTGAGGACGTAGCGTTCAACATTATTGTTCAGCCTGTTCCTCCGTTTTCACTGGAAATAATATTGAAGTGGGTACCACCACCAAGACATACTAGCTAACACAAACTGTTGCAAAAGAAAAAACACAAGACAGCCAGTTCAACGAGGCGCCCGCAGGCTCAGACAATTTTTTTCTCGTTTGATTATGAAGCCGCGTGATGCACAGAAGACACGCAAGCTGATTTTACAAGCGAAGAACTTTTCTCGAAAAGGTTTATGTGCAAGCGTGATTTTTTCCACTGTCTCATTGATGTTGCCTGTCGAGTTGGTCAGCAGTGGTCGCATTAGTTTGGTTAGGTCCTTAGTGTGACTGCGGTCTTCTCTCTCTCAAATCAACTCCGGAAATTGCACAAAATAGGGAAGAAGGGATGAAATTAACATGTTGCATAGCTTGCTGCTTCTTATGACCTGCGGGAACTTCATCACCTTGCTAACCAAGGTGCATGGTGATTTTCAGATACCTTAGGCGTCCATCATCAAGAATTTTGATAAGTCCAGGGTTTTGCAGGAATCACAAGGCACAAAGTTAATAAATGGATGGGGACTAATAAACTAAAATTACTGACACTCTAAAGTAAGCACTAGAAGTTATTTATACTTTGGTAATATATAAGTAATGAAAACACGGGCAGGCACTGAAAACAGAATAAATAAAAATGTTTCATGAGGTTCTGTAAAACTATTCATACTTTCTCTTCAAATGGACGTGCAAGGTAACCAGCCAAGAATGCAATCGGTGCTAACTCTATGTCAGCTGCTGGTTCACACCACACAAGAATGAATCCAAGCTGACTCGAAAACTCTCTCGCAGCAGACGTGATATGGCAGTTGGCAAGGTACGACTTTCATAATCACGAATGCCAAGTTTTATGGCTGCCTATTGTTGATAGGTGCATTTACAGACTGATGCTTGCAAGATGCCAACCTGCACAAAGCATGGCAAAATGTGCATAACATTAGTCGATATATTTTTTTTTCGCTAGTGGTACCTTCAGTATTTTCTCCGAGGTGAAAACTGCAGCCCTTGCGTCAACTTTGTCGTTCCCGCCTTTGAATTGTCTTAGGCTGCTAAAAAGCAATACTATAGACCCGCTCTCAGAGCCTGCCTTAGGCCGTATCGGAAGCTGAAAGTAAGATTCGGTTAAATGCAATGCACCAGTAAGGCACACAGAAGACATTTTTGTAACATACTTGATGTGATCAAGAAGGTACTTAATTTGCGCCACTGTGAATCTGGTTGTCATGATTGTTGCTTCGTACGTTTGTTTGGTTAGCCTTTGCTTCGACGTGCCTCCTTTGACCTGAATGTCTTCGATATGGCCAAGTACAACTCTAACCAAGAGAGTCGCTCGTCATCTGACAAATAGAGCGGCTCCTCTTGGTGTCTCCATGGCTTCACTTATGCGATGCTGGGCAAGGCATACCATTTTGATATCATCGTCATAAAAGTGATCGTGGCGCAGCTATCTTGAAACACACATGCTTCAGGATGACACGGGGGGTTGTCCAGGAGGAAATGAAGTGTATCTATAACAAGTGGTGAAAATAAAGCTATTGACCTGCGCACATTAATTTTTTCAAGGTTGTTTGGCTCAACATGAGCCCGCGTGAGTAACTTAACTTGTAATGTGGGCAGTTCGGGAACACGGAGGGGACAGCTGAATGAAGCAGGATCTTCATTTTTATGTTGTTCCTGTAATCGTCATCTGTGAAGTGTAGTGGAGTATACCAGTAACTCGTCACTCGGCTCCCACCGGCTTCCTTTTCCATCCTAGCCCTCCCGAGATATGTTTTTAGCCATGCTGCTCGACGTTGTGAACCGCACGGGAACTCATGGTAACCGATCTTTTCTTGCTTTCGTGGTGCACAGCGGCACACAGCAGTTGCCTGGCATGGTGCTGCATATGCTTAGGACGCTGTTATGCTGAGTAGTCAAAACGATAACACGCGCCAACCCAGCCAGCGCGCTCCTTCCGTGCCGTCTGTTCGTCCGTGCCGGCGACGCCTTGTCCTGGAGTGGTGGCGCCCCCGCGGAGAATGACGGCGGAAACTGTAACTTCTCTGAATACGCCCTTCCCCAGCCATTGAGGCGCGGCGCGACGGGCCGCACCAAGTGCGCCTCCATTGAGCGGCCGTGGAGCTGTAAACGGTGACCAGCAAACCCTAGAACATTGTTGAAACATACACGATTGGCATGAATCTTCGAGAAACATCTCGGCGCATCTCGCGCGACAAAGAAACTGATAAACTGCGTCTGACGACAACGAGCCTGATAAAAAAGAACACAAAACTGATGCGCGTGCCATAATCGGGAACATAAGACCGCAGACCGACAGCTGTCGAGAAAAAAAAAAAAACGTTTTGATTGGTTTGCGGCATTACTCCCCCTTTAAAAAGATATCGAACCTATGCACATAAACACAGAAAGGTATACAAAACAGTAGATAACAAAATAACTTAAGCGCATAATATGGTTTGAGGCGCAAAACATAGACAACGTCTGTGTGCACCCGGTGCCTTTGGGATGTGGTCGGGACGTCTGAGATGACCTCGTAGTCCAGCTGTCCGATTCGTCGCAGGACTCTGTATGGTCCGAAGTACCGTGTCAAGAGCTTTTTACTCCATTAGTGGCGGCGTATTGGCGTCCAAACCCATACTTGGTCTCCTGGCCTGCACTCTGCGTCGCGTCGCCGCAAGTTGTATCGTCGGGCATCAGTACATTGCTGGTCTTTTATGCGGAGCCAGGCAAGCTATCGGGCTTCCTCAGCACAGTGAAGGCAGGCGGCAGCGTCCAGGTTCTCCTCGCCGGTTACGTGTGGCAGCATTGCGTCGAGCGTCGTCGTGGGCTCCGTGCCATACACGAGCTTGAACGGCGTCGATCTGATTGTCTCCTGGACGGCCGTGCTATATGCGGAGATCACGAACGGCAGGACGGCATCCCAGGTCTTCCGTTCGGCGTCGACGTACATTGCGATCATGTTTGCGATCGCTTTCTTGAGGCACTCCGTAAGTGCATCGGTCTGGGGATGGTAGGCATTTGTTCAACGGTGGCTTGTTTCGCTGTAGTGCAAGACGACGTGCATAAGCTCCGCCGTAAATGCTGTTCCTCTGTCTGTGATGAGCACTTCAGGAGCGCCATGTTGCAGTAAAATTCGCTAGGCGAAAAACGTAGAACGTCTTATGCTGTACCGTTGGGCAGAGCTTTCGCTTCGGCGTAACGGGTCACTCAATCGGCTGCCACGATGATTCATTTTTTCCCCGCTGATGAAGTTGGGAAGGGGCCGAGGACGTTCATCTCAATTTTTTTTAAAGGACTGTCGGAATATGTACAGGGTTCAGTAGACCAGCTGGTCTTATTGGGGGCGTCTTGCATTGCTGACACTCATGGCACGTGTTCACACAATGATATACGTCAGCAGTTAACCTGTAATATTTCTCTGGTATCCTGTGCAACATGCGCGCAAAGCCGAGATGCCCCGCTGTAGGCTCATTTTGCAGCGCCTACAGAATCTCCTGTCTGAGGGTTTTGGGCACAACAAGGAGTTGCGCGGTTGTGTTGGCTGCGAAATTGTTTTTCATGGTGACGTCATTGTTTATTATTAAGGACAATAACTGCCGCCTAAACACACCAGGAGAAGAAGCGAGCTTTCCTTCGAGGAAATTGGCTAGGGCTTTCAACTTAGGGTCTGAGTTCCTAGTTACTTTGTAGGTGAAATGCATTTCTCTAGTTTCAACGTTAGCCCTGATGTCTAGACTGCTTCGAGCGCTGTCCAAAGCCTTTTCAGGTGCTCTCGAATGCTTGAGGAGAAGACAACGGCATCATCCAAGTATACCAGACAAACCTGCCGATTCACGCCTGCCAGTACCGGGTCCATTACATTAAAGGGGAAAAACATTGTCGGTGTATGTGAAATGCTATAACGTCCTATTGAATAATGGTGTCCGCCAGCATTACATTTAAGGCAAAAAGCGCGTTCAGCTGAACGAATATTAGGCAACATCAAATTTCCAGGAGCAGCGTCCAAGCTTACCCTTAATGAATGAGCCTAAGTTAAGCCCATTTTTTTGTACATTTTGAATTAAAGGTTGGTTTGAATTAAGAATGGGCAAAGCAGTGCTAGGGTACAACCCCAAAAACGACCGAATGATTTCACTTCGGATCCAAGTTGACCCTTTCAACATAACAGTTATCCAAGTCTATGCACCAACCACTGCTGCTGAAGAAGCTGACATTGAGAGATTTTATGCTGACCTGCAATGCCTTTTAGTCCACACTCCATCATCAGACTAGAATGCTAAGGTGGGGAGTGAAGAAATATCCGGAATTCCAGGCAAGTTCGGTCTTGGTGAGCCAAATGAAGCTGGGCAGAGGCTAGTAGAGTTTTCTCAAGAAAACAACCTAACCATAGCTAATACTTATTTTTAACAGCACAAGAGGCACCTGTACACATGGACTTCACCGGATGGTCTGTAGAGGAATCAGATTGATTATGTTCTTTTCCGACACAGATGGAGAAGCGCTATACAAGCAGTAAAAACAAGGCCTGAGGCCGATTGTGGCACCGATCATCAGTTTCTTGTTGCCAAATTTAAGTTTCGATTGACGAAAACGCAGAAAACTAGTAGGCCTTTCAGGTATGACCTGGATCAAATTCCACCAGAATATGCTGTGGAATAGAGGAATCGATTTCAAGAATTAGATCTGAAGACAGAGAGCCTGAAGAGATGTGGACTCATGTTCGGGATATAATACAATAAGTTGCTACTAAGGTACTTCCACAGCAAAAGAAATGCAACAAAGCAAACTGGTTATCTGAAGAGGCTTTGCAAATAGCTGAGGAAAGGAGGATGGTAAACGTTGTGGGGGAAAGAGAAAGATACAAGGTTCTCAATGCGGATTTTCAGAAAATAGCAAGAAGAGATAAGAATGCCTTCCTGAACATGCAGTGCCAAACAGTTGAGGAAAACAGCCAATTTAGGAACACAAGAGCTCTGTATAAGACAATCAAAGATATCAAAGGAAGCTTCTGTGCTAAGATGGGCATGATAAAGGACAAATGAGGCAGGGACCTCACTGAAGCCTCAAAGATAAAGAAGAGGTGGCAGGAATACACAGAAAAACTGTACAAGAAGGATCCGGACGTGCAAACCCAACATAAGATGGTTGTCATTACTGATCTCGAGCCGGACATCCTCAACAGTGAAGTTGAATGGGCCTTAGCCAGCCTTGCTAAGAACAAAGCTAGCGGAATTGATGGCATTTCAGTTGAGTTGCTTTAAACCCTCAACCATGACGACGCTGGTAACGTTCTGTATAAATTATGTCAGCAAATTTGGACAGCCCTGCAGTGGCCACTGGATTAGGTAAGGCAGTAACATCGTGAAGGACGGCCACAGCCGTGTCCTTGGCAAGATGCCGCATCTCCTTAGCAAAATTTGTCAGGAGGACAGTAGCACAACTGTTCTGGAGTTGTACGAGTCCTCGAGCAACGGCTAATTCCTTCTCGAGTAGTAGCGGAAGGTGCCCATCCGCAATGTCCTCGTAATCGTGGAACAAATCATGCTTTACAAGAACCAGCACACAAGAACGTGCCGGAACCCTCACGTCATCGTCGACTATACGCAAAACGGTCAGACCCGGATCTTCGTTTTCAATGCACGCCACGGCTCGTTTCGTCGAAAAGGAAACACGCGCTTCTTTCAGGTCAATGACAGCGCCATTGGTCTGCAGGAAGTCTAGACCAAGGATCAAGTCTTTCGAACACTCAGGAAGCACGATAAATTCTCCGACATACACAAAACCATGGATGCCGACCCGCGCTGTGCAATTGCCTGCAGGGTAAATCAAGTGACTTCCCGCCGTAAGAATTTTCGGGCCGGACCAATGTGTCAAAACTTTCTTCAGTTCTCGGGCGAGACCACGGCTCATTACTGAATAATCGGCACCAGTGCCGAGTAACGCGGTGACATCCACTCCATCAATCGTTACACACAAATCGGAGGTAGTATGCCGGATGCTGTCGCTACCTGACACAAGCAAAATCTCATCGGGTCGGCCTGGCGATGACGGAGGATCTTCACATTCCCCGACATCAGCGACCCTGCCTCCGAAGGCCGCTGGTATTAGTTTTCCCGGCCAGGGCTGGGAGAGCGGCGTCGGGAAGAGTTGGGACTTGTCGAACGGTTGCTCGTCGGGGACGTAGACCGACGCTCTTGGTAACCGGATGTGACGGGGTACTGTCGCTCTGCAAGGTCGCTTGCAATCTCAGTAGGCCGCTCTGCATTCCGAGGGTAAAGGCCCTCCGAGGCGAAACCCCGCATGTTGACGCAGCGGTATGGGCACGCCCGGTAAAGGTGACTGGCTTCACCGCAATGATAGCACAGGGGCCGACGATCCCGGGGCTGCCATACTTGACTTTTACGGGGTCGCTGGTAGATTGGCGGAGGGGAGTAGCGAGGCTCTGTGCGACTCCATGGGAGGTGCTCCATGCGAGGACCCTGCGGCTCCATTGCTGGAGCTGCGGCGTTGATACTATGGTCCGGCGGGGGAGCCTTACTTAGGATGGACGCGTAGGTGGGCCTCGTGTCGAACGTCTGGTGGGAAACGCGCTGCTGGGGAACGTGAGCAACTTGCTCAGCTGCCATACGCACTTCGTCCCGGATTACTTCAGCCAGTGAAGGAAAAGGTGTGTTGCAAGGCATCCGGAGCGCTTGCAGTTCCTCCCGCACGACAGAAAGGATGAGATTTCGCAATGCGTCCATGTCGCTGCCAACCTGCACAGGGGGTGCGTCGGACCCAGTGATGTTCACATCACGGTTATACTGACGGGATCGCTGTTGCAGCGTTGTCTCCATGGTCGCTGCCTCGCTGAGAAACTCCGCCACAGTGCGCGGTGGACTGCGCACCAGTCCCGCGAAAAGTTCTTGTTTAACGCTCGCATCAGGTGACGCAGCTTCTTATCTTCTGGCATTTGTGGGTCTGCACTCTTGAAAAGGCGCGTCATGTCCTCTAAGAACATACGCACGCTCTCGTTCTGGCACTGATTGCGAGAGTGTAGCGCAGCTTCTGCTCGCTGCCGGCGGTCGGCGCTAGGAAAAGTGGCTTTCAAATCACGACAGAAGGCTGCCCAGGATGGGAAGGAAGCCTCATGGTTTTCAAACCATGTCCGTGCAGACACTTCACGAGCGAAGTACACGTTGTGGAGTTTACGCTCATCAGTCCACCCGTTGTAACGAGCAACTCGTTCGTAGTTCTCAAGCCAGTCCTCGGCGTCCTCAAACACGTCGCCATGAAATGATGGGGGTGCTCGCGACTGATGACACAGGATGTTGGAGGGAAGCCCGTTCTCAGATGTCATTGCAGCAGGTTCTACGGCCGTCTGAGGGTGCGTCGTCCTGGTAGAGGCCGGAAGGGGTCTGAATTCAGGGGGCTCTCCATGTAGGTGGCGGCCGAGGAGTTGATGTACGGGGGTAAGCTTCGTATTGACAGGTTGATTATGCAGGACTGGATCGATACCTGGCAATTCCTTCACCAGATTTGTAACGTAACGTTACACCGAAGGCGCTCTGGCACTCTGGCACCGAAGAACACCAACAGCCAGTCAAGGCAGCACAAAAGCGGAGCACCGTTTTTCTTCGTCGTCTTTTCTGAATCGCCCGTTCAAATCTTTGTCGTTTATGAACGGCATGTGTGAATATTCTACAAAGTGTTCTACAGTTCTCTTCATGCAAACGTCTGTACGCATTTCAAACTTTTTCGAAGTCAGCAGTACCACATTGTTACGGACCTTAAACCACTATATTTTGCCATCAAGTAGCAGGACAGTAAATTTTGCCCCACTACATCTGTCACCTTCAGTATGCGGCGAAATTATGACGATGGGTGGTATAGTCATGTCCTAATGCTTACGCTGGCCCATTGTATGTGTTTACTTTTCATCTCTGCCGCTTCGCGAGCCCACCTCAATTTTGCCGACCCCACCACAGCGCAACACAATGACACGGAATATGGAAATAATGAAGCTCTAGAAGGGTCTCAGCTCAGTGGTTTTCCGTATCTTTCTTCTCTTCTTAATCTCTAGGCACCGTGCACCCGCTAGGCGCCGCCATCATCAAGGTAGCGTTTTGCACCCCATTTGGACGTTTTCTCGCGCCTGTTATTGAGGCTTTTTCCGCATCTCAGCAGGGATGTCTACTATAGCGATGGCCCGCTGGTTGTAAAGGTGGGAGTTTGAACAATTAATGGGGCTGAAAAAACATTTCGAGGCGCCAACATCAAAAAACAAACGAAGCGTTTTGGAGCAAGCCGTGTGCACGACGTGAAATAGATAATAATGTGTGATGAGGTCGAAGTAAATCTTCCGAGTTGCGTCTGGGATGGCGCATAAACATCATTGCGCCATCGGAAACTAAAAAATTAAAGTAAGCGATATATTTATCTGCGAGATTTTTGGCATCCTGACTGTTGCGCTTGTTGTTTTATGAAATATGCCAACCGACCCATATAACCGCTACATTCATACAACATAAAGTGATGCCTGTGGTAGCGACCGAAACAACTACATGCACTCTCCTTTGTATGCTGAGCGGAAAGCACTTGAGGCGTAGGACGGCGGCCCTTCTTCGCTCGATTTTGCATCTCCCACGAAATTGCTACTGCATATCTTGCATTTCTTTGAAGGCACCCAATCCATGCCATCTTCGTTGCAGAGGTAAACATAAAAACAAATCAACATACTGTGCTCCACGCATGCAATGAACGATGTACGGTGCCGTTATCCAACGTCATGTACGTGCAGCATGCATGACAAATGCCAACTCCCCTATTGGGCATTTTAAGACTTCAGCATGTGCCTACTTATACAACATGCAGTGCTTAAGAAACGAAGCTATAAATTACCTTTTCGCGACGAACAAGGCAAATCCAACACTACCGTTGGTTTGTCTCTCAATACTGCGTTGAGAAATCATAAAATTTTGTTTCTGCAGGCGAATTCATTGCTGCTGTCTGCAACACAGCAGTTTGTCCGGCTGTTTATGTGCGGCATTTGTATCCGAGAAAGAGGCGCCGCGCTCAATCGTGACGACGCGCACAGTAAGACACAGCACTCCGAGAGCCATTGTTGGGTCTTCTCTAGCCTTCACGACAGGGAAGCGCTCGCCGCCACGAGTGGCGCGTATGTCGCTCTGGAGATAGATGCGCAGGGTGCCTGTACCTACCATCTATGACGCTTAAAAAATTCTCCGTGTTATTTGGCGTCCCCTACTTTTCGCCACTTTATGATGCTCCCTCCTTGGCTATCCCATTTTGAAACCCGTTGTATCCAACATATGCTCGCAAAAATTGCAGATATTTGACATTTTTAATCATGGTATTCAGCCAAAGCTTCACAGCATGGTTTTCGCACTGACCTACGTAGAGCGAGCAGTGTATGCTGCATGATCAGACGTGTTCCGATTTATCTAGCATGGCTGGCTCTGAGACAAGGCTTCGTTGCTGGTGACTCTTATACCAATTGACGGATGTCATGACTATTGGCATCTCGTCATTTAACGTGGTCAACTACCTTCCACTCTCTCCTCAGCTCCTGTCTGTCATCCAAATGTCAACGAGTAAAGGTCATCCCCTTGTGGCGTGACACCAATGTAGTGCGGAAGGTTGCATTGCGGGACCTAGCGGTAGCGTACCATTTGGCCATGAATGACCTCTAACTCTGTATTTGTCAAATTTAATGCTATGTGAAGACCTGCACTGCCTAGTTTAGTAATGTTTGTGCTTCGAAAGGTACCACTCGCCGAGGATCAACAAACACGTGCGCTCCTGGGCTCGTGCGTGTCCCGGCAGTCAGCAGTCTAAAAAAGCGCCGCGCGGAATCCCCTTTCGGCAACTAGCACCCCTACTACAGGCTTTCGACAACATCCACATTGATATCCAGTGCCTCTTTCCATCTACGGTACTGCTGAGTATTCCTATCTGTTTGACACATCGTTTATTTTGTTAATTGTTTTTAGGGCTAGCATCGCTCGTCCTGGGTTTCGCGGTACAAGTTTCCTGTTATTGCCATGCCCAGCGCCATCGTCAAATATTTATTTTTATTACGAAAGCAATACTGCTCTAGGTTTCGAGCCTTCAGCGAAGCGCGGCCGGTAGCCACGTCTTACCCACGTGACGCTGTGACGTCACACCCCACGTGACACTAGGGTGAAAGCTGGGCTACCAGCTCAAGCGGTCGGCAGGGGCTACCAACTTGGGTCTTTCGATCGTTTCACGCGGGGGCGGTTATATCAGAATCAGCATGCTAGGACCCTAGCATTTACGTTACCCTTATAGGCCACTAATGCACGTTCATACCGCTTCGTTACAGCGGACATTTATATGCGGGGCGAGGAAGAAGAAAATGAGAAGAAGAACGCTCGGTCACCCGCAGGTAATGCTTTCGCTCAATAATTGGTTCAGCAGCTTTGATCCCTTGTAATTTTTACAAAACATTATGCACCAGCTGGAGCTTGCCGAGGCCGCTTGAACTTCACACCCTATCACCAAAGACGTGGCCAACATGCTCCCTCTTCATTTAAAGATATCCGTCAAATTCAACTAGACACCACTCATAGGATAGCATTTCTACTACTTGTTATGTTCAGACTTCTTCCTTCATTGAAAAAAGGCTCTCTGTTACCCTTCAGCCAAGCTTACCTTCGGACCGCTCCTGCGTCTTCCTGGTCAATTCGGAAAATTCATTCATTTGTCTAAAAGCATCGAACCTGCATATTATGACAAACTCTCCAGTAATTAGGCAGTCATCTCCAAATTCCAGACCTACGAAAGAATTCTCGCCTTTATTCAAATGCGACATAAAGAAATTGAAAGCAGCTTGAGCACTGGCAAGTAATAAGCAATAAGTGTCAAATAATAATCCTTCTCTTACCAAAAACCTTCCAGCCTTCTACACATTGTTCCTAATGCACTTAAATATGTGAGGTGGGTCTAGGATTGTGTGAACTGTTTTGTCAGGGTTGCATGGATGCGGGAAGCACGTCTGAAGCTTTCCGATGTTGCCACTAATACCTATGAAACGAGTGCCATGTCGGACTCTCATCTGAACGCTTTTTCTCACACTCATTTCTTCAAACATCAATACAGCTAAAACAATTTCAATTCATTTTAAACTATGTCTTCAGTATCACACAAATGCTTCAAACACAATTTTAGCAAATGTTTACCCCGATGCACTCTGTCTGGAGTGGCTTGCAGCTTTTTCTTTAGGACTGTGAATAGATTTGAATCAAAACCAAAATCAGCATTCAGGTTTTGCATGTAACCAAATATTGTGCGAGGGTTTTGCTGAGGCAGATAATCATTCTCGTATAGGAACGTGTACACCGCTGCAGACTTTATCTGCAGACGAAGACAGCCGTAAAGCCACATCCTTATTATATCTATATAGACAAAAACAATAAATTATAAGTAGGCAACGCGTTGCTGGCCCCTCACACTTTAAATGGATTCCAGCAGCCAGCAATCGTGGAACAAAAAAGAGAACTCTACGCGTTCATTACAGACATAAAGCCAGCATTAAAGGACTCAGCTAAAACTGGAAAGCAGATATTTTTTTTATCCTCTGACACAGTTAAAACGGAAGCATCACAACTCACACATAGCCGCAATCTGCGATCATTAATTTCAGAACAGTAATTTACAGGCATATGTTTCCGCTCAGTTTCTGAAGTGCAATTCTTTCACCTTGCTGTTTTCGAATACTTCAGGGTGGACTTCATCAGCCACTGATCAAAAATTACCTTCTGAAGCGAAGACAACATTGCGATGTCTCCCTACAATCTTCTGCGCTTGTTTGCCTTAATTGCCATCATTGCCAGCTTCATCTGGCACAGGCGAAGGTGTTGCTGTGCGATACGCAGCTGGCCTTTCGCTGCCTGTAGCTCTGACAGTGAACATTTCGCTTCCTCTGTCTGAAGGCTAGTGTGTGAACGTGTGGAGGCACGTTCAGGGATCAGTGTCATATCTGCACGAAAAAGTAAAACGCAATTCTTCTGAACGAGGAAATAGGTGATGATATAGTCCACTGCAGGAAAAACGTGCTGACAACAACAACAAAAGATGCCCAGTGACGTGAGCGGCTTACCTTCATCTCCGTATGCGGCAGCGAACTGGTATGCGCTTTTAGAGCCAGCAATTTCTGCCACAGCGCTGACTCTGACGATTTTCGGAGTCGTTTTGCTGGTGGCTTGACTCTGGGCCTGCGAGTTCGTTGCTTCGGCTTACTCAAGTACGATGGTAGTCCTTCTAATATGCGTGGGACGACGCCGGGTCTGAGTTTCTTTCTGGCGTTACAGCGACACAGGCTGTCCACCAACTAAAAACTCGTCAGTCCGAATAATATTCAGGGGATCAAAATGCCTCTCGCAGACACGGACATGCTTTGGGTTGAAACTGAATTCACCGCTTTCTAGTCTTGGTATCGCCCGGTTTCATGCTGCTCGGCATAGTTCGGCAAACAGAACAGGGAGGCCCTCTGCAGCGTGCCACTAAATCCAGAACGGCAACCCGTCACACAGCAGGTCTCCGGCATTGCAGGCTAGCGCGTCACATTTACTGCAATATTTAGAGCGAAAATAGCAGCTTCCACACAACCGGCGTCGCTCTCCGCCTGTAACCTCGCGGTTTCAACGACGCTGGCTTGGCCCACAAAGCACTCCGTGGGCCGCATCGCGGAAGACGCATTCAACATATAATGCTCTCCCATAGCGTTATGGCGGCGTTTCCTGACCATAGAAGCATTGAAGGACTCTTGTATAATAATATACGATCAACAGTTAGAAAGGAGGCACGAAATTAGAAATCTTGTGCTTAACTGTGCCCTTGGTCAGTTGGCGAGAATCTGCCAAAATATTTATTTGCTATGCGTCGGCATACACTGCTCCTGTTTCATAATATCTACGTATGGCCAATACTTTAATGCGGCTCCATTCTCTTTCCAGGGTGCCTAAAGTAAAAGCTTTGACCCCTGTCTGTTTTAGAACTACTAACTCTGCGTCTTCGCTTAGGTCTGCACAAATCAATGGCTAATGCTGTACTGTGCACTTGGAAGCTCGGATTCCTAATTTAAATTTGTGGTTTCAGCTTCTCGCTGTGCGAATGTTTTTAAGGTCTTTGAAGCCTGTCCCTGGATTGGCTAACCTCATATTTACTTCGAATCCATCATATGTTTTGATAATATTTGGCCTAGGTATAAGCTCCCTGAGGTTATGTTTACTACTTCCGTACTGTCGACACTTTCCGTGTCAATGAATTTTTTAGTAAGTCAATCACCGGTGGCCTGATACTGTAATCTCATTTGATGACACCCTCCCAGGGAATGATAAGAATTTGCCTGCTAATGTATTAAATTGCCTTATAGAGGAGTATTTAGCCAATGTTCTGTGCCATATTGCCATTTTTGCAGATGCATTCCAGCGGAATGAGAAGACAGCTATTGGCACGTACTCCCTGGCTCTTGGCTGTAATTATTCATTTGGGGTCCCTGACTATACGCCCAGTTGTTTTGCTGAGTTTTTGGCCATTGAGTTGGCCTTAATAAAGATTCGTAGTAATATACCTAAGGCTTGCTTTGTGACTAGGGATGGGTCGCTCCAGAGCGAGTCGGATCTTCGGAGCCGCTCCTTTCAAAGAGCGGGTGAACCATTTGGCTCAGCAAAGTCGAAGCCGGATCCGTCGGAGCCGTCAGATCCGAAGCGGTCCGAGCCGAAACGGTCGAAGCCATCGGTGTGGTCGCAGCCGTCGGGTCTTCCAGAGACCTGGAGCCGAATTACAGACGGCTAACACTCACACTCACACTCACAATCTTCCTGTTGGCCAGCGGCAACACGGCGGGAGTGGCCGTCCTTTACATCATCGACGTCTGCTGTTTACGTCATGAACACACTTGAAGTGATGACGTTGGCTACTAGCCAATTGTGGGCGGGGGTTGTGAGCGACGCGAGCCGCTCACAACTTGTTTGTGAGCGCTCACAAAGGGAAAATGGCGGCGATCTATGCGGCGGCTGGCGTTCTCGTGAGGCGGTAGCGGTGGCGCCCTGACTCGATCATCGGCGAAGGATGGTGTACGAAGACTGTTTGACGTGCCGGGCGAGATGTTTCGACGCATGTTGCTACTCGAGAAGGATATAGGACAGTGACTGTGCGACGCGATGAACTGAGATAGGTGTGTGCGGCCGAGTGTGCTGTCTGTGTGGCGGCAGATAATGTGTGCACTGCGCTTTTTCCGAACTGCTAGTGGCTTCCAAGCCGCTACTGACAACGCGGCGAACATCGGCCTCGCGCAGCCGACAGTTCAAAAGCGTTTGCGGCGGCGTGAAGCTAGGACGGCGAAGAAGAAAGGCCTCCTTCGTCACGGCAGCATACCCGGCGTCATCGGGTTTGTCGATGGCACATCGGTCGTCTACGATTAGCCTTGAAATGTCCGTGTTTCAGATATCAGATGCCAACATGATTTTGGCTATGAACCTCTCTACCTGGGATCTTGGCATGATGCTTTCTTCTGGCGATCGACACTCTCGGCTGCACACAGGCATGACGCAGATCGAGGCCGGCCTGCTGCGAGACGTCGAATTCACGACACTGAGCCGCGCTGCTCTCTGCAAGATAAGTTACGGTATGCTCCGCACACCTCACATGTATTACCGTTCTTAGGCTTTTATAAAAGCTGGAACATAAGACACTAGTACATTGTTGAAACGCCTACGTAAGAAACGAAGATGGGAAGGCGTGTTTGATGCCTGTATTGAGTAGGAATGGGGCATCATTTATACCGATATGAAGTGCAAGGCTGTCCTTACAGCAGTGTTGCTGAAACGTTCAATCATTCATTGTCTGCAAAACCTGGCAATGAGCTACTTGATGCGACTCTTCCATTGTGTCAGTAAGGCGTTTATGAGGCTGTTGAGGTCGACAACGACGTTACGAAGAATGTGCTTAACAGCGTGCCATTTTCGGTTATGCTGGTGAGAGGGGCACCTGTTGGAGACATGGCTGCCAGTGCCATGGAATCCCGGTCCGGACTCTCCATAACGGTTATAGAACGAGGCATACACCTCCACAGGGTTAATGGTGGATAACTGTATCGCCGTGCTGAAGACCCGCTTCCGGTGCTTGAAAAAGTACTAGACGTTTCTCTACCAGCCAGAGCCTGTTGCATAACGTCTTTGGATGTCTTTCTGCCTGCCTGCAGACGAGGAGGGTGCTGCTGGCTTGGACAAGAAAGGGTCACATCTGTGCACTGGCTACATGGAAGTGGGATCACTATTGCCATGCATATCTATAGTGAAGAGCCGTACAGAATCATGTTGTGAGCCTGTTACACAGAACCTACCACCAGAGGCTGGCACAGCTGCCCATGGTGCGGCAACCGCTTTGGTGTCAATCCCAGCACAGCAATCGGCCGTGATATACCACACGTAGCTGACCAACTCATTACAGGCAGCCAAGTGCAGCGTCTTCTCGTTTCATGTCTGTGCCAGAAACCTGTTGTGATAAAGATGCATATTCTCGAACCATGCGTTAAAACACCTCATCTGTCAAGTCAAATTTGTCTTCATACACCCCCCTTCACTCTTGCTTGCAACCGTGCATGTTGGTGTTTGTGTGTGTGCGTGTGTTTGAGTACATAATTAAAGTGTTTCACAACAAGGCAGCAATTGTGATGCCTATCGGAATGGGAAAGCCTCACAGAAGTTTTTTGATAAGCACGTGTATCCACTGTGCACCTTTATTTTCCTGCAGCATTTCACCCGCTTGAATATGCAGCAGCGAAGCCAACTGCCTGCAATAGCATCGGCAGTTATTTGACGTGCTGCACAATTGTGCTACACAGAGAGTACACGCAAGACTACTTTTTAGAGCCTGAGGGCTGGCACAGTACTCATCGCTGGTCTGACATACTTCAGAAGCAAGAAATGAAAGTATTGTGCATAAAACTACGACACAGAGACAAGGCACAAAAGATTAGTTGCTTAATGATTACAGGCTTGCATAGTAGTTGTCATAGGTTTGGCATATTTCAGAAGCAGGAAACAAAGTATGGCACTTAGCAGTGCAGAAACATGACACAAGTAGTGCTATGTACAATGTTTGCATAGGGCAGTCTCCATTGGTGAGCCTTTCAGGACTACAGGCCTGCATATACTGTTAGGATGCATAGAACGCATTTGCTTAATGCTAAAAGTGTAAAGCTGGCAAATTGAAAGCATAATATTGCGAGTTTTAGTGCTCGCATTGATTGTAGCATAAGTAGAAAATCCCATGGGTATACAATCTTGTGCAAAAATGTCACATATGCATCAAGCAAATGGTGTGTTGACAAAGGTATCGCTTAAAAGCAAAGCAACCCAGTCATTGAGAACAAAGCAAAAAAATAGAGCACACTACAATGAGCACTACATCGAAAGCCCTGTCACGGTGGCACTGCAGTGAATGAAGGCTTCAGGTTCAGTCCCGGCTGGTGTGGGAGCATTCCCATGATCATGTTCTTTTCTAAACTATCCAGCTACATACAAACAGATGATCATGCAACCACGGAACTTCATTTTGGCCTACACTACATGCTTCACAGTCGTCTTGAATTTCCTAAAGAGAAACAAATAGAACCACACAGCTTGCACATTACACTTTCAGCACTTTTCTCATCGATACTAGTAGGCGCCGACCGCAAACACTTCCGCAAGTTTTCTTTGTCCATTTCTGTGTCAAGCGCTCTATGAAATTTTATCGCTGCAGGCTCTGAACTTCGACTGCATTTTATTAGATTTTCAGCATGTTCACGGCATCCGCACAGTACTTCGATTTCAGACGACGCTTAGAAAAGCAGCACCTTGTCGGGCAATCAGCTGTTTGCTTGCAGGCCGCCATGTGCACGCCATGACGCCGCCGCCGAACCCTCGCGGCCACCAAAGTTACCTAATAGAAAGTATATTTACAAAACTAAGAACGCTTCTACATGAGTTTAATGTTATTCAATATTAAAAAGTGTACCTTGCCAAAATAAACTTTTGTCTGTTTTACTTATTGCGTATTAATTGCGTCGTGTTACAGAAAGTTAGGAGACGGTCCCTGCTCAGTTTTGTGCCACACTGTGGCAACAGCGTTTGCCGAGGATTCAGAACTACCTCGGGCGGAGCCACGTTAAAGGTCACTGGTAATTGGACGATTTCGTATACTAATCACGATTGACGTCTCAAGGCTGCGTCACAGCTCCGTAATTTTGACGTCACGCGCACAAACTTGTGAGCGGAGTCCGTAATTCGGGCCCTGGTTGATGGTTCTCTTGTTCAGTGAACCTTTCCGTCACAGATGGGTGCGACTTTCGCGCCATCTATTAGCAATGCGAGAAAGCAACTTCCTGCCCTTTCTCGCAAGATTCGCAATAATCTCCTCGCCCTCGGCTGTGTTTTGAGCGGAGTGCGCTGTTCTTTAAGAGAGCGAGGGAGGTGGTTCTTTTGCTTTTGTTTTGTTCTATGGATGGAGATCTGGGAGATGGCTGGAACGGCGGTTCTTTTGAAAAGCCGGCTCTCGTTCAGTGAGCCCTGCCTGTCGGATCCGGGTGAGAGTTTAAAAAACGCAAAGCGAGAAAGCAACTATACCGCCGTTCCTTGTCAGTGTCACAACAAACCCATTGCCTTCGGAGCTTTCCGCGGGTTACGCGGGCGCACTGCTGCTGGACATGTAGTGCGAAGAGAGGATAACCGATGGTCGCTGAGGGTAACAAACTGGATTCCAAGGGAAGGAAAGCGTAGCAGGGGGCGGCAGAAAGTTAGGTGGGCGGATGTGATTAAGAAGTTCGCACGGGTCAAGTGGATGCAGCTAGCTCAGAACCGGGTTAAGTGGAAAAATATGGGAGAGGCCTTCGCCCTGCAGTGGGTATAATAAGGCTGATGATGATGATGATGACTGCTGCTGGAGTCCGCACATTTTTTTTTCTGGCATTTTTGTGGTTATGTTCCATGCCGACGAGTGGGGAGCGGTACTATTACTCGTCCGCAGAGCAAAGGGGTCCGAATGTTCCGCGTTCTTAGTAACACTTTCCTCAGTCATCTCAACGGGCCGAAACCGCTAACTCAATCAAAACCGCATGGAGTAACTGATACTATTATATATATATGTATACATATATGTATATATATATGAAGGAAAGAAGCCAACAGTCGGCGAGGCCAAGGAAAGCATTGGAGAGTGTAATTAGTCTTTTGTTTTTATATTTACTTCGATAATTACATAAATTAGTAATTCAATCTGTTTAGGGGAAAGATGATTTAACATAAAGAAGAAGAAAAAACAACGTGCCGATGGTGGGAACCGAACCCAAGACCTCCGAATATCGCGTCCGGTGCTCTTCCAACTGAGCTACATCGGCCGCTGTCCCTCCCTGCTAATTTCTTTGGTATTAATGTTGTCTATATACGAACCTTGAGAGAGTTCACCAGCGCCACCGTCAACCATAGCAGCGGACCTGGAACGTCCTGCGTTACCGCCAGCGTCACGTAGAACGTGATCAAGAGCAAAGGCGGAAGTTGTGCTAGAACCCTCTTACGCTACCTCTTACGCTACCATAGGTAGAACCCTCTTACGCTACCATAGGTAGAACCCTCGTACGCTACCTATGGTAGCGTAAGAGGGTTCTACCTATGGAGAGGGTTCTACCTATGGTAGCGTAAGAGGGTAGCATAAGAGGTAGCGTAAGAGGGTTCTATGCTAGCTAACGAAAGCTATGCTAGAACCCTCTTACGCTACCTCTTACGCTACCATAGGTAGAACCCTCTTACGCTACCTATGGTAGCCTAAAAGGGTAGCGCAAGAGGTAGCGTAAGAGGGTTCTAGCATAGCTTTTGCCCTCGCTCTTGATCACGTTCTACGTGACGCTGGCGGTGCCAAATGACGTTCCACGTCCGCCACTATGGTTGAGGGTAGCGTTGGTGAACACTCTTAAGGTTCGCATACAGACAACATTAATACCGAAGAAAGTAGCAGGGGGAACAGCGGCCGATGTAGCTCAGTTGGAAGAGCACTGGACGCGATATTCGGAGGTCGTGGGTTCAGTTCCCACCATCGGCACGTCGTTTTTTTTCTTCGACTTTGTGTTTAATCATCTTTCCTCTAAACAGATTGCATTACTAATTTATGTAATTATCGAAGTAAAAATTAAAAAGAAAAGACTAATTACAATCTCCAATGCTTTCCTTGGCCTCGCCGACTGTTGGCTTCTTTTATTCAAGTATTATAACAGCACCTTCTTTTCCCCTTTATTTATCTGTGTATATATATATATATATATATGTGTGTGTGTGTGTGTGTGTGTGTGTGTAATATCCGGCCCCTTCTAATCGACCCACACACCTCTACAGGTGTGAGTGAGCCAGTGAGCCGTTTAAGTGAGCTGAGCCGCTCCGATCCGCGAACTAAAGTGAGCCGTCTTGCCCATCTCTATTTGAAAGAGGTTGAAAGAGGTCAACAATTTCAGTTGTACCCTGCTTTGCCGTACCCTTTATTTTTCTTCCCCCTCATACTGAACAATTGCGTTTTCATTGGATCACTGGACACTGTGGCACTACATCTAATAAGAGGGCAGATTTTTTTAGTGAAGTCCGGCTTTGGTGGACCTCCTGTTCCGTTCATAACTGATACATTCCACCTAATTTTAGCACAGTTTCAGAATTTCCAACGTCTTTATTACCTGACTCATGAGTCTTTCCTTTACGCAGAGTATTACCAACACATGGAATGACCTTGATATAGGCGCATATGTAGTTCAAAGCAATGTGAGGTGTATGTGACTGTGTTGAGCTGCAGGATTACCGCAACTAAAGCTGTATTTATGTCATTGAGGCCTATCCGTTTCTAACCTCTGTGAAGAAGAAATTGAATCCTTATACCATTTTTTCCTCTTCTGCCGGCGGTTCTCATCACTCTATCAAATTTACTTAGCAACTTCCCTATGTAGATTAGGGCTTCCTTTAACCATTCCAATTCTCTCCTTCGGGGAAAGCATCACGGGACATGACTTGAAACTAGTGTGCAATCCTGTTCGTTATTAGATAAATTTATCAGGCAAATTCCTACGTAGGTGAGAGTTCATTTCCATTTTTCTTTTTGCAATTTCTAGTTACCCACCCACATTTGATTAAATACTTCACTTCTTGAAAGCATATTGTGGGAAACGCGGGGCCAAAGTGATGTGCTCCCTGACAAAGACGACGACCGAGGAACGCGGCACGACGAAGCGCTGAGAAAGAGGACGACGATGACAGAGTGACAGACGGCTACTGAAGTCTTAGCGTCGAGTTCAGCCCATCGCAGTGCCGTTACATTAAGTGCATCCCCTTACCATCGGTCGCGGGTTCGACACAATCTGACGCTGGATCTCCGCAGTGGCCGTCACCTCGGAACCGTCACGATGACAACCGACGCGGCTCCATTTACCTCCGCAACTCCAACTGTCGTCTTAGCCCACCCCGTGACCCTGGCCCATTCTGCGGTACAGATGAGGTCGATGTCAAGGACTGGCTTTCGCTTTAAGAGCGTGTTAGCCAGCACAACAGGTGGGACGCCACGCTGATGCTGGTCAATGTCATCTTCTACCTTAATGGCACGGCACGCGTGTGGTTCGAAACACGTGAAGCAGATATACCCTCTTGGGATGTTTGCAAACAAAACCTCCATGACCGCTTCGGAAAACCGGTTGGCCGTCAACTCGCCGCCACGAGGGACCTCGCCACACGTGCCCAGACATCTACCGAGCCTTATATTACGTATATACAAGACGTTCTGGCCCTCTGCGGAAAAGTGGATAAAGACCTGACAGAACCTGCTAAGGTGGGGCACATCCTCAAAGGCATAACCGACGATGCCTTCAATCTGCTACTCTGTCGGGACGGTTCTACGGTTGACTCCGTTCTGCAGGTTTGTCGACAGTTCGAGCAGGCCAAACACAAACGCATTGCTCATCGCTTCAATCAACTCCCCAACACTGCCCCTAGCTCCACGTGCGAAGATCTGCCGACCCTAAGGTAACCTTCCAACACTGAAAATCTGACCCGCATCGCGCATCGTGAACTAGAAGCGCTCGCTCCTGCTGCATCCAACCGGCCCTCCTCGGACAGCTACCTAGCCACGATATCCCTCATTCAAGCCGTCGTTCGTCAAGAGGTTGCACACTTGGGCGTCCCCTATAGCCACACCGTGAAACACCACAGTTCGAGCCCCGTCCCTCCCATGCTCGCCACTGCTACGCCCCGCAACGCCTACACGCCACGCTACTGATACCGCAATCCTGATGATTGGCGCACCCGTTACGACAGGCCGATCTGTTTCACGTGCTCGCGTATCGGCCACATCTATCGCCACTGCCGCAGCCACTGGACATCACCGCCTCGACGTTTTCCTTACGTTGATCGCTACTCGGATTACCGTCACCGCCGTTTCACGCCTCGTTATGAGCCGCTCCGCACCAATATCGCTCCGCCTCCTCCTGTGCCCAGGTGCTCTCCTTCTCCGCCAGCCCACCGTTTCCGTTCACCTCTTCCTAGCGGCAGTTCCTCGCCGTCCTCTGCCGGCCGCATCACCGGAAACTAGCCAATGCAGCTCCCGGAGGTGACGTTGCATTGGTATCCCGACCTGGAAATCCTCTACTACCCATTTCTTCGCCCTGTAACCTCCTCTCCCTGTTTGTGGATGGTGTTCCCGTCTCTGCCTTCATTGACACTGGTGCTCAAGTCTCGATCATGAGCTCACCGTTTTGCCGCCGCCTCAAGAAAGTACAGACCCCCGCCGCTTCGCCCAGCGTTCGTGTTGCATATGGCAGTACTGCTGCGTCACTGGGCTGTGCACTGCCCGAGTCCCCCTTGCCGGTCACCACATCCCTGTTTTCTTCACCGTCCTCAACCAGTGCCCTCACCAATGTGATCCTCGACCTTGACTTTTTAATGGCTCACTCTGTCCTTATCGACTGCTCCAGCGGCCTTCTTCGTTTGGACCTACCTGTCTGCTCAGAACATCCTCCATCTACACCTCGCCTTCGCTCCACCGAGTTTGCTCGCCTGCCCCCTGACTCTGCTGTTTACCTACCTCTCTCACCTTTCCCGCCTGTGCCTGACGGTGACTATGCTGCTTGCCCTATCAACGAGGTCTTTCTTGACCGCAAAGTCGTTCTTCATCATCTCATCGTACGCGTTACTCAGAACAGCGAATACCTTCCTATCCTGAACTTCAGTCTGTTACCCCAAGTTCTCCCCGAAGGAATATCCCTTGCTACCTTGTCCACTCTCACAGACTGCACCATTTGTGCACTCACGCCTGGCCCACATTCAAGCGTCCTTCCAACACCCGTACTCCCCACCACAATTACCGACCCTATTTCCGCAATGATTGCCTCTGACCTCAGCCCCGAACACGCTCAGGACCTGCACAAGCTTTTATCCTTCTCCGACATTTGTGACTTTGCTGCCGGTTCTCTGGGCCAAACATCAGTTGTGACTCACCGCATTGACACCGGCGATGCAAAGCCTGTACATCAGAGGCCTTATCGTGTGTCCCTTTCTGAGCGCCAAGTCATCTAGCAGGAGGTCGACAAGATGTCGGCCAACGATATCATCGAACCTTCGAACAGCCCCTGGGCATCTTCTGTCATGTTCGTTAGAAAGAAAGACAATAGTTGGCTCTTTTGCGTCGACTATCGACATCTGAACAAGATTACAAGGAAAGATGTTTACTCGCTGCCCCGAATAGACAATGCCTTGGACTGTTTACATGGAGCCCCCTACTTTTCCTCCATCGACCTTCGTAGCGGCTACTGGCAGATCTCTGTCGACGAACAAGACCGCGAGAAGACAGCTTTTGTCATACCCGATGGACTTTACCAATTTAAGGTTATGCCTTTTGGACTTCGGAACGGCCCTGCTAAGTTCGAGCGAATGATAGACTCCTTACTCCGCCGCTTCAAATGGACGACTTGTCTATGTTACTCGGATGACGTGATTGACTTCTCGCCCTCGTTCGAAAGGCACCTTCGTCGCCTTTCTTCCATCTTGGCATTTTTCCGCCGTGCCGGACTTCAATTGAACTCAAAGAAGTGCAGTTTTGGTCGCCGCGAACTTAAAGTGCTTGGCCATTTGGTGAATGCCACCGGCGTGCAACCCGATCCCAATAACGTTCGCGCTGTTCGTGCTTTTCCATCTCCCCGTTCACCCCGTGATGTCCGCAGCTTTATAGGACTGTGTTCTTATTTTCGCCGGTTCGCCCCAACCGTTGCCGCTGTTGCTCGTCCTCTCACCAATCTGCTGATGAAATGCGTTCCTTTCTCATGCGGACCAGAGCAGGCTAACGCATTCTCCATCCTCATCGCTGTTCTCACCAATCCTCCTGTATTGGCCCATTCCAACCCGTCTGCCCCGACGGAAATTCGCAACAATGCCAGAGGCCACGGGATTGGTGCTATTCTTGCACAGCGACAACGCGGCCAACATGGCGTGATTGCCTACGCCAGTCGTCTCCTGTCATCAGCGGAACAGAACTATTTTATTACGGAACGGGAGTGCCTGGCTCTCGTTTGGGCCGTTGGAATATTCAGACCCTACTTGTTTGGCCGACCCTTCACTGTAATTACCGGTCACCACGCCTTATGTTGGCTCTCTTCCCTCAAGGATCCTGCTGGCCGCCTCGGCCGCTGGGCACTGCGCTTGCAGGAGTGTACCTTTTCCGCTGTATACAAATCCGGTCGGCTCCACCAGGATGCAGACTGTCTGTCCCGTTATCCCGTCGATCCCCCTTCCTCTACTGACCATGAGTCGGACGCCTGTGTCTTCTATATCGGACGTTTCCCACATAGCCGACGAACAGCGCTTGGACCCAACCCTCAGTTCTCTTATCGACCACCTCCGCACACACAGCCGTGACTCTTCCCTCGCCCTGTTCTTCCTTCATGGGAATATGCTGTACCACCGCAACCTGCGACCTCATGGCGCTAGGCACTTGCTGGTTGTTCCCCAACACCTACGCTCTGCCGTTCTCGAAGAAATGCATGACGCCTTTACAGCTGGTCATCTTGGCCTGTCACGCACATACGACTGCATGCGCCGGCGTTTCTTCTGGCCTAGACTCTACCGCTCTGTCTAACGTTATGTAGCCGCTTGAACCTCTGTCAACGCCGGAAGAAACCCCCTGTGCTACCACCTGGACACCTGCAGCCGATTGCTATCCCGACTGGGCCATTTTCTCTTGTTGACCTTGACTTCCTAGGGCCCTTCCCCGAGTCCTTCTCAGGAAACAAAGGGATCGCTGTGGCCACCGATTATGCCACGCGGTACGTGATCACTCGCGCCATTCCAACCAGCTGCGCCACAGACGTTGCTGACTTCCTTTTGTACGATGTCATACTTCACCATGATGCTCCCCATCAACTACTTACCGACCGTGGCTGCTGTTTCCTTTCGCGAATTGCCGAGGAAATACTTCGTTCTTGCTCCGTTCGGCACAAGTTCACCAGTGCGTATCACCCTCAGACGAACAGGCCTTACGAAGCGTATTAACCGCACACTCACCGACATGCTCGCAGTGTACGTATCCGACCGTCATCGCGACCGGGATATTAGTCTGCCATTTGTCACTTTTGCTTATAACTCTTCACGTCATGACACTGCTGGGTACTCTCCATCCTATCTTCTCTTTGGAAGAGACCCCTTACTGCCCTTCGAAACTTTGCTTCACGCCGCTGGCCCCGTCAAAATCTATGCCCGCGAAACCATCGCC
Organism: Amblyomma maculatum; assembly: GCF_055883805.1. NCBI lineage: Eukaryota > Metazoa > Arthropoda > Arachnida > Ixodida > Ixodidae > Amblyomma > Amblyomma maculatum. The sequence continues at coordinate 101,000,217 of NC_139353.1, forward strand.
CGAGCCGACGCTGCTCGCCAGATTGCTCGCCACAACCTCACCATCTCTTAAGGAGCTCAAAAACGCCGCTACGAGGCTCACCACTGCGATGTGCACTGTCCTCCCGGATCTCTGGTGTTGCTCTGGCTTCCGTGCCGTCATGTGGGGTTGTGTCAGAAACTTCTGCCCCACTACACTGGTCCTTACCGTATACTACGCCCAGTGACCGACGTGCCCTATGAGATTGCACCGCTCCACCCAGTCACCGACTGCTACATGCACTTCCGAAATCGTACATGTCGCCCGCCTCAAGCCATATTACTCCCGCTCCACACCGCACGCCTAATACGCACCGGGACATTGCCTTTTCCCGAGAGAGGTAGTGTTACCGGGAAACGCGGGACCAAAGTGATGTGCTCACTGGCAAAGACGACGACCAAGGAACGCGGGCACGACGAAGTGTTGAGAAAGAGGACGACGCTGAAAGAGTGAATACTGCACGGCTACTGAATCATAGCGTCGAGTTCAGCCCATCGCAGTCACCACCATCATCATCATCATCATCATCATCATCATCATCATCATCATCATCAGCCTGACTATACCCACTGCAGGGCGAAGGCCTCTTCCATATTTCTCCACCTTACCCGGTTCTGTGCTAGCTGCATCCATTTGACCCCCGCGAACTTCTTAAACTTATCCGCCCACCTAACTTTCTGCCGCCCCCTGCTACGCTTTCCTTCTCTTGGAATCCAGTTTGTTACCCTAAGCGATGATCGGTTACCCTCTCTTCGCACATTTCCCGCCCATGCCCATTTCTTCTGAATTTCCACTAGAATGTTCTTAACGAGCTTTCTATGACCCACTCTGCACGCTTCCTATCTCTTAATGTTACCCCTACCATTTTGCGTTCCATAGCCGTCTGGGTTGTCCTCAACTTAAGTAGAACTTCCTTGGTTAGCCTCCACGTCTCAGCCCCATAGGTGAGTACAGGTAAGATGCAACTGTTCTATACTTTCCTCCTGAGGGATACCGGTAAGCTGCTAGTCATAATCTGCGAGTGCTTACCAAATGCGCTCCATCCTAATATTACTATTCTTCTTGTTCTTTCCTTTTCAGGGTCCGGATCAGCGGTTACTGCCTGTCCTAAGTAGACATATTCGCCTACTACTTCCAGTATTTCGCTACCTAATGTAAACTGCTGTTCCTTCCCGAGGCTGTTGAACATAACCTTAGTCTTCTGCATATTGATTTTCAAGCCTACCTTTCTACTTTTCCTGTCTAGGTCCTCAATCATTATTTGCAGTTCATCCCCCGAGTTGCTTAGCAAGGCAATGTCATCAGCAAATCGCAGATTACTGAGGTATTCTCTATCTACCCTTATCCCTAACTGCTCCCATTCCAATACTTCCTCTAAGCAAGCTGTGAATAGTACTGGGGAGATTGTGTCTCCTTGCCTAACACCTTTCCTTATGGGAATTTACTTTCTTTATGCAGAACTTTCGTTGCTGTGCAGCCACTGTGTATATATTCCAGCACTTTCACGTACGGCTCGTCTACCCCCTGATTTCGCAATGCGTGCATCACCGCCGATGTTTCAATTGAGTCAAAGGCTTTTTCGTAATCAATGAATGCTATGTATAAGGGCTGGTTATATTCCGAGCATTTTTCTATCACCTGATTGATGGTATGGATATGATCGATAGTAGAGTACCGTTTCCGAAAACCTGCTTGATCCTTTGCTTGGTGGCAGTCTAAGGTTGTCCTGATTCTATTTATGATTACCTTAGTAAATACCTTATACGTAACAGACAGTAAGCTGATTGGTCTGTAATTTTTAAGGTCCTTAGAGTCCCCTTTCTTATGAATGAGGATAATGTTTGCATTCTTCCATGGTTCCGGTACCGTCGGTGATACCAGGCACTGCGTATACAGTTTTGGTGGCCAGTTTTTCTAGCACGATATCCCCCCCCTCCCCCCCCGTCCTTTAGCAAACCTGTAGTTATATCTTCCCTCTTTTCATAGTTTCTAAAGCTTTCTTGACTTCGTCCTTCGTCACTGCTGGAACGTCTTACTGTTTTTCCCTGCCGCTAATCTCGTTACGGTTCTGACTACTTTGGCTACTGTAGAGATCTGTATTGAAATCCTCGGCTACTTTGACTATCTTGCCCATATTGGTGATGACGTTGACCGCCTTGTTCCTTATCCCATACATCTGGTTTTTGCCTACGCCCAAATTCTTTACCGCTTTAAGGCTTCCCTGTTCTTTACAGCATGATCGATTTTCTCCATGTTATACTTCCTTATAGCAGCCACCTTGCGATTATTGATTAGCTTTGATATCTCGGCCAATTCGATCTGGTTTGTTAGATTGAAAGCTTTCATATTCTGGCGTTTCTTAATCTAATCTTTCGTCTCCTTAGACAGCTTACCGGTATCCTCTCTAACTATCTTACCGCCTACTTCTACTGCACACTTCGTAATGATATTTCTGAAATTATTGCTCATTGCTTCCAGGGTAATGCCGCCATCCTCGGTTAGAGCCGAATATCTATTCTGTAGCGAGATCCTGAATTCTTCTGCCCTCCCCCTCACCGCTAATTCGTTGATGGGTTTCTTTCTTACTAATCTGTGGCGTTCCTTCTTCAGATCCTGCATTAAGTACATCCCCGTAACAATATACTTAATATCTTCAATGTACCCTGGCAAATCTCACCGCCGTATGTACCATTGTGACTAAGGAAAACATCATCATTTACAGTTGGTAGTGTGCTTCTGTTCTGTGTTCCTCTCCACGTGTTTGTCTTCGCTGTGCCGCTGTTCTGGGCGCGTACACCTTTGTAGTCCAGTACGTTCGCTCATGCTTCGTCTGCCAATATGCAAGCGAACTCCTGAACGTTCTGCTGGAGGGTTGCTGCTGTTTCTATGCCCCAGGCCTTTCGATCGCGTCGTCATCAATTTGTACGGACTGCTTCCCTATTGTTGCTGGCAATCGCTGGGCTATCGTAGCGGTTGATCTAAAATGGTATGTAGAGATTGGCGCCCTTCATCTGCCACAGCTTCAGAACAAGTTTGTGTAATATTAGAGTGATTTTTTCGTCGCGAGGGCGCACCTGCAGAGCTGCCCAGAGGTTCAGTTCAGTTCAGTCGTTCAGTCGTGTCCAACTCTCGTGACCCTATGGACCATATGACGCCACGCTTTCCGGTCTCTCACTATCTTCCTAACATCACATAACTTCATCTGCTGCGCCTCGAGGATGTCATCTAACCATCGCGTTCACTGCCTACCCCTTCTCCAGTGACTCTCAACCTTTCCCAACATCAAATCTTTCTCCAGCGACTCCTCTGTTTTCATATGATGACCAAAGTAGCTGATTTTTAACTTTAGAATTTGACCCTCCAATGAGCAGTCAGGGATTATGGTCGACAATATCGATTGATTTGATCTTCTGGCAGTCCAAGAAACTCTGAAGAGTCTTCGCCAACACCACAATTCAAAAGCGTCAATTCTTCGGCTGTCAGCCTTCTTCACAGTCCAACTCTCACATTCATACATCACAACTGGAAAGACCATAGCACGAGTTATACGGAATTGGTTGGTAGACTAGTGTCTGTGCTCTTTGCTAGGCGGTCAAGGCTAACCATTGCTGTCTTTCCCAGAAGCAGGCGTCTCCTAATTTCATGGCTGCAGTCTCCTTCCGAGGTAATCTTGGAGCCCAAGAACAGAAAATCTGTCACAACTTCCACTTCTTGTCCATTGAGGCTTATTTTTTTTTGCTGTGCGAACGAAAAACGAATATAGATGCACAGACATGGTTGATCTCATTTTTTATTTATTTATTTCAACCTAAAAGGCCCCATAGAAGGGGTATTACAGGGTATGACATATTGTATACAGAACGTTAAGTCATGGTTGAGGTTTTGAAGCAACTCAGCTGGAATGCCATCAATTCCGCTAGCTTTGTTTTTAGAAAGGCTGCCTAAGGCCCATTCCTGCCACAGCTTCTTTATCTCTGAAGCTTCAGTGAGGTCCCTACCTCGTTTGGCCTTTATCACGACCAGCTTAGCACATGAGCTTCCTTTGATATCTTTGACTGTCTTATACAGATCTCTTGTTTTTTATTTATTTTTATTTATTTTAACCTCAAAGGCCCCATTGAATGGGGTATTACATGAGGGAGTGAGTTACAGGGCATAATATTGCTTCGAGTGATGCTTTGAACATTGATGGGTCTCTATGGAGCACGACGTCGGCAGGCAAGTCATTCCAGTCTTTTTCTGTGCGAACGAAAAACGAATATAGATGCGCAGATGTGCGGGCTTGCGGAGGATGGGTTGTCTTTTCGTGGTTCGTGCGGCTGGAGATGCGGTATGCAGGGATGATAACAGATTAGTGCGAAAGATGATAATAGAATTTATGAAAAAGAGATAGTCTTGCGATGCTACGCTGGTTAGCTAAAATTTGAAACTGAGCATTGCATTTTAGTTTCGTTACGCTTTCATGATAAGAATATGCAGAGAAGATGAATCTAGCGGCGCGGTTTTGTATTGCTTCTAGCGTGTTAGAAAGATTAAGTTGATTATTGTCCCAAATAGCGCATGCATATTCTAGTTTGGACCCTACAAATGTTGCATAGGCTAGTGATTTTAACGATGGTGGTGCTAGACGTAGTGTTCGCCGAAAATACCCCAGAACTCGATTTGCTTTTTTAGAAATTTGAGGTACATGGTACGTCCACTTAAGATCATGTGTTAAGTGAAGGCCGAGGTATTTATATGTGGTTACTGCTGCAATTTTTGAATTAGCTATTAGGTACTTAAAAGGTGGTTCAGAGGGACGCCTGTGAAAAGAAAGTAAAGAAGTTTTTTTCACGTTAAGAGACATGAGCCATTTACTGCACCAAGTTAAAATGCGATCAATGTCAGATTGAAGAAATTGGCGATCACTGTGAGTGATTATGTGATGGTGCACAACACAATCGTCAGCAAATAGGCGTATGTTAGAGCATATGTCAGTTGGCATGTGGTTTATAAAGATAAGAAAAAGCTGGCTGTTTTCTTCAGCTGCTTGGCACTGTATGTTCAGGAAGGCATTCTTATCTCTCCTTGCTATTTTCTCTGAAAATCCGCATTGATAACCTTGTATCTTTCTCTTTCCCCCATAACCTTTGTCATCCTCCTTTCCTCAGCTATTTGCAAAGCCTCCTCAGATAACCAGTTTGCTTTCTTGCATTTCTTTTGCTTTGGAGCTACCTTAGTAGCAACTTCTTGTATTATATCACGAACATCAGTCCAAATCTCTTCAGGCTCTCTGCCTTCTAGATATAATTCTTAAAATCGATTCCTCACTTCCAAAGCATATCCTGATGGAATGTGATCCAGATCATACCTGAAAGGACTTCTAGTTTTCTGCTTTTTCCTCAATCGAAGCTTAAATTTGTAAACAAGAAGCTGACAATAGGTGCCAAAATCGGTCCCAGGCCTTGTTTTTACCGCTTGTATAGCGCTTCTCCATCTCTGCCGGCAAAGAATATAATCAATCTGATTGCTTACAGACCGTCCGGCGAAGTCCATGTGTACAGGCGCCTCTTGTGCTGTTGAAAAAGAGTAATCGCTATGGTCAGGTTGTTTTTTTGCCAAAACTCTACTAGCCTCTGCCCATTCATTTGGCTAACTAAGACCGAACTTGCCTGTAATTCCGGATATTTCTTCACTCCCCACCTTTGCATTCCAGTCTCCTATTAGAAAAAGGACGTCTGATGATGGAGTGCGGTCTAAAATGCATTGCAGGTCAGCATAAAATCTCTCAACGTCAGCTTCTTCAGCAGCAGTGGTTGGTGCATAGACTTGGATAACTGTTATGTTGAAAGGGTGACCTTGAATCCGAAGTGGAATCATTCGGTCGTTTTTAGGATTGTACCCTAGCCCTGCTTTGCGCATTCTTGTGTTTACTATGAGAGCGACCCCATTCCTTCTCCTGTATTCGTGCCCACAATAAAAGACATAATGGTCACCGAAATTAATTTCTCCCATTCCGGTCCACTTGAGCTCGCTGATACCTAAGATATCAATGTTTAATCTGTCCATTTCTCGCTTGACGACATCCAGGTTACCTTGTGTCATAGACCTTACATTCCATGTTGCTATGTGATACATCTCCTTGCAACATCAGACTTTCCGGTCGCTTCCCGGCACATCCACACATGAGCATCCTTTTGGCTTTAGCCAGCCGCTTCATTCGTCCTGGAGCTACTAGAAATTGCCCTTTGTTCATCACCAGTAACATGTGGGACGCCTTCCAACCTGGGGGGCTCATCTTCCTGCGCAATAATATTAATGCTATTGTGACTGGCCATAGGGTTTTCTTGGCAGGAAATGCTGGAGTTGGTTGCCATTACCTTCTCCAGTTGATCACATTTTGTCAGAACTCTCTATCGTGACCTGTCTATCTTGGGTGGCCCTACACTGCAGAGCTCACGACTTCATCGAGTTTCGCAAGCCCCTCCGCCACGACAAGGCAGTGATCCATGAAGGGGTGCTCAGAGGTAGAGGGTGTCTTTTCTTGGATGTCGTTGGGAAAGCCCTGCTCACCAAGTGCGACATTATTTACAGAACCGCCTCCGCCTCTGATCCTAACGGCATCACAGAGTACTTTACTCGCACTCACTGCGGTAAGCTCTCAATTACGTCGTCTCCAATTACTCAGATTGTCCTCGTTCTTCCGTATACCAGTTATGCTCAAAATACCGCAATACGCTCTAATATTGGCTTCTCTCCATTTTTATTCTCTACAGCCACACCCTTCTGCTGCAATCGACACCATACGTAGCGTATCCACTTGACATATCCGAGTATACTCCTTTCTTCAGCCGCCCAACATGCGGAAGACTCAACAAATCGCCCGCGCGCTCAAGTCTAACACCTAGTACTGCCATGAATCCCACCATGACACCCAACACTCGACACCGGCCTTCTCGTCTGGCGCTCTGGTGTGGCTGTTGATACCCCCCAATACTCTCAGACTCTCCTTGAAATTTCTTGCCAAATATTATGACCCACACTGTGTTCTGAAGCGCATTTCGCCTGTTAATTTTGTTGTGAAACCTCTCAAGCCATCGCATAATCTCCGCCAACGCGGACGCGAGACAGTTCACGTCCAGAACCTCAAGCCCTAGTACTACCTTGCAATATCGCTTACACCGTAGGTCGCTAGGAAGGCTCCACTTCGCCACGCGGGCAATTGTGGAGAGGAGGTACGTGTGGAACATTGCAGTCAGTGCCACTGCTATCGCTGCGTGTGCTCGGACCATTACCTCCTCTAGAAAGATGCCTGCGGCATCGCTATCTTACCTGTTGGAGCCAGTGTGCCTTCAGCGGCGCGCGGTCGTCGAGAGATGGCGCCAGATACGCCCCTATCTCTGCAAACGGGGTTGGGGTGGTGCGGCGTCGAAGCTGCAATTGCTGTCCGGAAAGCACATGCTCGAATGCATGTTGCAGGCGGGCGCCGTAAGGATCGCTAGTTGCCACCTCATATGATAAAAAGAAAAAGTAAAATTATTCTGTTAAGCGGGGATCCAGGCACTGGTCGCGGACACTGGTAGCGAGCAGGACGGGAGCGGGGGTGGCCTAGCTAGCAGTCAGCTGGTACTCAAAATCACTTCCTCTTCCTCTTTCTCGGCGATATGTCCACCTAATCTGAACTTCTTTACAATCTGGCCCCCGCAGAAAAGAGGAGCCATCCTGGTGACTCAAGGAGACGAAAGGAATGTGGATCGTAGTAAGGCTTCAAACGGTCGACGTGACAATCTCACGCCCACGGCGGCGAAGGTCGGTGGATGCGGCTAGCGGTTCAACTAGGTAATTCACGGGAGAAGTCTGTTGGAGCACTAGATAGAGTCCGTGGTATTTGGAAATAAACTTGCTGGTCAGACCGGGTGGTGTCAATGGGACCCAGAGCCACACGTGAGCACCGGGCGAAAATTGGTGGACAGAGTGGCTGCTGTCGCTGTGCGCTTGTTTCTGGGCTTGCTCGTCCAAAGTGAGTGAGCGAGCCAGTTTGCGACATTCTTCAGCGTGCCTGGCAGCTGCTGAAAGCGATGTATACTCTGAGACATCAGGATGGTAGGGAAGGATGGTGTCGAGTGGAGACGAAGGTTCACGCCCGTACAGCATAAAAAATGGCGAGAATCCGGTAGTTGCTTGAACGGCGGTGTTGTAGGCGTAGGTTATAAATGGGAGAATCTTGTCCCAATAGGAGTGATCGGAGGCGATGTACTTGGACATCATGTCCCCTAGTGTGCGATTGAAGCGCTCTGTCAGTCCGTTGGTTTGAGGGTGGTACGCGCTGGCTGTCTGATGGATGGTTTGACATTCGCGTTGGAGCGCTTCGACAACCTCGGATAGGAAAGATTTGCCTCTATCACTTAGAAGTTCACGGAGGGCCCCGTGCCGCAGTATGGAATTATGAAGAAGAAAGGACGCGATAGTGGGTCCGGTGGCATCCCGAAGTGCTGCTGTCTCCGCATGGCGAGTGAGGTGATCGACGGCCACGATTATCCAACGATTTCCTGCAGGTGTGTACGGCAGAGGTCCATACAAATCGATGCCAACACGATCGAATGGTCTGTATGGGCGCGGAAGGTGCTGTAGTGGAGCCGGCTGATGGAGAGGAGGCGGCTTGCGACGTTGGAAATCGATGCACGAACGCACAGACTCACTGACGAAGGTATACATACCGCGCCAGTAAAAGCGCTGTCGCAACCGTTCGTAAGTCTTAAATACACCCACATGGCCACACTGCGGATCGTTATGGTAAGAGGCGCAGATATCACTTCGGAGGTGGCGAGGTACGACGAGCAGCCACTTACAGCCATCTGGCATACAGTTGCGTCGACAGAGAAGACGATCACGAAGGGCGAAATGCTGTGCTTGACGACGAAGGGCGCGAGGAGCCGGTGAAAGTGACGAGTTCGTTAGAAGATCGATTAGTGATGTAAGCCACGGATCCGTGCGCTGTTCTGCTGGTATGTCGTCGATGGACAAGGACGCCAAGGCGGAGCTGGAGGCAGGGGACAACGGAGCGTCAGGCAACACTGGCGAGCGAGATAAAGCGTCTGCGTCGGAATGCTCACGCCCTGTACGATAGGTGACTCGGATATCATACTCTTGTAGTCTAAGCGACCAGCGGGCAAGACGGCCGGTGGGGTCTTTTAGTGAAGACAACCAACATAAAGCGTGGTGGTCCGTAACAACATCAAATGCGCGCCCATACAAGTATGGCCGAAATTTCTGAACCACCCAAACAATTGCCAAGCATTCTTTTTCTGTCACCGAGTAGTTGGTCTCTTCCTTGATCAGCGTTCGACTTGCGTACGCCACAACGTATCAACACCGGGTTTTCGTTGGGCAAGAACAGCGCCGAGGCCGGCGTCGCTGGCATCGGTGTGCACTTCGGTAGGAGCAGCCGGATCAAAATGGCACAATACGGGGGGTGAGGTAAGTAACATGCACAATTTCGTAAAAGCAGTATCGCAAGCCGGCTACCAGGCAGAAGGATCTTTGTGGGCGCTGAGAAGTCGCGTCAGAGGAGCAATGATGGTCGCAAAGTTCCGAACGAAGCGCCTAAAATAGGAGCATAAGCCTATGAAGCTGCGCATTTGCTTGATAGATGTTGGCTTCGGGAACTCAGCGACAGTGCGGAGTTTAGATGGATCAAGAAGGATGCCATCCTTGGACACTGAATGCCCTAAAATAGTAAGTTGGCGAGCGGCGAAATGGCACTTTTTCAGATTGAGCTGCAGACCAGCGTCGCTAAGACATTGCAAGACAGTTTCAAGGCGAGTTAGGTGGGTCGCGAAGTCGGGTGAAAATACGAAGATGTCATCCAAGTAGCAGAGACATGTGTGCCACTTCAAACTGCGGAGAATATTGTCCATCATGCGTTCAAAGGTGGCGGGCGCGTTACATAGCCCAAACGGCATGACGTTGAACTCATAGAGCCCGTTGGGAGTGAAAAAGTAGTCTTGGGGCGATCGTCTTCAGCCATTGGAACTTGCCAGTAGCCAGATCGTAAATCGATTGAAGAGAAAAATTCCGCTCCATGCAAAGTGTCCAGCGCGTCATCTATGCGTGGCATCGGATAGACGTCCTTTCGTGTGATCGCATTAAGTCGGCGGTAGTCCACACAGAATCGAATCGATCCGTCTTTCTTCTTGACTAAAACGACCGGGGACGCCCAAGGGCTACTGGAAGGCCTAATAACACCTCTACGGAGCATCTCATCGACTTGTTCATCAATAATGCGTCGCTCTGAGGCTGATACACGATAAGGACGTTGGCGTAACGGGGCGTGCGTACCAGTATAGATGTGGTGGGCAACAGTTGATGTCAGACCCAAGGATGGCTGCTGGATGTCGAAGGAAGTTCGGAATCGGTTCAGCAAGTCGAAGAGCTTGGCGCGTTGATCTGGAGCGAGAGCACTGTCGATGGCTTTGTCAAAGGCAGCAAGATGCGATGGAGGAGACGAGGAACGAGGTGGGCTAAAGGCACTTATGCTGTCGGTGATTGTGTCGGCACAGGCGGAGAGAAGCGGCGGGACGGTAACAAATTTTCTGATCGAACAGGGTCGGCATGCTCAATGCACTCGCCACATTGCAACGTGAGTGGGTAGAACGAATCATTAGTAATGGCTAGTTCGGTGCGGCCGCTTCGTACACTAAGGACGGCGAAGGGGAGGGGAAGACAGCATCGTGAGACGAAAAGGGAAGATGGGGTGAAGAGCACTGTGCAGTCATGAAGAGAGGCACAGTTTATGGGCACAACAGCGGCAGATAAAGCCGGGATATCAGTAGCATCCGCAACGCGGAATTTGGCTTCCCCAAGAACGTTAACGGTGGTCGGTGCGGTGCACAGCGGAGAAAGCTCTTCGGCACGAGCGCAATAAACTACGGCGCGATTGCGACACAAGAAGTCCCAGCCTAAAATAATGTCATCAGAGCTGTCACGAAGAACGATAAGACTGGTGACGTAGAGAACGTCCTGAATGGTGACTCGAGCCGTGCAGGTCCCGAGCGATTTGATGTGCTCAGCAGTGGCGGTGCGCAAAGAAACCCCAGAATACGGCAGAACAACTTTTCGTAACAAGCGGCACAGTCTAACGTCAATAACCGACACAGCAGCACCAGTATCTACAAGCGCAAGAGTACAAACATTTTCAATGGTAACTTCTATTAAATTGTTCGGTGGCGAAGCAGGACTTTCACTGTTCGACGAAAGCGCAGTTCTTGCCTACGGAACTGCGTCTAGTGGTTTTCCGGCATCGGCGAGGTAGAACGGCGGCGCATCGGCGACGGAGAGCGACGGCGCGAAGAGGTTGAGCGGTTGTCATAGGTTGAGCGGTTGTCATGCGAGAAGTGGTCAAAGGCTGAGGGGGCTCACGCAGAGGGAACGGCGGCTGCGCGTAGTTGACCGGGCTCTGATCGAAAGCGTACGGTGCCGAGCGACGGCGGCAGAGGCGTGCAACATGGCCAGGGAGGCCACATGCAAAGCAAATCGGCCGATTGTCAGCTGTGCGTCAAGGGCGTAGAATAGGTGGCTCACGACGCTAATTGAAAAATGCCCGCAGAGGCGAACCGTACGATGGAAAAGGCGCAGGAGGGGGTGGTCTTGCGGTAACGTCAGCACAAGACAGTGGACAGGGTCCGGGCGTCGGGAAAGCGTCGGCATGAATGAGCGGATCTGTCAGTGGAGCGGCATGAAGAGGTGGTTGTAGAGGGGGCGGAAGTGCTTCGGCAACTTGTTCCTGAATAACCTGGCGTATGTTCGAAGCGAGGTGTGAGCTGGATTGCGGAACGTTTGAAATTAATGATAATTGCCGGGCAACTTCTTCCCGTACGAAGTCTTTGATTTCCTGGATAAGTGCAGAGCTGACAGTGCCATCAGACATAGCCGCGATTGCGCCTTCAGGTTGTCGAGGGACGATGCGTTGGCGACGAAATTCGTCGTAGCTTTGACACATCTTGACAGCATCACTGACAGTGCGGGGCTCTTTGGCCATGAGGATGTTGAATACGCCTTCATGGATGCCAATCATGATGTGGCGAATCTTCTGAGCTTCAGTCATCGATGCATTTACACGATGGCACAAACCTAAAACGTCTTCGATGTAACTTGCGAAGGTTTCGCCTGTCTGCTGCACGCGCTCGCGCAAACGGTGTTCAGCGCGAAGCTTGCGGACCGCAGGGCGACCGAAGACATCCACAAAGCGAGATTTGAACGAGGCCCAAGTTGGAATGTCAGCCTTGTGATTTGTGAATCACAACTTTGCGACTTGCGTGAGGTAGAATATCACGTTGTTAAGTTTCAAGATGTCATCCCACTTATTGTGGGTGCTTACGCGTTCATACGACGAAAGACAGTCCTCGACGTCCTGGTCGTCGGTACCGCTGAAGGCCAGCGGGTCCCGCTTGCGAAGCACCCCGGAGCATGGAATAGAAGGGGCCGAGGTACCGGGGCCGGTGGTGTTAGTGCTGGAGTCTGTCATTGAGGTAGGAATTTGGCGGCTGCGGAGCTCCAGGGCGAGGAAATGGAAGAGAAATCCCGCGACCTCCACCAAGTGTTAAGCGGGGATCCAGGCACTGGTAGCGAGCAGGACCGGAGCGGGTGTGGCCTAGCTTGCAGTCGGCTTGTACTTAAAATCACTTCCTCTTCCTCTTTCTCGGCGATATGTCCACCTAATCTGAACTTCTTTACAATTCTAAATGTTATCATTAAGGCCCGGATAGATGTATCGCGAAGCTCAATCAAGGTGATGTCACCGTATTACCACGGTCAAGCTCTCTCTGCTCGTCCTGTCTCTCTGTGATAAGGTGGGTGAACAATGCGCTAAGCACCAGGCACACAGCCCGCATTTTCTTTGCTTACGTTAACATAGAATTGAGTTGTCTGTCTAAGCTATGTTACCTAGATGGCTTGCTTCAGTCATGACAATGAACATCTGAGGGGAGAGAGAGAAAAATAACATTTATTTGCTCCACTCAAAAGATTGGTGAGGATACGAGGCGAAGCTCTGTCCCAGCCATGCCCTCCCTCTCGAAAAAATGTTTCCGAGATCGCTACAGAATCTGCACTGTAGAATTGCGCAAACCTTAGCGTTGCAGTATTTTTCGAGAGATGTGCCACCGGTATTCCGCGTGTGACAGATACTGTGCTTTTTCTCTCCAAGATATAGAACGTCGGTTAACATTGTGTTCAATGGGCGAGTGGTTGTGTTCGACAAGAAGCGCGCGAGATACCGTGTGCAGCCGCGACGTTCAGGCTTTTACATTTCTTCCCTGCAGGTTCTGCAGTGCTCTCGGATTGTTTCAGGAATGCAGTTGATTACCCCCATGTACAAAGTTTTAACCATTGCCTGCCATATGGGCACGCAATTGTGGCCATTTTCAGCTTGCTCACTTACAAACATTTGAGGTTTCCCGCCATCGAACGTTAGACCTATCTCTCCAAAAGTCAAGTACCACGTGACCCTCTTAGGACGTCTACATTAGAGCTTCCTGTTATATGGATGTCCGGTTTTCTTAATCGGCTCTAGCTATTTAAATATCCTCTAGCTATTTAAATCAACCATTTTGTCACTTCGGACCTTTGCTTGAGGGTCTATCCGATAGAACTATTCTTCTTCCTGGCCCTACGGGGCTGGGACTGGTAGGTCAGACAACGGCTGTTGCGGCGCGCTTCTTTTTCTCCCTCTGCTTTTCTTCTCTATTTCCTCTGTTCTGTCTGCCGAGGCAGCGGAGGTGGCTCAGGTACAGAGCCAGTAGCAGGCCCGTACATTTTCTTTTCCTTTTTCCAAAACCCATAACAGGAACTTCTTCCAATATACCAACTAGTTCCTCCTTTACAGCGCTGACAAGGTCATGCCACGCGAAACTCGCCTGTGTAGCCCTACAATGCTTACGCATTATTATATGTTCATATTTTTTATTCTTCACAATGAATGAGTATTCAAAGCATAATGGGTTTTTGAATTACCAGAATTTTAAAGCTTAGGGAATTTCGTTTTGCTCTAGTATTTTATGTCCAGAAAACAATTGGAACCTCTCAAATCTCACCACATAGCAACGTGTAGCCATTTGCTGATTCTGCACCATGAAGTACATTGTAAAACGTGTAATTACATGACCACTCCACAATATCCTTTCAGTAGGTGCAAGTACAAGGGGTGTGCGAATAGCACTTTTTTTTCAAATCGAATTGAAAACGATTAGTAGTCTTGCTATCGAATCGCATACGAATAAGATAGCTAAAAGCCTAATCGAATACGAATGGAATACTCTGCAAGTTACACTAACATCGTTTGTACGCTGATTACAAAACATGAAAAATTGTTTGAAATTAAATTTTATCCAAAATGTTGTTTCATACATAATTTACAACAATGCACAGCAGTGTAAACCTTAACTATAGGTGAGATCAAGCCTAAATGTTTAAAACCGAAAAAATGCACATTGTCATAAGCACAAGAAAATAGTTCTCAGTAAAGTCAAGTAGAGTCAACAAACTAGGTGAAGCTTGGCTAGAAGTACAGCATGGAGCTACTAGAACGCACAAGAAATATAGTACTGCTAATATGGCAGCAGTCGAACAGCATCACATCAACTAAGAACCGCTTTCTGAGACTAGCGATCAAAGGTTTTAAAAATGCTTTACTTTATTAGCGCACTAACACTGCTGGGAAATCCGACAGAAGATGTAGATAGATGAATTGATTATCCTGCAGGTATTACGTAAGAAGTCGATGACTAGGAATGAAAGTTATCGCAACAGTTATGAAAACGACCATTCGCAAAGATGACATTTGATAACGCAAAAGATAGAACATTAGAACTAGTGCAGATGCAGTGAAACAAAGCACATTAAAAAAATAAATGATTATATTGATACGGGGCAGAAGGCTAGCACAGGAAACCACAGCAGGTGATGAGCAAGTGTTCATAGCACAGCAGAGCAGAACACAGCAGGTGTTCAGGCAAGCCCCGACGGTTTCTTCAGCTTCGTCGTCTCTCACTCTATTTTCTATCGTCGTCCTCTTCGGTGGCATATACTTAACATTACCCTGCCACGAAAAGCACAGTCCAGGTGCGCACTAGGACAAACTACTGCAGGGAGAGTACGGCTTCATTCTGGCGACATGAACAATATCCGTCAGTGGCATAGAGGACTGTCGCTCGAATGTAACGATGCGACATCGTATGTCACAGGAGTGACTGGCCGTAAAACACGGTAGGGCCCTGCGTAGCGTGGCAAGAGCTTCTGACAAAGCCCAACTTGACGAGCGGGAGTCCAGAGCTAGACGAGAGAGCCCGGAGAGTAGTAGACATCCCGGTGGCGAGAATTATGGAGTCTTTTTTGAGAATTTTGGGAGGAGGCCAGTCGGTGGCCAGCAATAACAAGGGCGGCGTCAGCTCGGGGGATGACGTCACGAACGTAGCAACTGGCGTTAGCGGTGGCAGGCAGTATGCTGTCAAACGGTAGGGGAGGGTCGCGGCCGTATAGAAGATAAAACTGTGAGTAGCCCAATGATGGTAGCGAAATTGCGGACAAAACGGCGAGAATATGAGGATAGGCCGATGAAGCTGCGCAGCTCTTTAACAGAAGTCGGCTTCGGAAATTCAGTGACCGCACGTAGTTTTTCCGGATCGGGCAGGACACCATCTTTGGACACAACATGACCCAGTATTGTCAGCTTGCGGGAGCCAAAACGACACAAGTTGAAGACCGGAGCCAGTGAGACAGCTCAGGATTTGATGCAAGCGCATGAGGTGCGTCGGAAAATCGGGAGAGAAAATGACGATATCATCCAAATACTAAAGGCAAATGTTCCACCTGAGGCCGCGTAAGATGTTGTCCATCATTCGCTCAAACGTAGTAGGAGTGTTGCAAAGACCAAACGGCAACACATTGAACTCATATAGTCCATCAAAGGTAACAAAGGCTGTCTTGAGGCGGTTAGACTCAGCCATAGGGACTTGCCAATAACCAGAGCGCAGGTCCAGGGACGAAAAGAACTCGGCTTCTTGTAAACAATCGATGGCGTCGTCACTGCGGGGTAATGGGTATATGTCTTTACGAGTAATTTTGTTAAGACGGCGGTAGTCAATGCAAAAGCTTATGGAGCCATCCTTCTTTTTCACAAGTGCTACGAGCGACGACCACGGACTTGATGAAGGCTGAATTATACCACGTTGTAGCATGTCGTCGACCTGCTCAGCAATAACACGGCGCTCCGTAGGCGAAACACGGTAAGGGCGCTGGCGAAGAGAGGTATGACTGCCGGTGTTGATGTGGTGAACAACCTCGGTCGCTTGGCCCAAGGAAGTTGTCTGCACATCAAACGACGACCGGAACTGGTTGAGGAGAACAAACAGTTGCTCACGGTGAGTCGGGTCGAGGTCACTGGCCCCAGATGTTTGAAAAAGGTCCCAACTCGGTATATCGGAAGACGCAATAATCGTCGTTAGGGAGGCTACGTGGGCACTCTGTGGTAAATACCCGTCAACATCAAATGGCGAGATGAGGTCAGCAACTTCAATACGGCCAAGGCATTCGTCACGAAGTAGCGCAACCACAGCGGTTGAGGCATTCGCAACAACAATGTCAGCAGCGCCGCGGTTATTATCGATGATAGCAAAGGGAAGGAGGAGTTTACGTCGAGAAGCGAACATGGCAGAAGGCGCAAAAAGAACCGTCGCGTCTAAGGAAAAGGGTACACACACGGGAACAATCACAGCACAATTGGGCGGAATGTCGAGTCCGTCGGCGACAACAAGTTTGACGCAAGACAAAAGACGGCGCATCGTCAAGAACCGCATCACAGAGCGCAGAGAAGGCAACGTGGGCGCGGACGCAGTCATTAACAGCATTGTGGCGGGACAGGAAATCCCAGCCAAGAATTAAGTCATGCGAGCATGACGCCAGCACTAAAAACTCGATGTATAAGACTTCGGCGATAACGACACGCGCTGTTCAAGCAGCAGACAGACGAACGGAATCGGCGCTGGCGGTGAGAAGAGAGAGTCCAGAAGGCGGGGTGGTGACTTTATGCAGCGAGCGACAAAAATTTTCGCTAATGACGGAGAGAGTGGCCCCTGTACCGACGAGTGCAAGCGTCTGAACACCATCAACAAAAACTTCGAGAATGTTCGGCGGAGACAGAGGACTTGTGGTAGGCGATATGTGCGCAGTTCGTGCCCCAGGAACTGCGGCTGCTAGTTTTTCGAGTCTTGTGTCACGCTGCGACGCCGCATTGGAGACACGGACCGACGGCGAGGGGACGGCGAGCGGTGCAGTGGAATGTGCTGGCGGCCCGACGAGTTGTGCGGCTGCCCTGGAGATGTAATCGAAGGTGGGCGCAAGGTGTCGTATTGATAATTGCAGTCATCCATGGTGCGTGTTGGGGCAGAGCGCAGAGTGCGACGGCACAGGCGGGCGACGTGGCCGGGAATACCGCAGGCATAGCAAATAGGCCTGTTGTCATTCGTGCGCCAAGGATTGTATGGAGGCGTCGTAGATCGGAACCGTGGGGAGACAGATGGTGGCGCCATAGTCGGCACGTACACAAAGGAGTGTGGCGGTGGTGTGCGGGCGGTAACTTGTGCATACGTGGGAGGCATCTGTACTTGCACAGGTAGAGGCGGCACGAAAATAGGGGGGCTGTAACTTAATGGTGCAGCAAGAGGTGTGGGCTGCAGTGGAACAGGGTCGGCATGAGGTGTGACAGGCGCTGGCTGGCCAAAACTGGGAATGGCATCAGCAGCCTCCTGCATGATGGTGTGTCGGATAGAAGGGTTAAGCAGCTGGGCTGTAGATGATGGGCGTGGGCCAGACAAAAGCCCAAGCTTTCGGGAGACCTCATCCCGAACGAAGTCTGATTTCAGCCAAAACGTCGCTGCTCGCAGCCAGGCCAGATATGGACGCAGCAGGTGCGGGAGAGCGACGAGTGCAGAGGCGTTGCTTGAGCATTTCGTCGAAAATTTGGCAAAGGTTGTATACTGATGCCACCGTGGTTGAGCTCTTTGCCCAAAGCATGTGAAATGCATCGGCATCAATGCCCTTCATCATGTATTTTATCTTGGCAGCCTCATCCATAGACGGGTCAACACGCTTGCATAAATTACGACGTCTTCAATGTAGCTTGTGAAACTTTGCCCTTCATGATGAACACGTACGCGCAGGGCTTCTTCAGCGCGTTGTTTCCGAACTGTGGGACGACCGAAAACGTCCGCGAGCTTTGCCTTGAAGTCGGCCCAAGTTTGCATGTCGGCATCATGATTTCGATACCAGAGGTTAGCAACGTCACTCAGGTAGAAGATGACGTTGTTGATTTTCATGCGGTCATATCAGTTGTTATGACGACTCACCCGCTCGTAGGAGGCCAACCAATCTTCAACGTCCTGGTCACCCTGCCCGCGGAAAACTGCGGGATCTCGCTGCCGAATGGTACCGGAGCATGAGATGGACTGCGAAGGGGCTGCCACTGGCTGTTGGTCTACCTCGTTTGTCGCCATAGGTATCGTCCTGCTGCGGAGCTCCACGGTGATTGTTTAAGGGTCGTACCTCTTCACGTTCCACCATATTAAGAGGGGTTTATTGGGGGTTATTTGGAGGACTGGAGATGGTGACCGGTGACACAAGACAATCGTAAAGTGAAGCATAATCTCGTCCGAACGACCCCATCTGTTCGACATCGATGGCGGGAAAAAGACCTACCAGTGACTGACAGGTGCACTCATTGTGACACTCCACCTGACGTCTGCGATGTGCGCCACTTGTTGTGGACGTGTCCATCAACAACGCACATCAGGCAACGGATAATCATGAAGGTGGGCCTGCGGTGGAATCGCGATAGTGATTATGAGAAATGGACAATGAACAATCGCTATACTGCCAACCTTCTCGAATTCATAAGCACAACTGGACTGCACTCCTTCTTTTAACTTTCTATCTCCTGCATCCCATTCCCCTTTCCCAACTTATGCCTTGTGGCAAACTGTTCGAAAGAAAAAAAGACAGTCCGAGCTCTCAGTGCGCGTGCCAGTTGATCGGCGTCTTCGTCGTTAGTGTCGGCGCTGTATCATCTTCTTCCTTACAATTTATATATATATATGGGGAAATGAGGGTGCTCGTTATAATACATGAAGGAAAGACGCCAACAGCCGGCGAGGCCAAGGCTCACCGGCTGTTGACTTCTTTCCTTCATATATATATGGCATATATGATATTTCATATATCAATCACGCTCATATGAATTTACGGTTTTCAGTTTTGCCTCGATTCACAACGGATGGAGTGAACCCTCAATCGCATAAATATAATTGTAGCGCAATTTCATCGCACAAGAGCGAGGTTTGCATCTTGCTCTCTTTGAGATACATCAACACACGCCACACAATGTGCTGAATGCCTGTGCTCAAGCATAGGAAGAATTGGATAAAGCAGTGATGATGTTAGGAATGTTCAAAACAGGGATCGATTGCTTAGTAAATAGGACGGATCAGGTGAGGTTGAACTGGCATTGCTAAGAAATGGTCTGTTTTATTGAAATAAATTTCATAATTCCCTTGTATGTGGTTGCACCGAAATTGTTCACGTGCAATATAATAAAAACAAAAGGGGCCGGAAAAACAACTTGTGTTTTGTACTCTGAATAGGCATGTTCGCAATGTAACTAATTCCGACATGTTAAGTCCTGTGAGCATCGAACGCATTGGCAAATATTATGGCTACATATATTGCCATGTACTATAAATTCCCTCTGCATTAGCTGAGGTCATTGATTTGTATAGGATACATAATTCATTCTGCCAATAACAAGAATATTTGATATACAGTAGTAACGCTGCATAATGAGAATCTGATATTCGTTTTTGATGTTGCTAAGGCTTGCTTTATTGGACACAGCTTCAAAAGACAGTCGTATGGATCGTGTAGATAATATACTTGTAGTTAGGAAAAAGGCTTCACGAAAAGCGATGCCACCTTTCTCATTTCATCTCAATGTGACATTAGGAACAATTTTATTCGCAATTATGTAGGGCCACCCAAATGATTTAGGCACAAAAATCGCCAAACTATGTCTAACTGAACAGGTCTCAAGTTAGTGAACAGCAGCAAATCACGCTGACAAAAAGCTTCCGGTTGTACTCCACAAACTAGTGTGAGTGACGTGCGGAGATATGCAAGAGTTGCTCAAAAATATGAGAGCGCCTTTTTAAGTTACATTCGGAGAGTTAGGACCGCAATGATATTAGTCAAGGACACGTGAAAAAGCCAGCATATATAAAAATCATGTGATATCATTTCATCCGAAATGGAGCTTACAATGTCTTTTATAAAGCCATTCTTGATTACCACGACGAATTTGGAGATGATGGACCACTGTACTTGTGGGTTGTGAGATATCTTAGGGGAGCAGCACATAACTTCACCTTGTGGAGATACGGCTCACCATCAGGTCTGCAGTGGAGTTCCACAGCGAGGAGTCCTGAAATCTTTGACGATCCTGTACTCAAAGGTGTCTTTCAATATGATTTGAATGGCTGGCCAAATCAAGCTGCAAATATCCAACTACAACCATTTTTCCGCAAATCTTACTCTACATTACGTTTTTGCATTATATAAAGTTTGCTCTCTCTTTCTGTACAAATCTTTGGCATTGTCTCTAGCAATGATGCCTGGTGCTGTAGAGATGTGTCATTTCTGAATAATTCCAGCTTTCTATGCTGGAGGGGCTGCACGAGGGCAGCCCCAGAATCACAAGGACAAAAGAGTTTGCGGTGGCCAACAATAGGCAAAGACATAAAAACGAAGTGAGGTCATGTTACTCATGCAACTGGCTTGGCAACTTGCTTTGCTCTGCTCCGCCTCATCCATGGACATGACCTAACCGGCCCTGTGAAAGAGATCATGTCCACTTCGCAGACCCACTTAGATGGGCGATGTTCTTGATAGTTCAAGCAGTGCATTCGATGGGGCCACGTGTTCCAGATGGAGGATGCATTTGCTGAGAAAACCATTCACAAGAAATTCTATAGGATAATAGTACGCAATTTGCAGCTAGTGGGTCAGCGAATGAAGTGCTCACCAATGGCGATTGTTATGTCCGCACTGCGCCATATCATCCGAGTTGCAATGGACACCTGAGTTCTTTGTGCAATTACACAAACCTGCGTTGAACCAGAACCCGTCCGTACCACTGCATTTAACTATTGCAGATTTCCTTCTGGCTTATCGGAACATTCCGCATACAATCACCACTGAAGTTCCTTCACTTCTCCTACTGGACAGACATCTTCGCCTAGGGCTTGGTCTAGTTAAGCTTTCGATTGAGTCAAAAGTATCTCCTACGTGTTTAACAAAACCTTAGAGCGTAACGAATGCAATCATCAAGGCAACAAAAGGAAGAAACATAGGCCATGGAGAAAACGTTTTCAGCGATTATTCTGGCGCAAGGTGGTCCAATATCCTACCGCTTAAGTGTCAAAACTCCTAGGGGCGTGTAAGAGGGGGTTTGTCACAATAAACATTTTTTCCAGTGGCTTCAGAAGAACTGTCTGCTTCCTTAGTGCCATACCTGGACACTGAGGTGCAAACGCTGGCATTCCCATCACCTTGACCTGGTGCTAGCACGCGAGCCAGATCCAGAAGTTCAAGAACGCCGGCACCCCTTTCGGTCGCGGGCTGCACCTGACCGCTATGTACAGTAATCTGTACTTTTTAGATTTTCATGGAGACAACGAAGTAGGAGTAGAACATTTCAGTCGGTGGCACTGCTATTGCTGCGCGTGTTCGAACTCACTGTCTTGAGCTGTGTTCGCTGCTGCTATTTCCAGTCCCATTACTTATGAGTAAATCCCCATCCTACATTTGGTGGAGGTGCTGAAAAAACATCAATTGTGGAGCTCCGCAGCCGCACTCTCCTGACACCCACAGTGCCTGGCGACGTTGAACACCAAGCTATGCATGTGGGCTCGGCTGTCATCTCTGCCGGCTGCCTACGCCAGCGGAACCCAGTTATCTTCAGCTGGACTGGTGAACATGATGTAGAAGATTGGATCAGCTGCAACGAATGGGTGAGCCACTACAGGTGGGACAACGACAGAAAGCTTAACAACGTCATAATTTGTCTTAGTGACGTGGCTACCTTATGATACAGGAACCAAGAGGGTGACATCCGAAGGTGGGCCACGTTCAAAATTACTTTATCAGACGTTCATGGCATTAAACAGTGCGAGAAAAGACGGGGACTACAGAGAGGACGACACAGGATGAGCGCTGACTGTCAACTGTTTATTCGTCGTGGCAAGGTAGACAACTTATACGCATGAACAAAAGAAATCGCCGAAAAAATGAAGAGAATGTATAAAGAGAGCAAGAAAACAGGATATGAAAAGTAGGTCACCTCTTTGTCATTTTGTGTCAATATGCAATTTCAAAGCCGGTTAGAGAAATGTGGGCTGTGCTGATATACGTATCCTGACGTTTTGTGTATTAAAAAAATTCAATGACCTATCGCGTTGTCTTATCGAAGTGTTGATACTGTGCTCTAGCAGATCTGAACAAATGTGAGCACCTCTTGCGCGTGAGGCAGCGGAGCATGAAACCTAAATTCTTCTCTTTAAGGACATTGTTGTAGTATCGAAGGCGCTTGTTGAGACATCGCTGTGTCTGTCTTATGCAGTTGGCGCCCCAGGAGAGGTCGAACTGGTATACGGCGCCTTTTGTGCATTCAGCATAAGCTTCATGGCATGTAGTGCAACCGCTACGACCACCACGGTTCGCAGCTTCGAGGTTGCGATGCACAGCTGTACTTATGCGTGGTACTTCAATCAGGGTAGGAAGAAACACATATACCTGATGTCGCTTAGCCATATTCTACAGACCGTGCGAGGGGAGGCGTAAATACGAGATACGTGCAAATTTTAGTTTAGTCCTGTTGTGTCGGATAGGGAGCGCCTAATAAATATAGATCGGAGTTAGCTCTCGTTGTCGCTTTGCGACTGTAGGAAGAAGGACAAAATATTCACGGTCCTGCTACTGGCTCTGTATCTGAGCCACCTCTGATGCCTCTTGCGGAAAGAAAGGAAAATAAAGAATAAAGAAAAAGAAGAGCGAGAGAAAGACGCGCGTCGAAACATGAAACATGATGACCTACTACAGATACAAAACCGGTTGCAGGCTAGCCTACGCCGCAATTAAGCGGCGGTGACCTACGAGTATCAGCCCCGTAGGGCCAGGAGCAGCACCCAGTCTCCCATTCTCAAACGCGTCCTGTGTCATTATTTTTCTTTGTCCGGGCTGTTTGATGCGATGGATCAATACCAACTCGACCAAACTGCTCTATTTCTCACAAGTCTTTGGCCTTCCAGAAATCAGGAAAACAGCGCTGCATAGCGCTTGCCTGAACGGTCTTTGAAGATGGGTGAAAGCTTTACGGGCTACATAGAAGATGTCATCTACTTATACATGTGGGTGAACTCCAACGTGTCGGAAGTTCACTTGATAAAGCGAATCTTGAAAGGCGTAGACGATGTTGTTAGCTTGCGAGTTTCTCACCCATGCCGATGTCTTCAAACTCTGCCAGAGATTCGAGGGGCTGCGCAATCAAAGGGCGTTGATTCGTCAGCCCCCAACGGAAGTGGAATCGCTTGCAGGGCTGACGCCTCCAACCGACAGCTCCTATTTGCTGCAGCTGATAAAAGATTTCATTCGTGAAGAGGTGGCCCGTCAGCTTTCACTTCTTCGGAGCCCCCCAAAACAGACAAGCGTAATTGCCCGCTGCTCTAAGTCAAATTATTCAAGAAAAGGTTACTGAAAAATTCTCATCGCTCGATCCGACATCCCCTGTCGCCGCTCCGCCCACTTATGCCGACGTGCCACGACTTGTTACCGCTCCCGTGACTTATGCCGACGTCACTCCAAGACTTATACCGTCCCACCTAGTTACGCCCAAATCTTCGCAAGAATTGGACTGCCTACCAACCCTGAGATGTCAGTGCCTGTACAAGCCCCGACATAATCATATTGTAACGAGTACAAGGCAGCGATCACTGATCGGAACAGTTCCACGCGCTACACTCAGTTTCGTCCTCTTTGTCCTCTGTTCTTCTTTGTCCTCTTTTCAGAGAGGCACGCGGCATTACCCCCCCCCTCTTCGAAAGCGGCGACTCGACGCTGGGAATATCCTCAGATTATGCACACAGGAGAAGCAGGGAACACAAAGCTGCACACGCGCAAAAGATCACTGCCTCTCATAATACGGTTTCATCCGCACTACATGAACAGTTTCAGCACTTGAGCGCCGCCGTGTTGAAGGTCGCTGGCTCCAAGCAACAACTTCGTAAGTCACGTTACTAAGACGCCGAATGACCTCGTATGGCCCAAAGTAACGGCGAAGTAGTTTCTCGGAGAGTCCTCGACGGCGCACTGGTGTCCACACCCATACAAGATCGCCAGGTTGGTAGTGAACGTCTCGGTGTCGGAGGTTGTACCGACTGGCATCGCGATGTTGTTGTTGTTGAATACGGCATCGTGCGAGCTGGCGCGCTTCTTCGGCCCGCTGTAGAAATATGTCGACGTCTGCATAGGCGTTGGTGACATCGTCGCCATGACTTATGGGTAGCATAGCGTCCAACATTGTGGTGACGGGACGACCGTAGACTAGCTGGAGTGGTGCAAGACGCGTCGTCTCCTGTTCAGCCGTATTGTAAGCAAAAGTTGCATACGGAACGACTTCATCCCACGTGCGATGCTCAACGTCGACGTACATGGAAATCATGTCTGCAAGCGTTCTATTGAGGCGTTCAGTCAGTCCGTTTGTTTGCGGATGGTAAGCAGTAGTCCTACGATGACTTGTGCGGGTAAGACTGAAGAGAGCCTGCATTAGTTCAGCCGTAAAGGCTGTACCGCGGTCAGTGATAATAACCGATGGGTCACCGTGGCGCAGTACGATGGTGTTAAGAAAAAACTGGGCTACTTCTGCAGCAGTTGCACGGGAAAGTGCCTGTGTCTCGGCGTACCGCGTTAAGTAGTCCGTCGCCGCTACTATCCATCTGTGCCCTGATGCGGACGTTGGGAAAGGGCCCAGAAGATTCATACCCACTTGTTGGAAAGGGGCTGTTGGCGGAGTTATCGGCTGAAGGAGCCCTGCAGGCTTCAGCGGAGGTGTCTTTCGCCGCTGGCAATCTCGGCATGTTCTCACGTAGTGCTGGACTGAAGGCAGAAACTTAGGCCAATAGTATTTTTGTCGAATGCGTGCTAATGTTCGCGTGACTCCTGAATGTCCAGCCGAAGGCACATCGTGGCATGCGTGCAAGATTTCTGGCCTTAGGTCGGATGGCACAACGAAAAGAAAGGTTTCCTTGTTGTGCTGAAAGTTTCTCTTATATAGGACGCCATTGCGAATGCTGTAGGAGGATAAACCCCGTGCAAAAGCTCGTGGGACAGCTACATCAAGGCCTTCGAGATGCTCAATAAGCGGGCGTAAACCGGGGTCAGCCCGTTGACGCTGGGCCATGTCGGTGGTCGTGACGACCGCAAGAAACGGGAAGTCATCGTATTCTCTGTCGGGAGGGGCAGCATCAACTGGTGCACGAGACAAGCAATCGGCGTCGTTGTGCTTACGGCCGCTCTTGTATACAACCATAATGTCGTATTCTTGGAGACGGAGACTCCACCTTGCAAGCCGTCCAGAGGGGTCTTTGAGGTTGGCTAGCCAGCATAACGAATGGTGGTCGCTCACAGCCCTAAAAGGTCGGCCGTAAATATAGGGTCGGAACTTAGTTATAACCCAAACTACCGCGAGACATTCCTTTTCTGTGGTTGAGTAGTTTGTCTCTGCTTTTGAAAGAGAGCGACTTGCGTAAGCGATAACTTTTTCAGTGCCATTTTGCCACTGAATCAGAACGGCACCGAGTCCAAAATTACTGGCATCGGTATAGATATCCGTAGCGGCGTTTTCGTCAAAATGGGCAAGTATCGGGGCGGCCTGCAGTCGCCGGCGCAACTCGTTGAAAGCATTCAATTGATCATCTTGCCACGCAAAAGGAACATTGTCTCGGGTAAGACGCGTAAGAGGCTCGGCAATCACTGAAAAATTCTTTACGAAACGCCTGTAATAGGCACAAAGCCCCAAAAACCTTCTAACGGACTTTTTGTCGGTTGGGCGCGGAAACTTTTTCACAGCAGCAGTCTTGTTGGGATCTGGTGTCACGCCCTCAGAACTAATAACATGGCCAAGAAAGCGGAGCTCCTGGAATCCGAAATGGCATTTTTGTGGTTTTATCGTCAGTTGGGCTGAACGCAGTGCCTGTAGTACCATTCGCAGTCGGTCAAGGTGCTCCTCAAAACTAGCCGCGAAAATGACGACATCGTCAAGATACACTAAGCACGTTTGCCACTTCAGTCCAGAGAGAACGGTGTCCATCATTCGCTGGAAGGTTGCTGGTGCAGAACAGACTGAAAGGAAGCACTTTAAATTCATAAAGGCCGTCGGGGGTGACGAACGCTGTTTTCTCTTTGTCCCTTTCGTCCACTTCTATCTGCCAGTAGCCATTCTTGAGGTCAAGCGACGAGAAATATTTGGCATTGCGTAACCGGTCCAATGCGTCGTCGATACGTGGGAGCGGGTATACGTCCCGCTTCGTTACCTGATTTAACTTACGATAATCGACGCAAAAACGCAAGGTGTCTTTTTTCTTCACCAACACTACAGGCGAAGCCCAGGGGCTGGTTGACGGCTGTACCACGTCATCGATAAGCATTTCCTGCACCTGTCTTCGAATAGCCTCTCGTTCCGTTGACGACACTCGGTATGGGTGTTGGGAAATCGGCTTGGTCTCCGCGTCAACCATAATGCGGTGTTTGGCTACTGGGGTACGCCCAACTTTCGAAGACGTTGCAAAGCATCCAGCAAATTCCTGAAGGAGGTCCAGGAGTCGCCGCCGCTCAACCGCCGACAGATTGGCATTAATGTCCACAGTTGATAGAATGTCGGGTGCATTACATCTGGCTGGTGACGGCGGTGCCAGAGTACAGATGTTCCCTGGCTCAATAAAGTCGGCAACATACGCGATGGCCGCTCCTTTCGCAATGTGCTGAAACTCGGTCCCGAAATTCGTAATCCAGAGCTTCGCACAACCATCCCGTAAGCGAAGAAGTCCTCATGCAGCGCAGATCCCTTTCTCAAAAAGCAAGCCCACGTTAGTATCTGCCAGTACGTCTCGGTCGCATGGTGAGTCACTTTCTACCAAGACCATATTGCTGCACCGTGGCGGGACCGTAACGTCAGCAGCTGTAATACGTAAGGCGGACGTTGATGAACCGTCGACGCTAGATCTCGCAATGGCTTGGCTCGGCGAAAATGTCACTCGTGATTCTTGTAAATTAATTATCGCACCATTAGCCTGCAAGAAGTCCAAGCCGAGTATGACGTCTCGCGAACAGTGGGTAAGTACAACGAAGTCGCAAACATAAACAAATCCGTAAATTGCAACTTTCGCAACGCATCTTCCAGCCGGGGTAATAAGGTGTCCCCTTGCAGTGCGGATCTGAGGCCCAGTCCACTCGGTTAAAACTTTCTTCAATTTCCTGGCTAACCCACTGCTCATAACTGAATAGTCCGCCCCCGTATCAACTAAAGCTGTAATGAGACAATCGTCGATAGAAACTGGTATGTCCGAAACTGCGCACTCAGGTTCATCGTTACATGTCGTCGTCTGATAGCCGTTATCTTGTACTAAACTTGATGGAGGATGTTCAGCACTTCGCTCGTCAGCGGCCTCACCTCCGCAGGTCGCTGTCCCTAGTTTTCCCGAAGCCTCGGGGAGCGAGGGCTCGTCGAGCGGCTAGTGCGGGATGTAGAGGGCAGTGGACTTGGAGAACGATAACGGGAAGAGGTAATGACGCGGGACCCGTATTGTGGGACGTCCGGAGGATTCGTATGCGTCGACAGGTACTCCTCGATTTCGGGTGGTCGTTCATCACTCCCAGGACATCGTGCACTTGGATGGAAGCCACGAAGTCCGGCGCTGCGGTACGGACAGAACCTTAACATGTGACCGGCCTCACCACAGTGGTAACAAAGGGGCTGATTGTCAGGGGTACGCCAGACGTCCGTCCTTCGGAATCGTGCTTTGGCTAGAAGAGGAGGATGGCGTGGGCTTGGATCAAGAGTAGGGGGGTTCACTCTGGCTCTGGGAGAGCCGTACCCACTGTGGTGCTGGTTTGGATGCGGCACAGAGTGGGGTTCCCTCTTGGAGGATCACAGAGGTTATGCTGCTGAAGCACGGCCGCGTACGTTGGCACACTCGGTGGCGGTGGCTGCACACCAGGCACAGACGGTTCCGGGACGACGGCTTGCCTCACTTCTTCGCGAACGACCTCCGCGAGTGATGGAAGCCTCGACGACGATGTTAGACCCTGTAGCTGAATATGCCTCAGCTCTTCCCTGACCACAGATCGAATCAGCTCCCTTAAGGCATCATCAGAACCGTTGATGCCGGAACCATAGACGACCGGTGACATGGCGGACACGTTACGGTTATAGTGCTGAGCCCTGTGTCGAAGTGTTTTTTTCTATCGTGGGGGCCTCCGCTAGAAACTCTGATGCCGTGCCAGGTGGATTGCGCACAAGCCCAGCAAATAGTTCTTGCTTCACCCCGCGCATTAGGTGGCGCACTTTCGTCTCCTCTGACATATTTGGATCAGAACGCCTAAAAAGGCGGATCATGTCCTCGTAGAACATTCCAATGCTCTCGTTTGGGGCTTGGATACGAGATTTCAGCGCCGACTCCGCACACTCTCTTCGGTCGTTGGCGGTGTAGGTCGCCAACAGCTGGCGACGAAAGAGGTCCCATGTTGATAGTGTCGTTTCGTGGTTCACGAACCACGTCCGCGCTGAATCTTCGAGAGCAAAGTAGACATTATAGAGCTTCCTTTGCTCATGCCAGCGGTTGTAATTGGCGAACCGTTCGAATTGGTCCAGCCAGTCTTCAGCGTCCTCATAAAGCTCGCCATGGAAGGACGGTGGCGTTCGAGACTGGAAGACTGGAAAAGGAAGACTCTCCGTTAGAAGCAATGTTCAGGTTGGACCAATGCATGTTGGCCACAGGCGTGCAGGAAAGAGGCCCGAACTCTGGCGACTGACCTCGAAGGCGGCGGCTGCAACTGCGATGGACCGGTGTCAAATCCGTGGTGGCTCTCGGTTGCCCTTGGGGGGTTGCACTCAGCAAAAAGGGAAATCGTACCCGGCTGCTCCACCAGAAAATGTAACCAGTACAAGGCAGCGATCACTGATCGGAACAGTTCCACGCGCTACACTCAGTTTCGTCCTCTTTGTCCTCTGTTCTTCTTTGTCCTCTTTTCAGAGAGGCACGCGGCAATATCATCGACCGACTCCAACGAGCAAACATCCCATGGACCACAAATAATATACACATTATTTTCTACTTTTGCGGATTGCCTGGTCATATTTTCCGCTATTGACGTCACTGTTAGTCAGTGCCAGCACCACCTGGCCAAGCTTCTAGGTGCTTGCCTCCATCGCGTGATTACTCCGCATGTGATGAGCAAACATCAAGTCATCTTTTGTCTGCACAATGTAGCGCTCTCTCGAGCCGCCATACTCCTTCGCCGCGATGCCGCTTCATCTCTCCGCTGCTACATTGTCAGTATTCTCAAGAGAAAATCGAGGGGCTGCAGTTCCTGAGGCAAGAACTACTTCGCAATCGAATTTTGAAAAAGCGAATCGTCCACCTGCCAACCTAATACAAGTTTCGGTAGACGGGATTTCTGCCATGGCTCTTAGCGACACCGGTGTCGGAATTTTAGCAATGGACGCTTATTTTGTCTGTCATTAAAAGAAGTGAAAAAGTCAGTTTCAAGACCCTCATGAGAACGCAAATTCGGTGCGCATTAATTGTCGTCAGGCTTGTTTGTCTTCCCATGGACAGTCACTGACGTCTCAGTACACCAAGTACAATCTTATGCCCAAGGGCAACCCATTTCTATAATCTGTCTTGACGTCCTATATTGTTATAGACACTTAAGCTTGTTAAGAAAGCTGTCGTCGTTCTATGATAACAATTGCGCAATATCTCCTCATTAGTAAAATTACTTGCTTCTAGGCAACTGAAAATTCAAAACATGCATACAAGGCTACCAAGATGGTAAGCTCATCATGTTAAGAATTTTGATTTACTGGGGCGTCCGTAAAATAGAACAAAATTGCCATAATGTTGCTGATGTCATTTATTCTTCGCATTCAAAAAGTGGTATAAAGAGATTTTCTTACTGTAGCGTTAAACGCAGCCTTGTCCTGTACAGGAATAATTTTTACGTTAAACCTCCACAGTACCTTGCCGAATAATGGGTGTTTAGGTGGACTGTATATCCTTTCTTTACTACGTATATTTTGTATCACAATGCAAACGACTGGACGCGTCTTCTCTGCTTGATCAGATCCAAACCCAACCTGTGCTTCTTGATAACATAAATGAGCCTTTTCATCAATATGTGCATATTGTTACGTGACGACAAGCAAGAAGACGACACATTATGGTGACAAGGGTGAAGGGTGAATGTAAATGAATTCCCTAGTACGAGGGCTCCTCTCGCGCCACTGCCGATTTTCTTCGCAACACTTCCCGTGCCCACCGAGCGATCGTCCCAATCGGTTTGTAGAAGGTGGTGGTGACGGGGCGGTTAGGATGTTGACGATCAGATAGAAGAGAATGACCATATTGCCGCCATGATGACGATGACGACGATGATACATAGGTGAACCGCCTCTCCTGGAGCTCTTCAACAATTTGCCACAAATGCATCCTGCGACCGATGGCTCGAGTTCGTGTCGGGAGGCCAGGGGGGGGGGGGTGGTTGCGTGTTTGAGTCCTTCGGTTCTTTCATGCCAATTGAATCTTCGCTCTTAACTCGTCTGTGGTCAGTTCGTCAGTGCGCCTTGTCTTCGGATCCGGGCTTGAAACGGGGCGGTGGTAGTTGCGCCTGGTCGGGCATAGGCAGGATGAGCTGGAGCGAAGCTGCGCGGATATTTGCACGGGCTCGCGGCTGATGGTCCCGGCGCATGGATGGCGTCCAGGTTCCAAGGTGAGGATGGAGGTTACGCAACCTGTGCCTCCACCAAAATGTTATGTGGCGACAAGAAAGAAGACGGCACAACTTTGCGACAGGGTAAAAAATGATTTTATTGACTGGCGTACCGCTAGATCCTCTCTTACGCCATTGCCGATCTTCTATGTAACAAAATCATACTGTAATTGTTGCCTTGAAATCCCCCTATTATATAGCCTTTCGTGGGTCATTGTCTATTATGGGCAGCAAAGAACTGTCGTCAAATATGGGCTAAATGCCTGTTCACGTAGTAACAGTTGCGTGTTCATCCTAGTCGAAAAAAGCTACAGACGCGCGTCAAAAATACAAAATAATATTTAGCTTGGCCATAAACGTCACATTTTTCTGTTGTTCTGTAGTACATTTCAGCGGTAGTGTAGTTTTTCTTTAGTAGATGTATTTTGTATGTGGTGCTGTAGTACTTTCATTGTTGTAAAAGCAGAATATTGTGATCATACTATAGAAACGTTGGTTGTCCCAAGATATCTGTTGTCAAAAATTTTAACATTCTTTCGTAGCAACAGAAAATTTCTGTAGTTTCTTCCGCCTCGGTGTATTAGCGTTTACGTATTCTCAGAGGACACTTGTTTTCTTTTATTGCGGTTCGGAGTAGAGCGCCTAGTACGGAAGCTTCACATCATAAAACCATTAATGCCCATTAAACCCATTAATGTAGGGTTTGCAAACTTTGACCATGGGGAAATTGCGGGCTGCAAATGTAAATTTCTTTCTCATGTAGATTTTCGCAAAGCAGAAAGGCTGCTAGTGTTGCAGGGGGAAGAGAAGGAATAACTTTTTTGGTGTCCGTAAGGGTTTAACGTGAATAGGGCCGAATCGACGGCCCACGGTTGGCCGCTGAGGTTGGAGCCGCGAAGAGCGGCGGACCACCTCTACGAGAGGGTTTCGGAATCATAGTCTCTCAATTGTGCCTTAAACTTCCAGAGTACGCGTTTAATTGTTGCTATGTTTGTCTTGCAGATCGTGCATAATAAGGGAGTAATTACTCACTGACATCCACCTAAGCGCACCCAAACGGCTACAAAGGAAAGCTATACAGATTTATCAGAAACTTCGTAGGTAAAGAATAATTTCATTTCATTTCATTTTATTACCTTAAAGACCTCTCGCGGGGTATTACATAATGGGTGGGGTGAGCAGAAAAGGTACAAGACAATGCAATGTATGTGATCATATACAAAAGATGTTGTTTAGATTGCTAGCAAACGATAAAGGGCAGGTGATGTCGACGATATGCTGAGGAAGGCCGTTCCAATCTTTAGCTGCACGTGGGAAGAAGGAGACTGAAAAAGTAACAGTTTGGGCACGTGGGCGAAACACTTGAAGCGTGTGGCTAGTGCGGTGGGAAATGTAAGATGCTGGCGTTAAGTAGGGGGCACGGTTAAGTGATAAGTGAAAGAATTTGTGGTACAGAGATAGCGTGGCTATGCGACGACGAACGGAAAGAGGCGATAGTGCTGATTTAGCTTTTAGGGCTGAAACACTGACGTCGTACGAGTAAGAAGAATGAATGAACCTTGTAGCGCGGTTTTGAACGGCATCTAGATGAGGTTTATGAGGTTAATATGATGCGGGTCCCATATGACGGATGTATATTCAAGTTTAGGTCTAATGAGTTACTTGTAGGCGAGCTATTTCACGTGATGCGAGGTGAGACGAAGGTGACGTTTAAGAAATCCTAGAGTTTTGTTGGAGTAGCCGGGCTACGGTTAGGTGCAAGGAAGATCCTTTAGCCCACTTAGATTAACCTAAATGCAGCGAATTTCGGAGGCGAGGCTTCTCAACAGCTAAAAATTGAAGATCGTCTGTAGTTGACGACGACGAGAGGACGATACCACTTTTACGACGGCGCGCCCTATGAAGACTACCTCGACGATATACGGGTCTAGGCTCTAAAGTGACACAGCCGTTTCGCACTACAATATTGACGACATCACGACAAGAGTGCGAGCCGGCAACGCAGCCAAACGAAGTGACAACGGTGTGCCAAGAGCGTATTTTCAAGAAATGATGGTCCAGAGATTGGACACCAAGGCCCACGTTCAATGCGAGGACGAGAATAAGCGACCTTGAAGTTGCTGCCTGCCCTCTAGTAGAACCGCAGCAGACTGTTCAATCATCAGTGGACCGTTCGTGTTCCAGCTCAGGAATGTAGCGACCGCTTGGGATTGCTCGCAGATTCACACTTCTAGTGGTAACCTCATTACACCGCCGGGGTGGTACACCGCGAGATTAACAGTCAATTAACTCACATCCTACCAGCTTTGGTGTCTTGCAGCAATGCTCCCGCGACGTGATTTTGGGCAGGGATTTCATAAACATAGGGCGATCATCGACCTCCGATCCAAACTCATAATGCTCTCGATGAACAAAGTAATATCTACTACAATGACCTCGACGCAACACGTCGCTCTAAACGTCATCGGTGGATAATAGACAGTACCGCTCCGATGAAATGTCTTAATATGCGTGGGTAGAGCAGACATCGAAATCACTGAAGGCTTTTTCGAAGGAAACATCCAGTTGTTACTGTATAGATGATTTGGTATCGCAAAAGGCATCGTCCATTTCCTTCGTGGCCAAGTTCAGGTACTACTCATGAACCTCACCGAAGAATAGCAGCACCTAAACAAGGGCACCACGATCGTTTTTCTAGACGAATTAGTGAAAAAACTTGATGTATTTGCGCTCACCGAACAGCCCCTACCCAACATAACTCTATCGCAGAAAAGACCAGATTTGCAGAATGGTCAGGGTTCGGGCTAGTGGGGATATCTACATGAGGTTCCATAGCGCGCAACAAAGAAGGGACGCAGCATGAGCGCTAAAATTTACTAAACGAATTTTTATTTCACTCGAGCGCAGCTATATACAGAAACAAGCAAAATATATCTTGTCAATCGCATAACGAGTCAATACGTAAGAACAAATAAACACAAAAAACAACTTACACGTGAAAACTTTTCACACCTGCCTACTGCCTTGAAACCAAAAAAAGTATTTTTTTGATAATGAAACAGAAGGATTTCTACCACACTTTACCAACCCCTCTATTTTCATTGACGCAGCTTCAATTATCTCGCTCGTTCTTTGATCACCATGTTTGCCTATGACTGAACAATCTTCAAACCTAGGCGCTCACTGGTGACCACGGCAGTGATGAACCAAATTCCCCCGAATCCTCATCTTTATCACTTCTGTGCGGTTCACCAAGTCGCTCATTTAGGCAGCGACATACAACTTGCCGCTCGAAAGTGGTAACCTATCGACGACATTCTCCGTACATGCCAAGAACGGGTTCTTACGCCGTATAGAACAGGAACTCCGATCAATCTCATCCGGGCAGGCGACCTTACACATACGGGATAATTTTTCTGGTGCTGACATGCAAAATTTTACCTAAATTTTCTGTGTGCACTACGCAACCTCGTTTCCTGTAAGCAAGCGGTTAGTACTACGGAATTCATGCGCTTTAATTCATCGCATTTCTTTATTGAAACTATATTGCTTCCTTTATGGAAAACAATGGCTGCAGTGTAAACTAAGTAGGTATCATTTACTGCTCTCACATATGGTTATCAATGCTTTATTCATGCTGATCCAAGCAACAGACCTTGCAAGTCAGCGATTTCGGTGATACGTTTGTCGGTATGCTCACTGAAGTTGCACATTCGGGCTATATCAATTGAGAGACGTGGAGTCAGGGGGGATGAAAATCTCTGAAGCTGTGATGAAGCTCTTGACTTGAAGGACTAAGACTGATGATACATTAGGCGTTGTATAATTCCAGTGACGAGGATGAGCAAGCGGTCCTGGCAATATTCGCAAAGGCGGCAAGCAGGACAAAAATAACAGGCTCATGGTGTCACTGACAGAGAAACCCCGATGCGGACGGTAACAGAAGTGAAAGCCGGTGCGAACAGAGACTAACTTCCGAGAAAGTTGAGAACCCTGCTGAGCTTGCGCTTAGTTTAGGGCCCCCAGGGTGCCACTATACCTTAGATCCAAACCTAAGCGGCTATTTTGGTGTTAATGGCACGTGCAACACTGTAGTATTTCTCGCAGTTTCGAGCACACTAAGGCAGAACGCATGGTAACATATGCATGTTCTTTGGGGACTGAAAAGGAATGCGACGCATCTGAACATCTACTGGATGAGTCAGATATCACGTGACTGGCAGGTAACGCAGGCGACGTTCAGATAGCTATCCGAATTGCCTTCAGCATAAGAGCAAGAAATCGCTCCTGATGTGCCGTCACCGGCGGGGACTGATAAAGTTTAGTCAAGCGTAACGGACAAACGAGCAGCTGCTGGGACTAATGCCGTGAAATCAGAAGTAGACAAGGGTGGAGCCCGCTTGGAGCCGGCACAGATACATAGAGTGTCGGTACGGCAAAATGTGTCCAAAAGACATACCAGCAAAACGGTACTCTTATGGCGCATTCGGTTCGGGGGACGAGAGCAAGGCGCCGAGCATTGCAGAGCAGTATAGGAGCGAACTGAGCGAGAGTGTAACTGTACTCCCACGAGAATGCTATCAGGTTGTCGAGAGCAGCGCGCCACTACCACGTGACCGCAATTCTCTTCCCAGAATGATCCGCTTGGCCGCAATGGCGGCAGTTGCAACCCGAGGAGAGGCATACGCTTCGTGAAGAACCGCTTGTTTTTTTATGCCTTTGTTCTCACAGCGTGGCGATCTGCCTGTTTTGGCCCTTTCGACGCTAGCAGTGACTCTGAAACACTCATATAGCACCTGAGCAATGCTTTCCGCTCGCCGAGCTCCGAAGCTTTACAGCCGCCATTTTGAGCGTCACCTACACCAGACGATATCATGCATGTGACTTCCTCTACACTCATGTTAGACGATAGAGCAGCCGGGAGTGCACTCTGCTGCTCTAAGTGAAGGAAAAGCCCTCCTCCTCTACCATTGGAAGCCAGTCATTCTCCTCCTGCTCTCCCACTGGAGGGCGCCTGCTTGTCTGAGAGCACTTCTGTAGTACCCTCGAGCGCACCTGCTCTCCCACTCGAATTTTCCATCAGTAAGGCTGGTCTCACCAGACCTAAAACTGTGCTCGCCAACAGTCCAAGCTTCGGGCCCTATACTATGCACTGTAGCGCCGCACCATTGAGCTGCTGAAATATAACCTGCATCAAGTCCGTGTCATTGTATTCAGTACCGCTACTGAATTACGCGGTGCGTACGGTACCGACAGCAGAGCATTAAGGACAGCATTTTTATATATGAAATTTTTACCACCTTAGAATAACCATTAAGCGTTTTGTACTTTTGCAATCATAGCGACAGTAATCTTACAGCAGCGCTTGTAGCTATCTTGAGTGTGCGAATTCTGTCTGCTAGACGAACTGAGCACCTTGTCATGAGTACAGTCTTTTAAGATGAGGTTGCTTTCATTGTAGCACAGGACACAAAATTCGAAAAACAAAAGGAGGCAAATGGCGGTGTCGAGCTAATCAGAGAGAGAAACAATGCTTGTGCGTACCCTGCTGCTCTGGCTTCATGAAAATTTGTATTACGTCTTTGCCAAACATTGTGCATTTTGGTCCAAACAGCGACTGCGTGTGAAAATAGCATTTCATCTTATTTTCTTTAAGCGTTTTTCTAAGCTTTTGGAATCATGAGTAACGCGAAGGGAAAAAGTAGTTCTTTTTGTGGGATATCAACTGCGTATGCACACGCATACGCAGTTCAAAACTAGGACGTACTTATTTTCAGTATGCTATGTGAGAGAATGAACCAGAGGATTTCGGTTATGCCGCTCCTAGCGACGATGCACGAGAGTTCATAGACGTTCAATTAACAAGGCACGCAAGACTTGACAAAGTGCATGTATACAGAGGCCTTGTTTCAATGTGAATCCGCAATAGCGTCAGACACGTCTACTTTAGAGATCCCAATTTGGTCAGTGTTACAATAGGAACAAAACAGGTGATTACGCAAACGGAATTTCTGTCATACAGACTGAAGTTTATTAGACAATATAAAGTAAACCTTGCCAGAAAAAGCAGTGCAAGCTAGATATAGTTTCAGAAAGAAATAAAGATTATCGGTAAATAAAGAAGTTGCGTCCTACGTCGCAAGAAAAAAAACACAGAAAAAGATCTCTAGTGTAACCTAGTGCTTCCTTTGAGCTTAGGGAAACTAAAGAAGTAATGATGACTTTAGAGAATATTGTAAACGATGAGAAGAAAGGAGATATCACACGTGCAAGGGCTGAGCGCATGTTTGGCGATGCGCCATCAAAGCGATCCCGAAAGGATAAAAAGAGATACGCTGCTGGCGACGAAATAAAACACCTAAATAATGCAACTCTATGGCCATTTATTAATTTCATCCTAAAAGCTGGTTGGCTGGCTTTATCACTGATTTTACTTCTCGGTATAAAAATCAAGCATTGAAGAAGGATTTGACAATAATATTCTGAGACCCATATCGCCGCTATACTAGAACGGTACCGGAAGGGCTCAGTACCAATCACGGTTCGTCAAGAAAGTCAGAGAGGGCGACCTGGGAACATGGAAGGGTCAAATAACCTCAGCCTGATCGCTAAGTTCGCTGTTTCACCATGCCTTCAAAAACGTCTACAGGTAACTTTACATCGCGTACTGAGGCAAGCGTAAGATCAAAAGCGTCTCCACTCATTATTCCGCAAAACGAACATCGCGGTCCTTCCCAAGAAAACCGGCGCTGTCGAACAGCTGTCGATGACGCCATATCATTCCATTAGCCTGATCGATGCCGATTATAAAATCTTCTCGAAATTGGGATAGAAGGCATGTGGGATAGAAGGTAAATCGATCTTTACAAATGTGCACATTGCTTGCAGTCTGCTGGAGTGCTGCAATATACTGTCTGGTGGTGGCGGAAAAGATGTATTCGCGGTTATTTACAGGAAATAGTGCATACAGGCTTTCGGGGCTAGGTCCTTGCAAATTCTCGATCTTCGCCGGTAGCTCGGGCTCTAGCCACGAAAGTTGTTTGGCCCTCTATGGTAGGCAGCTAGAAGTGTACCGTACAAGCTTTCTCGCTTGGGGCAGGGCAAAAGGGTGTAAGAGGGGTTAGAGGGACATCCCCAAGCCATGTCCTACATGCCTGAGAACGCATACTCACAATGCGGGTACTCCCCATTAAAAGCCAAATAAAATATTCCATGACTATCATACTGGTACAGAAACGTTTGAGCTCACGCTCGTCGCTTTTGGTCAGCCCTTTCGTAGGAGGTTGAAATATGATATGTTGGCCTTGATAATACTGAAAAATATCTTTGTAAGTTATAGTCGAAAGAGATCCTGATACCTCGGGTGGTGATTGAAGAGGCGATGCCCGATGGTCAGACGCGCGTGGGTTGAGGTGTCCGCAGCCTTGTTTTCCTCTTGTCCCGCATGTGCTGGTATCCAAATTAGGGCACGTGTGTCCAGGGGATCCCGGTATTCACGTCTATGTAAAAGTTTGGCGGCACATCGAGAGATGAGTTTTTCTTCTAGGTTCTTGCAGGCTCCCTGGGAGCCGGTGATAATAACCCAAGAGTTTTGTTCTGCAGCGGCGAGTGCTATAGCAAGCTCCTCCGCATGTGCTTAGGGTGGCCGCGTTGCCGTAATGCAACTATATTTATAAAAGGCATTTGATTGGTTTTTGATATTTTTGTTCTGATACAATGAGTCATGTTGGCTCAGTTGTATTACAAGGTATTTCGATGGCATATATTGAACGTTTCGCGAGTCTGTTGCCAACTTTTCAAGTGCAGCCATCTGGGCGGCAAGAATCCCATCTGTCTCAGCTATTGTAGTCAATATACATAGAGCCCTTAAGTGTAAACATAATTGAATTTGAAGCGGTGAAAGGATTCAGCCTAAAGTGCTGTGAAATTGAAGTTCTAGCATGAGCTGACACTGTTGTGGTTCATGATCCTGAAAATCGGGGCATCCCAGAAAGAAACTTTTGAAATACATTTTGTCGATGTTTCCAAGAGCCGGGAACTGCACTGAATGCAGATGCTTTTCGCACGGTAGCTTTGATGACAAAACGTCTTAGTTCAAAATTAGGTAATGCACTGAGGCTCTAAAATAATATTTTTGGGTGTAACTTTACAAATCAAGATGAAACTTATTACAGGGTTCATAAAACCGACAATGCAAGAACTAACAAAAATATCAATTGGGGAGGACATAACTATACATGATCTTCCGACAGCGGGTTCCAATATATTCACCGTTCTAACAATTTGTTACGGGATCAAAGTTTTCTTTACAAACACATACATATATTAGTACTCTTTGTGTGTGGCACTACACGGCAGAGAAGGAGCAGGTGAATTGATTGTGACATTAGAAGAAGAAAACGCAAGGAACTTGTCCATTGTCACATACGATAGGCTGTGTCAGGGTTTTTCTTTTTACGGGAGCGAAAGCATTCCTTTTCGCAAACAACTATACAGGTCGAGCTTTTGCCAACTGTTGCCCGATTCTGTTGTTTCCGCTTTAGATATAAGATTACATGTGTCCATGGATTCTTGAGAACGTTTCCGCTGTAAAAAATCTTCATAGAATGCTTGCCAACAAAGGATGGCTTGTGCTAAAATGACCTGTGCTAAGATGACCTGTCCTAAGGCGCCAAATTATGCTGTGGGAAATGTAGGCCAACATGAAGCACAACCAATCTCTCGTTCCTGATGTCATCATTCAATGTTGCTCAAATGAGGAAGTCATATGAGGTTGTAGATAAATCCAGTGTTTCACGCACAAGTGGTTCAAAAATGATGAAATGAAAATTGTGGAGCAGGTAAACTAATTCTTCAAATCGAGTTTCATGTTGCACTCAATAAATGGTCCTCACGAGATTTCGAACCTTTCAAAAAGCCGTTTAGGTAAATCCGGATATATATTTCAACAAATTGTTCATTATAAAAGGATGTTTATTACTGAGTTTTCATACGAAGCTACAATACAATAGCCTACTATCTGCTAGAAATAAAATGTTTATTAACATAATCGCTAACAGAATCGGGACATTCATAGACTTCAATCAAAAGAAAGATCAGGCGGGCTTTCGGAAAAGTACTCTACTATCGATCATATTGATACCATCAACCAAGTGATAAAAAAATGCTCAGAATATAACCAGCGCTTATACATAATATTCATTGATTACGGAAAAAGTTTTTAAAAGGTATAAAACACGGCAGTCATAAGACATTGCGAAATCAGGGTGTAGACCAGCCGTATGTGAAAGTATTGAAGTATCTATAGTGGCTCCGCAGCAACCATAGTTCTGCATAACGAACGTCACAAAATTCCTATAAGGATAGGCGTTAGGCAAGGAGACATGATCTTCCCAATACTATTCAGAGCTAGCATACAGGAACTATTCAGAGCCTTCAAATGGGAACAGTTATGGAAAAGAGTAGATGGAGAATACCTCAATAAGCTGCGATTCACTGATGGCATTGCTTTGTTAAGTAACTCAGGGTATGAACTGCGAAGAATGATTGATGACCTAGACGGGAAAGCAGAAAGGTAGGCTTGATAATCATTATGTAGAAGACTGAGGTAAGGTTCAACAACCGGGGGAAGGAACAACAGTTCGCAATAGATAGCAAAGCACTGGAAGTGTTAGCGAATATGTCTACTTAGGACTGGTAGTAACCGTAGATTCAGATCATGAAAGATAAATAAGTAGGGAAATCAAAGTGGGATGTAGTGAATTTGGCAAGTATTCGAAAATTGTGACCAGCAGCCTACCGGTATCGCTAAAGAGGAATCTATACAACAGTTGCTGCTTACCTGTAATTATCTATTAGTCTGAAACATGAGGCTAACGAAAAGGGTACTACTTAAGTTGATGACAACGCAGAGGTTTACTGAACACAAATTATAAGTGTAGCATTAAGACGTAGTAAGCGCGCACAGTGGGTCAAAGAAATAACTCCAATTAATGACATTCCATTGGAAAGCAAGAAGAAATGGGCATGGGCAGGGCATGTAGTGCGTAGAAAGAACAACCGATGGTCGCTTAGGGTAAGACTGAATATCAAGGGAATGCAATCATAGATGGAGACGGTAGAACGTTAGATGGGTGGATGAGGTTAAGATGTGAGTAGCGGTCATTTGGATGCAGCTAGCACAGGGCATGTTTACATTTGAGGAACATGGGAGTAGCCTTGGTCCTGCAGTGAGGATAGGCCGGCTGGGGGTGATTGATGATGACGATTTATTACTGAGAGCGGCTGGTGCTGCAAAACGAATGTCTGTATTCCCACAGATGCATAGATGATACCAGAATTTCGGTTATCTAGTCTGACCAGGCAGTAATCACTGAGGTGTAAGCCCCTTGCCTTCAACAACGCACAGAGTTTTCCAAACACAACGTAAAAATCAAATCCCTCAGCAAGTGAAAGTGTCGCTTCCAACTTTTATTTAGCGGACATTTGAATTTATGTCACAAGTGTTTCCGTACAATCAAATTTGTATTGAGTTTCCAAACGCTCGTGCCTTATTCGATAGGGGTGAAAAAATAGGCTATCTCCATCTCTGTTGGCTTCACATGTCTAGAAAGCACCGAGGAGAGATGCATTGTTATTTTTATTTTTATTTGGCTTTGAAAAAGTTTATGTTGTTTATATTAAGCTATATTTTAATTGTTTATATCACTGGATTCTAATCAGAAAGGAAGCTAGAAAATCGGCAAAGAATCAATCGTCGAGTCTACTCAAGGATCCGGAATTTTATCTTTGCATTGGGCAGTTTCATAAACTAGAATGGGGGAACGGCGTTCAGGACAGATGTTATAAAACTGTGTCTCGCAGGCGTGATATCCAGGACTGCGCCCGTAAGGAGGGAGACGATTGTCATTAACATTTGTTTCCCACTGGTGGAGTTCACATTTCTTGTTCGCTGAAAAAAAAATAAGTGCATTGGTTATGAGTGTAATATTACTTACATTGAAAGATCCACTATCTTGATTTTGAAGGCATTATTGCACAGAAATATGCCTTTTATGGCTGTACAAAAAAGAACGTTTAAAACGTTACTACGCCTGTAATATTAGACTCGTATTTTACACACTGTTACTGCGATGATCCTCAAGTGATTTAGGCCGTTAGAGCAGTCAGCAAAGGCACAGTGGTATGTGAAGTCAATCCCAAGGACTCCATCTTAGGGAAATCCATGGACGATGGTGAACAACACAGGAACGTAACGGCCAGCAGTATTAACGCGTGCAGTAGGGCTCCCATTGGCGAAGCAAACTGTGGACGAGATGGCCGGCATGAGTACTTTATTAAGGCGATGGCGGAAGGACAGGCTGAGAAAGGACAATTGATAGCCGGTATCAATAACAGCAGAATCTCAAACTCCATCCGCAAGGACATCGATGCGGTTATATTGTAGTGCAGGGGTCAACAGATGTTTTTCAGTTTCGGGAGCTGCACTAGCTAGGTTTCCGGTAAGTGGGCGGGAAAGGACTGTGAATAACTGCCGCCAGGAAAACGAGAATGTGGGCTTCGGGCTAGCGGGGATGCGAACGGTTGGCAGCACAAGCGGTTGCATGGGAGACACCAAAGGTCTGCTCGGGGCGAGGTAAGAAATGACGAGGGGCATAGCGTCCGCGGCGGTCGACGTAGGCGAACGGACGGGATGGCGTGTATCAACGGCCGCGGCAGCGACGTGAGATGTGGCCAAGCAGTGAGCAAGTAAAACAGATGTGGTGATCATCAAATGTATGCCATTAATTCAGATTGGGGTACCGATATCGGGGGGAGAACCTGGGATTGGAGGAGGCAGGAGTAAGTCCGGACTCCATGGTGGCGGCGACGGAGCTTAAAGGTATTCCCATATTGGCCACCTCCTGGCGAACAGCATGAATGAGGCATATAGTAGCCAGGGTATAGTTCGGCGAATGCAATGTGCCTTTAGTTTTTGGCGGACGCTGCTGGTCAAAGCACTCTCGTTGGTAGGCCGTCAGGGAATCAGAAGATACACGACGAGCTGGCAGCTGTGTTCGGCAACCGGTCGAAACAGTGTATTAGGCGCCTCGATCTGTTTCGCTTGCTCGAAGCGTCAGCACACTGCATTGCAGAGCCCACGGTGGAAAAAACCTTGCATAAGAGGATGTTGATCGTCGGTAATGTCTTTGGTATGTGGCCGACATTTTCTGCCTTCGACACGGTTTTGTCGACATTGCGACACAGGGGCAGGACGCCTTGAATGTAAGTGTGATAACACTGTAGACGTTTGGGCGCGAGAGGCAAGCTGTTTCTTGGCGGCCAATAGTCTTTCCGAACAGGTCGTGCAGCTTCT
This sequence comes from Amblyomma maculatum, assembly GCF_055883805.1. NCBI lineage: Eukaryota > Metazoa > Arthropoda > Arachnida > Ixodida > Ixodidae > Amblyomma > Amblyomma maculatum. The sequence continues at coordinate 101,043,709 of NC_139353.1, forward strand.
GCTTACAGACATTCCAAGATGTCTGGTCATCTTCATGAGTTTGAAACCTTACCTGCACAGCTCCAGTCAAATAGAAGATGAAATTCGCGGACATGAGCGTAGAATACCACCTGTTTTGGTAGCTGACAGGTTCGTACAAGGCCTGCCAGTCATCTATATCAACGTCACCGGTACCGCAGAAGGTGGGCCATGACGACTGCAGGCTTGGCGGCCTTAGAGGGAGTGGCGTCTGTCGACCATGTAGTGGTACCGACATGGCTACCGCTGCGGAGATCCAACTTGTAGCAGAGGGACCGAATGGTGTCACCTCCACTAAGAGACGTTATGGAGAAGATCCAGACGCAATAGTGTTCCGCTAAGCTAAGGTTCGTGGCAGCTCAGATTTGTCTACTCTCAGCGTCATCGTTTCCAAGCAGCCTGTCCCACTTCATCATCATCACCTGGCGCACGACTAGTGAATACCACTAATTAACAATATTAATACAATATTCTACACATATACTCCTCTGTGATATTGGATGGAAACATCGAGCACTCCTTGCTCTAAAATGGCCATCCTTGAATCGTTTTATTCAGGTCTCTGGTATTATTAATTAGTTCAAGGGTTACAACACTTGTGGACGGTATAATAAAGGTAAATTACGAGGCTGCGTGGCCCTCCCACCCCCTCCCTCTTCCTCCGTAGCGGCAACCGCGCATGTTTTTCGGTTTCTGCGCTCGCTCCTGCCGCCACTGTTCGCCTCCTGCCGCCCTCTTTCTGTCTGGCTGCGACGGTGTTCTCCGGTTGCAGTAGAACAGGCTTGACTTCAGCATATCACGGTGCGTGCATCCAAAGGCGAATGGTAGTCAATTTGACTTCAGTCAGTCGCTGCTACCTCTTTGCTGCGTAATATTCCTATAGGCCCATGTTTTCTTTCAGTAAAACATGGCGTACAATAGCTATAATAATATTGTTTAACTTTTTGAAGAAACATCAGTTTTTCACGCGGCCCTGTATGTCTTGTTTCATTTTTGCCAATTTGCCCACTGATGCACTGGTACTCCCGTCCTTCAGATGCCGTGTGCGCATAGAACCAAACTGTGATTTCAAATCCAAGAGGGATGAATAGATCATTATTTCATGGATGCGAACGTTTTTATATAGACTTCACTATGTTACCCAGAATTTCTTTTTGCCACTGTATAATGCTGCCGACATTATGCACTGTCCACGCCAACATTTTCATGCAACTAGTATTGCCCTTTGGTATTGCATGCTTGATGTCACGCGCCCCCTTTAGTTCTCATGTGTTTTGACACAAAGCTGTGACTAACCATTTACAACATTTCGGGTGTTATATATTGTGTAAATAAATGTCATACTGACATCCTTTCTTATGTTTACAAAAATTATTACAGGAAAAATAACACCTTACCTTTTTTATTGTGCACTGAAAAGACGAAACATTTTTCAGTGTCATTCCAATATTCCAAAGTCATTTCCTTTTCTTCTTGTATTCCTAAAAACGTATACAGCAAGACCGAAACCTTTGATTTGTCTTGGCTTGAAGTTTATCACATCGTAATATGTGAAAAAAGTATAAAGATACTGCCCATCTTAGAATATTAACTTTCGCAGCGCCCATAAATCAAGAGCGATAACCTTGTTTGGGCAATTGTTAAACGTAGGAGTTGAAATGTTGCTTCTGACTGTCCTAAAATATACAAGTGCTATAATATGCTCTCTAAGGCATTATAGCAGGATCAGAAAATGACAAATGCCTTAAAAAATAGAGTGTTGATGCGTAAGGGTTAGTAATACGCAGACAATAGGCAGGACTGAAAATGTGAATTATCGAGCAAGAGAACCCAGATATTTCACGGTTAATGGCGGCACATATTAAATAGCCATTTTGTTTCAAGAGAACGTTAGTACTAGTGCGCCTCAGAAGCTGCTAAAGTATTATCCGTGGCACTTTCTCGAAGTAAAAGAATTACCTGAAATGTGGATTTAATGGTTGGCTGGAACGTCTAGCACTGGCAGTACTTCGGGCACAGCAGGGTCGAATTACCAGCCGCAGGGCACAGCTTCAGCGCGAGCGAGATGGGCGCCGGAGACAAGCGATGGTGATGGCGATGCCGCAGCGTTTTTTCTGTTCTTTGTCTTCTTTACATTTCCCCCGCGTGAAGAAGTCGCCATCCTGGCGACTCAGGGAGAAGAGACGACCAGAGGGTTGTAATATGGCTTGAGGCGGCTAACGTGGACAACCTCGCGGCCGCGACGGCGGTGGTCGGAAGAAGGGGTGACTGGCTCGATGACGTAGTTCACAGGAGATGTGCGTTCCAAGACGCGATAAGGTCCGTGGTATTTGGTGTCTAGTTGTTGGTGGCAGGAACGCATAGCCAAACGAAGCTGTCGGCCAGGAACGTGGGAGCAGGGGTATCGGTATCATGCTGACCTTTGCGATAGCCTTGAGTGTTGGAGGTAAACGTGCGAGCTAGCTGACGGCATTCCTCGGCCTTCTGTGCAATATCTGACAAAGCACTGTACTCAGAGGCATCTGGATGGTATGGCAAAATTGTGTCCAGAGTACAAGATGGTTCACGGCCATATAAGAGAAAGAAGGGCGAAAACCCAGTTGTTGCTTGGGTGGCAGTGTTGTACGCGAACGTTACGAATGGCAGTACCTGGTCCCAGTTGGAGCTTCCCGATTCAGATGTAACATACATTGCGAGCATGTCCCCAAGAGTACGGTTGAAGCGCTCCGTGAGGCCGTTTGTTTGCGGGTGATACGCGGTTGTAGCCCGATGTATCGATTTGCAAGACGACAGGAGCTCTTGAACTACTTCGGAAAGAAAGACACGACCTCTGTCACTCAGTAGCTCGCGAGGGGCGCCGTGTCGAAGAATGAAGTGGTGCAGAAGAAAATGGGCTACCTCTCGGGCTGTCGCCGCGGAAAGTGCAGCAGTCTCGGCGTAACGGGTCAGGTGATCGACTGCGACGATGACCCATCGATTACCAGCGGCAGTGCATGGTAGCGGACCATAAAGGTCGATTCCCACGCGATCAAACGGGCGAGCTGGACAAGGTAAAGGCTGGAGAGGGCCAGCGGGGTGGCGAGGAATCTTGCGTTGTTGACAGGCGGTGCAAGAGCGAATGTAGCGCCGTACGAAATTGTACATTCCCCGCCAGTAGTACCTCTGACGAATTCGATCATAGGTTTTGAGGACACCGGCATGAGCGCTTTGAGGGTCAATGTGATGGTGGGCACAAACCTCGGAGCGGAGGTGGCGCGGAATGACAAGAAGCCACGTTCTGCCGTCTGAGTTGTAGTTCCTGTGGTAGAGAAGGCCGTCCCGAATGGCGAAATGGGAGGCCTGTCGGCGGAGTGCCCGAGGATGCGTAGCCGCGGAAGTAGTTCCAAGGATATCCAGCAGGTTAGAAATCCAAGGATCGTGTCGTTGCTCGAAAGGCATATCCTCAATGGTGAGTGCTGACAAGAATGCTTGAGGAGGGGACGATGAGTCAGGCGAGCGCACCGGTGACCGAGAAAGAGCGTCGGCGTCAGAGTGCTTGCGGCCAGAGCGGTACACTACACGAATATCGTATTCCTGAAGCCTGAGAGCCCAGCGCCCGAGACGGCCTGACGGATCCTTGAGAGACGCGAGCCAGCAGAGAGCTTGATGATCTGTAACTACCTCGAAGGAGTGGCCGTATAAGTAAGGGCGGAACTTCGTTACAGCCCACACGATTGCTAAGCACTCCTTTTCGGTAACGGAGTAGTTGTACTCGGCTTTGGTGAGAGCACGGCTTGCGTAGGCGACAACGTATTCGGAGAAGCCAGGCTTGCGCTGGGCGAGGACGGCGCCGAGGCCGACACCACTGGCATCGGTGTGAAGTTCTGTAGGTGCAGTAGGGTCGTAATGGCGAAGGATTGGTGGTGACGTCAGAACATTGCGCAGTGTCGCGAATGCATCATCGCAGGCTGGCGACCAAGAGGAGAGGTTAGGGGTGCCTTTCAAGAGCTGTGTAAGGGGGGCTATGATGGTTGCGAAATTCCGAACAAAACGACGAAAGTACGAGCAGAGGCCCACGAAGCTTCGCAGTTGATTCAAAGTGGTCGGTTTCGGAAAGTCAGCGACGGCACGCAGCTTCTCAGGATCAGGCAGAACGCCATCTTTACACACAACATGTCCGAGCATTGTGAGCTGGCGGGCACCAAAGCGGCACTTTTTGAGGTTCAGTTGAAGACCGGCGCGGGTTAGGCAGGTGAAGACCTGGCGAAGTCGAGTCAGGTGGGTCGGGAAGTCGGTTAAAAAGACGACGATATCATCGAGGTAGCATAAACAGATGTTCCATTTCAGGCCGCGCAGTACAGTGTCCATCATTCTTTCAAATGTGGCTGGGGCGTTACAGAGTCCAAATGGCATAACATTAAATTCGTATAGTCCGTCTGGAGTAATAAAGGCGGTCTTAGGACGATCCGCCTCTGCCATGGGCACCTGCCAATACCCGGAGCGCAAATCGAGTGAGGAAAAGAATTCTGCGCCTTGCAAACAGTCTAGGGCATCGTCGATTCGTGGGAGGGGGTACACATCACGACGAGTGATTTTGTTGAGGCGGCGATAATCAACACAAAATCGTATGGAGCCATCCTTCTTTTTAACTAGGACCACAGGAGACGACCATGGGCTACAGGATTCTCTAATTACTCCGCGTTGCAGCATGTCATCGACTTGTTGGGCAATAACACGGCGCTCAGTCGGGGACACCCGATACGGCCGCTGATGGAGAGGTGGGTGAGCGCCAGTGTCGATGAGGTGGGAAACGGTCGTCGCGCGGACCAAGGAAGATTGAGGAATGTCGAAGGAGGCGCGGAATTGGTGTAGAAGGTCAAGAAGTTGCTCGCGGTTGCGCGGTTCTAGAGCGCTGTCCACGGAATGGTCAAAAAGGTCCCGCTGTAGCGGATCTGAAGCCACACGAGTTGGAGTCAAGACGTCAACTTGGCAAACAGGGAATGACACATCATCAAAGGTGAACAGAAGGTCCACGGGCTCGATGCGGCCGAGGCACTCCCCTTCGATCAACATAGCGGGAGACGAAAGAGGATTGGCTACCAGAAGTGTGCTAGCGCCGTTTTTCATGTCAAGGACGGCAAACGGCAGCGGTAAGTGGCGGCGGCGGCAGACAACGTTAGAGGGCACAAAGAGGACTGTCGCGGCGGTGGTAAAAGAGGCAGCGAGGGGAACCAGAACAGCGCTAACGGGTGGGATGGTTGTGTCATGTGCTACGAGGAGTTTGGTCGCAAAACGAGGACACGGCTCGTGGAGCAGGGCATCAGACGGTGCATCACTCGATTCAATGAGCTCTACTTGAGGACTGGCGCAGTCAATGATAGCATGATGCTGGGACAGGAAATCCCAGCCGAGAATGACGTCATGAGAACATGTGGGGAGAACGACGAATTCGATGATGTGCAAGGCTGCAGCAATGACGACGCGAGCAGTGCAGATAGCTGTCGGCTGTATACTGTGAGCGGATGCGGTACGAAGCGATAGTTCCTCGAGAGGCGTAGTCACCTTTCGGATGGAGCGGCAGAGTTTTTGGCTGATAACTGATACAGCGGCACCGGTGTCGACGAGCGCAAGAGTATGAACACCTTCAACGATGACCGGAATAACATTCGCGGGATTAAGACGAGGACTTTGAAATTCGGTCGGATACGCAGTTCGTGCCTCGCGAACTGTGGCGGTTAGTTTTCCGGCTGGGTAGCGGGTCGTCGGCGCATTGGCGAAATGGAGCGGCGACGTGGTGATGGCGAATGACGAGGGCGGAAGTCCGGAGGTTCAGGGGGTGCTGTTGGAGGACCCGATGGGACTGGGAACTGAGGGGCCAAATAAGGTGGCGCAGGCCGTGCAGCAAAGGCCATATTTATTCGGCGCCTGCAGTAGCGTGTAGTGTGCCCAGGGATGCCGCAGTGGTAGCAAATAGGCCTGTTGTCTGATGTGCGCCATGGAGATTGTGTCGGAAGCAAGGGGGGAGCAAAAGCTGTTGGTGCCGACCGCATGGGGGGCGAAGCATAGGCATATGCTGGCTCAGGCGGTGGACTTGAAGTGACTTCGGCATACGTGCGGCGCAATACTTGAGGAGGAGCCGGCGCGAATGCTGGAGCGTAGCTCAGTGGCGCAACGCCGGACGATGAAACTGTGGGCGTGAGTAACGGCATTGAAGGTGCGACCGGAGCTGGTTGAGGAACAGGATTAGGGAGGACTTCAGATACATGCTGTTGGATTGCATGGCGAAGCTCCGGAACAAGGACAGTTGTTGACGACTCCTTAACATAGGGCTGCAGGGACAGTTGTCGCGCGACTTCCTGGCGTACAAAAGCCTTGATGTCTTCAGAGAGGCTAGATGACTCCCCCTCCGCGGCTAGTCCAGCAAGTGATGTATGAGGCTGGCGAATCAAAGCACGCTCCCTCCGGAGCTCGTCGTAGCTTTGACAGAGGTCATAGATTTCCTTGACCGTAGTGGGGCCTTTCGCGATGAGCATGTGAAAAGCGCCGTCATCAATTCCTGTGAGGACATGACGTATTTTAGCGGCCTCGGTCAAGGTCGGGTCAACGCGACGACACATATCAACAATGTCCTCAATGTAACTGGTGAACGTTTCACCAGGCAGCTGCAGTCGCGACCGAAGACGCCGTTCCGCGCGGAGTTTTCGGACGGCGGGGCGGCCAAAGACATCAGAAAATTTCGTCTTGAAATTCGCCCAGGTGCCAAAGTACGACTCGTGGTCTCGAAACCACACATTAGCGACGTCGCTCAAGTAAAAGATGACATTGTTGAGCTTACGGTTGTCGTCCCAGTTATTGTGACGGCTGACCCGTTCGTAAGTGGTCAGCCAATCGTCGACGTCGTCATCGCTGCTTCCACTGAAGGTAGCCGGGTCCCGTTGACGAACGGCACCTGTGCAGGTGACTGGCGGAGGTAGGTGCAATGAAGTCGGCTCCGTCATTGGGGTAGTAAATGTTCTGCTGCGAAGTTCCAGGGCGAGAGTGGTACAGGGAACCTCAGATTGACCTCCACCAAGTGAAATGTGGATTTAATGGTTGGCTGGAACGTCTAGCACTGGCAGTACTTCGGGCACAGCAGGGTCGAATTACCAGCCGCAGGGCACAGCTTCAGCGCGAGCGAGATGGGCGCCGGAGACAAGCGATGGTGATGGCGATGCCGCAGCGTTTTTTCTGTTCTTTGTCTTCTTTACATACCAAACACTATACATATATTACTCCCAAAGTTCGGATGTTTGCCATTATATCTGTGCGCCGAGTTTTAAATCGACCGGGATACGTTCCACACTCAAGTCCATATTTTCCGCAAGCGCCACACTCGTCCTTTTTGCAGGCCGTCCCTACGTTTCCGGGGGCGACTTTCTACTCTCTCGCTTGTTGATGTTGTTGCGGAAGGCGGCGAAATATCACAAGCCTGCCAACTAGATCTGGTCAGCAAGTACAGCTGCGTCGTGCAGAGGACGACAATCGCGGCTGTCCTCGAGTTAAGCCGTCATCACATACTCGAAACCGCTTCAGCTTATGTGTGCGTAACCATGTTTCGCCCATGGTGTGTGTTCGCGAGAAGGTACGATTCTTTGGTCACCCATTATCATGATAATCACCTGCCGGATTATAGCCACTGCAAGGAAAAGAGCTTTCCCATATTACTCTAACTAACTCGGTCCTCTGCTAGCTGCATTACTTGACCCCAGGGAAATTCTTAGCTCATCTAAATTTTTGCCTCCTTTTATTATAAGCATTCCTTCTTTAGAATACAATATCTTACCCTTCGCGACTGTCATCAAATCGGCGCACGTTTATATCAATTCAATGCGACGCTAAGCTCGCGCGGCGCTCCATAGAAGGCTCCAGCACATTCCAGAAACATCATTCTCCGCGCAAGGAGAGACCGTAGCCTTTTGCGCATCGGCGTCCACCCTGCTTTAACATCACACGGCGGTCATGGTTACTTATCCAGCTGGACAATGCCAGTCTTCTCAAGAGATTAGGCTGCGCCTAACAGATGACGACGCGCGGCTCGGCGAAAGGAAAAGGAAACGCTCAAAAGAGCGAAGTGTATGTATGCGCCGGTCTTAGCGCTTTGTAACAGACAGGCGCGGCACTCCTTATTTATTGAGGTCGCGTTACTCGCGCAAGTCAGCCAGTGTTTGAGCTAGTATCGCAGATAGTTCGCAAGTGCCACTGATCAGCTCCGGGCGGTCACTCACTGCCCGGAAAGCCCAGATATCTGCAAGGAATCGGCGCTCGTCTTGCATGGCTGCCGCATTGTGACTCTCCAGGTGTCAATCTTCGACAGTGCCCGGTGAATATTGGGTGTTTGTTTGCCTCTGTGGAGTGTTGTTGACTAGTTTCAAGCATCTACGTTATTAAATGCCTATTTAGGTGCATGCTTAGCATTAACGTCTGTGAAGTCTTGTTTGTGTATTTCAAGTGGTAGTGTGAATTCCTCTGTATCTTGCTGTGTATAAAGTTTATTTTTCTTTCTTTCTTACTTCTGACTGTGACCGTTACTTTGTCTTGAACAGGTGAGAACTGGGCACCAAGCCACCCCCTTGTTTACTACAACGTAATTGACTTCCAACTTATCTGGACACATAAGTCGAGGACATCTCATTTGAGACTAGGAAAGCTACTCCTACTCACTCTAGGATGTCTAAAAGTGCTGGCACCATTAGCGGCGCATCGATAATAACATCATATATATTAACAGTGACAGCGACCATTGATTATTCTTTCCTGGCACTACATATCCTTCTCATGCTCGTTTCTCTATCCAGATGTCTATAGAATATCATTAAGTAGTTATTTCTCCGACCCATTATGCACGCTTCCTATATCTTAGTGTTACGCCTACCATTTTCCCTTTCATAGCTGTGTGTTTTGTCCCTAGCTTAGAGAACCCTACTTGCTAACCTCCACGTTTAAGCTGCCTAGTAGAGCGCAGTTAAGTTGCAAGGAGGAGGAGGAATAACGTTATTTTGTGTCCGGCAGGGTTTATCGCGAAGGGGCCTTGGTCTCCCACGTAAGAACGTCGAGTGCTCTCTTTGTCGCCACGAGAGCCGTTGTACTGCAGCAGGATCGCTATGCATTTGTTTGTAATTGCCTCCAATGGACTGCTTGAGCTCTGCATAGTTTTTTCTGGGCGAAGGGAAGGTCCGCCGGGCTAGGTAGAATGCCTTATTGTGTCATTAAAGCTCGTCAGCCTCTCTCTCCCCTTTCTTCGCCATGACTCACTCCGGGACAGTACGCGAGACTTTGTGCGGCGTAGTGCGTGACTTCGTTGAGGTTGGTGAGATGCGGAAATACGTTTCCCATATGTGCCAGGACAGAAATTAGCTAAACCTTGTTGTCCGGTGAGAGTTTCAAGTCTGATTACTCGGAAGGCTTCCACGGATATTTCCCCTTTCGCGTAATTCTATATGGCAGTGCGCGAGTCGTGGACAACGACCCCGAGATCGAGATCAGATATGGTAAATGCGACAGCTAATTCTTTGGCCACTTCAGTATGTTGGGACTTTACGCTGGAGGAGTGGACAAGTGTTCCGACAGTGTCGACGACCGTGACAGCGTATCGTCGATCGTCTGGATACTCGGCAGCATCTACGAAGCGGGCTTCTCTCGCTCTTCCGCAGATCCGCAGCAGGGCCGCGGCTCTGGCCTGTCTACTGCCTTAAATATACGTCGGGTGGATGTTTATCGGGACTTTTGCTATTGTGATCTCCTCCTTGACGTTCCGCGGGATTATTCCTTTCTTCGCGTAATGACGGTGGTAGCCGACACCAAGCCGCTCGCGTATACGTCGTCCAGTTACGGTGATCGCCAGTCTTTCTACCTGCGATATGTGCTGCTCTTTTGCGAGTTCGTCCAACGTGTTGTGGATTCCTAATTGTAACATGAGCTCTGTGCTAATCGAATTGGGCAGTCCTAGCGCCGTCGTGTATACACTGCATAAAAGGACGTCTATTTTGTTTTTTTCCACCTTGTGACCCATTGTGAACTTCTGTTCCTTTTCCACGCTACTGAACATTAGCTTAGTATTCTGCAGAAGAAATTTAGGTACCTTTCCGTTTTTCCTGTCCAGGTCATCATTCATGTTTTGCAATTCGTCTACTGAGTTAATTACGAAGGTAATGTTATCAGCAAATTGCAGATTACTCAGGTATTCTCCATTAACCCCTTTACGTAACTGATCCCGTTCGAGGTCCCTGACTACTTTCTTTAAGGAAGCTGTGAATTGTATTGGGGAGATCATGTTTTCTTGTCTAACACCACTCGTTATAAAAATGTTGTTACCTTCTTTATGCATAAGTATGGTTGGTATGCAGCCAAAATCAATATCTTCCAGTACTTTCAAATACGGCTCCTCTGCACACTGATTTTTGCAATTCCAAATCTCTGCCGAGGTATTGACTAAGTGAAATGCTTTATCGGAATGGCTGAATGCGATATATAGGGGTTGATTATATTCTAAGCATTTTTATATTGCCAGGTGGATAGTATAGATATGACGATAGTAGAGTATCCTTTCCGAAAACTGGCCTGATCATTTGGTTGACTCAAGTATAAGGTTGCCCTGATAATATTAGCAATTACTTTAGTAAATTTCTTGCAGATATTTCATTGGCCGGCTTGTAGCTTAGTTCATATATCTGATTTTTGTGTATGCCTAATTTAGTCTTCACCTTTTTAAGCTTGGCACCATTCTTTAGACCATGCTTTCTTCAACCAGCCACAAATAAACAATTCTAAGCGGGAGCAAGAATAAACTTGCACCGAAATTGCTAGAAGCCTTTTATGTCCTTATTCTCGTAAAGGCGTCACTAAGTGCAATTATAATTTCCTTGTAAGCGAGATCAACTTAGATAAATACTGATATTAGGGCTATTAATTTTAAAGATCTAGCCACATTTTTGTCCCCGATTTTCAGTGCTAATGACCGCTGTAATAGATATAACCACGTCAGAGAGCAGCCGGGATTTGTGTCGAAATGTCGTGCATGCTAAATTAGACTATCCTTATCTTGTCTCTTTTGGATTGTCTCAAGGACAGTTTTGTTATACTGGACGAACTGCAGTGAGATGGAGGATCAATGAATAAAAACTGTGGCTCAGCAAACCAGCAGAATGCTAAACCATTAAAAATCAAACTGCGACAAGTTTTGCTGCTACGAGATAGCTGAATTCTCTATAGCCCAATGTCCGCAGAGATTTATGCTAAGTGATTACACTCACGCCCGATCGCACCCACATTTTCTACATTCTTCTGAGTCCTTTCGTCACCTTTATTTCAATACTTTACGGCCGAGCGAAGCTGGCAATCTGGAATAACGCTTTCAAGCTGCACAATAGCTTTTACCTGCGTCAACAATATCCTATGGGGTGGGGGAGGATATTTACCGAAATCAAGAAATAACTTCAGTGCGGCGTCAGTAGCTTTGGTTGCTTCATTTATATCCCCCCGTGAAATCAGGTGGAGGTGTTTAGTGCCGGTAACATTCCATTTACACGTAAAATGGAGTGGACCAGACAGAGAGTGCGGCGTTTGTACTGCCCTGTGAGCACACCCCTGATACATGAAATTCAGGGTGCAGTTGAAGAACATTGGCTTAACCTTGTAGACTACCTTGATAAGAACGATGAATGTATTGATGCTCAAACGTCCGGAAAATTTATCCTCATTGAAGGATCTGTGCAAACCTGGTAAAATAATTATGAAGAGTTCAACGCTGCTAAACCGAATATCGAGTGAAAGCATTATCTGCTGGTGACAGAGCGTTCTTCTTCTTCTTCTGACGTCACACCACCTGTTAGGCGCAGAGCCAGCTCTGAGACCACGGACACGGTATGCAGCGACGAGCAGTTAGACTTAGCGTAGTATTGCTCTCGCGCAATAAAAATTACGAGGGTTTGTAAAAATAGGCGCGTATTTTAACTGGATAGCTAAACTCTGGTTTCACAATGCCTGTATGACTGCCAGGGGCTTTACAGTCAAATGCTTTTTCGTAATCAATATATGTTACATTTAATGGCTGGTTATATTCAGATCATTTTTTATCACCTGATGAATGGCATTAATACGATCGATAGTGGAGTACCCTTTCCTAAAACGTACTTGATCTTTTGCCTCATTGAAGTCTAAAATTGTCCTGAATTAGATAGCGATTACCTTAGTAAACACTTTATAAATAACAGATACTAATGTCATAAAGAAATTTGTTTGGCAAGGAAACACGATCTCCTCAGTAGTATTCAGAGCTTGCTCAGAGAAAGTATTCAGAGACTTGAAATGGGAGCAGTTGGGGATACGGGTCGATGGAGAATACCTCCGTGATCTGCGATTCGCGATGACACTGTCTTGCTAAGTTACTCAGGGGATGAACGGCAAAGAATTATTGAGGATCTAGGCAGGGATAGAGGAAAGGTAGGCCTGAAAATGAATATGACGAAGACTAAAGAAATGATCGACAGCCTCGCGAAGAAACAATAGCTCACAATTGGAAGCGAAGCACTGAAAGTGGTAAGGAAATATGTATATTAGGACAGGTAATAACCGCTTGTCCAGATCAAGAAAGGGAACTAACTAGGAGAATAAGATTGGGACGATTTGCATTTGGAAAGTATTTGCAGTTTATGAGTAGCAGCTTGCCGGTATCGCCGAAAAGAAAAATATACAACAGTTGCATCTTATCTTATCCACCAATGGGGCTGACACTTGAAGGCTAACGAAAAGGGTTCTGCTCAAGTTGAGGAGAACACAGAGTGATATGGAACAAAAATGGTAGGTTTGACATCAAGTGATCGGAAGCGCGCAGAGTGGGTCAGATGAATAACTCGATTCAGCGTCGGTCTAGGCGGAATAAAGATGAAATGGACATGGCAGGACATGTAGAGCACAGAGAGCACCATCCACGGTCTCGTAGGGCAACTAAATGAATTTCAAGGGAAGGTAAGCGTAGCAGGGGCGTCAGAAAGTTAGGTGGGCGGATGAGGCTAACACGTTCGCAGGTGTCAGGTGGATGCAGGTAGCACAGGACTGGCTTAGGTCGAAGAGTATAGGAGAGGCCTTCGCACTGCATTGGTTATAGTCCGACTGAATATGCTGAGCTTTCACTAATGTCACCAATAAAGAACGGATTGATATTTGCTCCAGTCCGGGATGCAACTCCCTAATCTTCTTGCTCTCTATATATTTCGTTTCATGGAAAGCAACATGAACAAAATTGTGTGATCTCGCTGACGAGTGCCTTTGTAGAACAACATTTAGATGTACTAACGGCGACACCTGTAAACTACGACACAGTTCAGCAAAAAACAGCAGCCATCGAGAAGAAGCTCGACGCACTGATCGACCAGTAAAACATACGGCTTCTATTGCTGTGAATACTAAGTACCGTGGTGCATCTCTATTCTGCGTTAGTATGCGCAAGCTCATCTGTCGGCTGAATCGAGAATTGCACGGTTACTACAGCCCTTCCAACATATCAAGGTATCGATGCTCGTGGATATCATAAGGGAATAAACCCGCAGGATTTTGGCATATTAAGCTTGATGTCTACTTTGCAAGTTCCATTAGATATAAACTACGTCGGCACGTTTGTAACACGACTCGGCGACGATACACGCCAAGTACTTGTCAGTTGCAATTTCCTTATCCTGTACCCCACCCCTTCTTACCAGCCCAGGTAAACAGCGATGTCCGGTGCAAGTCAAAACACTGCCGGCAATAATTGTATTCTTTGAGAACAGAAACATTGTACTTTATTTCATATAGAAGGGCCGGATAGAACGACAGAATGATAGCTATGCAGTATGAAAGAGCCCTGAACAAGGGTAAAGGGGAAGGCTTATATCACAAGCTGAGCGAACATTTCGATAATTGGAATTCTCCAAAACCCAGATGAAGACAAGTATACTTGTGGAAAAGTTGGCTCAGCTTGCGAAATGAGGCACCCATCTACCTTTCTTCAGTGCTTTTTCATATAGAAGGGAAGGTTATATCACTCTAATATCAATACTAGAGTATATTATTAAGTGGAAAATAAGGATTAAAATGCATATAACCTCGCGAAAATGTTAATTTCTTAAACAAAGTGACATTGTAGACATTTTGTTCTTCTATAACCAGCTTTCTGTTGTAGTTGGCAGAAATTATACACATATTTGTAGTGAACGAAATCGCGTGGAAGAGACATATGCATTCGATCTCCGCCGCCGGACTGTTCATACCACTGGTGGTCACCTAATAGTCCCTCCGGGGTAATGTATACTACCCTAGTAAAAGGGCAGTAGTTCTCTTCTGGTTTGATTTTGGAAGTGAACGTACTAATTGACTACCGCGCTCTTTTCGGCTTCTGTCAAAGCTCATAAAAGTTTTATTGAGATCCCCGTATTCACTTCGACATCGCTGAAGAATTTCGTAGCTTTAATCGTTCTCGTCAAAAAATTCATCATACCAACAAGAGCTTGATGAACTGTCCGCGTAGATTCCGGAGGCGATGAAACCATGTAATCCCAAATAAGCGTGAAGTGAGGCCTTGCCATCACAAGAGTAATGATCCATGAGAACGGCCAAACGTAAGATATGGAGGCGAACTTTAAATAAACTTATTGACATCACGATAGGACACGTCATTTGGTTTCCTAGATGAGTTACCAGGCATGCAATAATTCGTTCACCTCCGCGATGAACCTCCACAAAAGGCAATCTACCCATTTTTCATATCAGTCCAACCCTTTCCAACACAGAATGACACCTACACCTCTTCAAATCTACAAAGATTTATCGGGGTCGTCATGAAAGATGCAATAAACGCCCATTGTCAACAAAAGCTTGTTAGCGTCCATCATGCCCAACCACTCCGTCAAAGACCCTAACGCGTATTGAAGTTATATTGCCAAGTAATCCGGAATTATTTGAAAGAAGTGCTTCGCGGCAACGCCATCCAACGAACCAATTATTGTAGTTGCTCACGGTGAGCTGAAATTAGAATTTCACTCGTTGGTTTGTTGTTATTTATTGTCATGTGAACGACATACCGAAAACAATATCGACTATCCACCTCATTGATGCTACACTAGAGGAGCTCTGCAAACCGAGTGCACTTCAATGCTAGATTCGAGTGGTGGCAACTGGAAAACTAGGAAATGAGAGATGTTTCAAGAAGATCGCTCTTGTCCCACACAGTGACATGTTCGATTTGAAATCAATAAAAAATTGTCCACTGCTTCATATCCTCGACTTTACAGACAGTAGCATGTATGATCGTGAAGAAGAGCATTTTTACGGTATACGTTACACCCACTTGATATTGTTAATGCTTGAATATTCAAGCTTGCTTGAAATGGTAATGGATATCGCTGGAATAAATAATGTCCTAAAAGACACCCATAAATGCTAAGAGCTGCTCTTTATCATTGTGCTTGCATTCAGTCAAAAGGGTTAAACACACGTAGGGTAAAGCATGTCCTCTCCAGTTGGCAGTGACGAAGGTGCTTTTATACGGTCAGCATGGACACAGGTTTTATAAATTCCAGGATAAGTTAAAACAACTACGATGTATTAGTAGCAGATTAAGTGGGCATGATGCATGTTCCTTTTCATGAAAAGGGCGAAAACTATTCACTTTGCTTAGAATAATTGACTTTCTGCATTTAACCAGTTAATGCACCTGAAATGTGGAATGCAATAGAAGGAAGGTGTACACAAGAAGAGCGTAATTAGGTTGTAGGACTTGATAGAAACGTGGTATATCCCTGCCTTAAAGGTTTTTAGAGTGCATTTGTTTTTAGAGAGCATTTCATAGCATTCTCGCTTGCATCGAGTGTTTCTTACCGTAGAACGAGTCCACAGTTAAAGTGCCTTTTTTATCTGGTGCAGGTCCTTCTGTCAACTTTGCCTTGACCTTTCTTGTATCCCTGTTATGTAGATAAATTATTCACATTTGTCATTGAGAACGCTAATTTCCGGTTTACTGCGCGTAGTGAAATCACAGTATTTATTATTTACTATTGCAAAATGCCGTAGCATTCGCTACATTGAAGAAAACCGGACCCCGTCGGGGTGACATTTTGCTTTTCCCAACCCGCCAGCCGACGGATTGGAGCGCGTTATTAGGGATAATAACCGGACACCCTAACCACTGCACTACAGCGGCGATCGCTGCTTATACACAATTATTTGAAATGTTCGTTCAGTTATTGCAGGTTGTTCTTATAAACACTATATTATCCCGCAAGAGTTTATTTATGTTTAGAGATATGACTAATGCCTGACTGTATAAATGATCAAGGTAATCTTCGCATGTGTACACTTTCAGAACAAGTTAGATTTCGTGCCTCAGTTCTAGCATCCTTTTACATTGTTATACACATGCTGTCTGCTGTAATGTTTGTCTTGTGGTTGGCATCAAAGGTCTGCAGGTTTGGCACCATAAGCTTTCGGTATGTTGGGAAATATAATGTTGCCTGATTGCCTGAGAGCATTGAATATCTCTCCTTATCTTTATGATGGTGATGCCCGCTCGTATCAGGGTACCAAATCGTTTCTTCGTAAAGAATTGGCGCCTTTTTCAATCTCATTCTTGTTGGGTTAGTTGAGCTGATGTGATAGGTGTTTTGGTTGAATTTGCTCTTTGAGGTTATATGAGTAGGCAAATGGAGTTTGGGCGTATACAGAGTGATGATACGAGTTTCCTGTTTTAAGCATCTGTTAGGTTTAGATACATGGCATAGTAGAACGGCACGAGAGTAGTACACGAGAGAGAAAAAGACCTTTAATGAAAAAGAGATATTCTAGCCGGCGCTTAAATTTTTTCCTGGCATGCTGCTTTGTGTAGGAATGGGAATTGGGGAGGGAAAGATTGAAAACAGCGGCGAGGAAGGGGGAGATAAAATGCGGTCATTAAATGCGCTGTAAGGTGCATGATGGAGTAATGGTATGAAGTGAAATAATGAAATTCGTTATCCCACAAATGTGCTTATATAGTTTACAGCACAAAAATGCCTCACGGTGACATTTAGGTGAATTTAGAGCCTGTCATGAAGTGCAATCCTATTCAAATACGTAAATAAAAAATTTATTGCGAGTCTACGGCAGGGTATGGGACTTGAAACACAGTCTATAGTTAAAGGCACTGGGGAGAGCTTCTACATGCTATGTTCGTAACACGCACGCTCGTAAGCGTACGCAGGAGACTAAAGCAGGATATGCCCCAAAGTTTCAATCGAGCCACAGTCGACACAATGCGGACTGTTCATTTGAGCGAAATGGTATCGCAAGCAATTTGTATATGCACAGGTAAGGCGAAGTCGGTGATTAAGAGTTTCTAGTTGGCGAGACACTCTCGAAGGGAGTCAACATTAGATGTGGGCCAATTGAATAAAGAAATTGACAGTGATGTGTCGGCAAGACAGGACATGGTTTGCTGATGGCACATAAAGGCAATGGGAAGAAGTATCTTGAGTAGTTGAACCGTCGGTAAATATGTGGGTGTACTGCGTATATACCTTGGCTAAGTAGGCGAGAGCGGCTTGCCTAAGTGCTGCCTGCTGTATGTGGCTCTTCGCATCCGCGACAGGAACAGACATCTTCCAATTTATAGACGATAGTAGCCATGGAGAAAATATGAGAGGTAGCCGATTTCATGGCAGAATAATAGTAGGGAGCGGCAGAAACTATACAGCTCTCTCAAAGCCAGAGTTGCAGTGATTTAGATGGACACGTTTAAAAGTGCTTCTTCCCTTGAAAGACATGTAGGAGATAGATACGCATAGTTTCTTGGTCGGTAATCAGATCTAGCAGGAGACATCCTGATTCTGCAAGTGTTCCTGATGCAGAATATCCCTTTTGGGTCCACAGCATATCCGGTAGCAGTTATTCCGCACGGCTTCAAGAATATTCTTGCTTCTTAGAGATACTCTTTGAAGCACTGGTAAATAATAGCGTAACGGTCCTTCAAAGTTGGAGTTTTAAAGCAGAACCGTCGACCAGCAGTTGCTGCCCATCGTGTTTCCGCCCCAAATGAGAAAACCTGCGATGCTGCAGTGATCATCTCGCAGATTTTTTTCTATTCTGAGGTGCCCAAAAGAGAATACTGTCGATCATAATACCTACGAAGCGTTGTTACTGTAGTGGTCGTCTACCCAGAAGTAGCAGGTATTATTTATTTTCCTTGTGAAAGTCATAGCAGCACTTTTTCTGAAGAGAGGCGGTTACCCCGGGGAGCCAGGTACATTGAGATATGCAGTAACGCTCTCTGAAAACGTTGCTGCGTAATGTAACGCCAACGTGATGCACACAAGATTCAGATATGTGGAAAAAGTATTATGCGTGATCCTCGCGGAAGGCTTCTTGTTATATGTATCAGGGCAATATTGAACAGGAGAGGACTGAGCGCAGCTCACGTAGGTACGCCCCTTTTGACTGCGTGAACGAGAGTTGGGCCTTTTGGAGTGTTGATAAAAACTTGTCGCTCTTGTAAATGGTGTCCAATCTAGTTGTAAAGTTTTAATCCGAGGCCAAGGCCCAAGGCTGCAAGAATTGCGTGATGAAACGCGGAGTCAAAAGCGGTGTTGAAGGCTGTCAGGATGTAGCGTGAAGGTTATCTTGAAGCGATGATACAAGGGCAATGCCATATCAGTCGCTGACCTATTTTGGCGAAACTCATTCATTTCGTGAAGATACTGATCTCGGCTTTCGAGGAACCAGGTGGCAGTGTGCAGATCATTCGCTCCATAAGCTTACCTACGCAGCTCTGTAGGGCGATGGGCTGGAAGGGTGCATAACGTGTTCGCTGTTTAGAAGGTTTAAAAAACAGGCGCAATTTTCGCCAACTTCCATTCCATGGCAACCATGCCAAACATCCAGGAAGAATTGTAATATTCCAGGAGTCAAAGGCACAAATTTTGAGGTAGGTTTGCTATTGCTTCATAGGTAGCTTCTTGACCCACAGAGGTCTGTGTGTTTAATTCCACGATAGCTGTGGATAGCTCTTCAATTGTGAAAGGTAGATCCATCGCTGGCGTTGCCGCTGGGGGGACGCTTGGCAGACCATCTGTGGAGTGGTCAGAAGGCCCTAACCCCAATGACAGTAGTCTGCAATATTTTTCTGAGACTTCTTTATTGAGTTTTTGTTCATGCAGAGATAGTGCTATGGAAGGAGGAACCTTGTTGCAGGGACGTGCGCATGCGGTCAACTATGCGCCACATTTTGGCTATTGGTTGCCGCATATCCAGCCTAGAACAAAATCACGCCATCTCTGCCGACCTAACTTACCCAGGTAGCGTCGAATGTGATGGTGTGGCCGTCGGCAGGCATAAAGGGCTAAATAATTTTTTCTGCGCAAACCATTTCTTTTAGCTCGCCTGCGAATAGCGCACAGCCTTTGAAATGTCTCGTCATTTGAAGGTAAGCTATCGCTATTAGCTGTGATTCGCGTGTTTTCTCTCCGGCAATAAACCATTGTCGATATTAGTTCCTTACGTCGGGTTGCGGCAGTAAGTCCGCTGCTTGTACCGTCTTTGTATGCATCCAAGACTAGATTTTATGAGAAAGTTTTGCGCCATCTGCGCACTGACAGCTGATATGAGAATAGGGTAATAGTGACTTCCACGCGTTTCAAGATTGGTGCACCAGAAAAGTTATGTGCATCTGAACTTGTCACAAAGGTCACATCAATGCTGCTGGCAGTCGTCAAGCCTCGGAGATAGGTTATGCTGCTGTCACTTAGAGATTAAATTGAATGTTTTGCAAGAAGCTCTGCAAACTTGCCTCTACGGGCCCATATGTGCGAGCTTCCCCAAATTTCAATGTGAGCATTGAAGTATGCGCCAATGATATGTGGAGTGGGCGTCCTTAATATTACGTTGTTAAGTCTCAAATCATCGAATGGCCTGCTTGGCTCAAGATATACTCCAAAAACAGTGTACGCTTGCCTCCCATGTACTGTTACGGCGCACACATATTCGTTGTCATTGTGATGCGGTACTTTACCAAGGAGGCCAGGACATCTTTGAGAAAGCCAATCAACAATTCGCTGACGTGATCTGCTTGTTTTAAATAATAAAAATTTTATCCGTTTAGTCTGAAAGTTTCCTCCATGCGCGACGCGATTTAGAGATGGTTATGAAAGGGATGCGGTACGCTCGCACAAGCTGCTGAACATCACAGCATTTGAAGTATAAACCTTGAGCGTTCCACTGAAAAATAGTGCATGTGCGAAAGATGTTGAAGAGGGCGAACTGTGGTTAGGCTCTTCCTGTCGAGATCATAATCACAGATGTGTGATATTACGCCCCTGCGAAGCGTAAAAAGCCGACAGCAACGATTCCACTGCAAGGACAGCTCCTACTTCTGGGCGTCCTCCTGAGGAGGGGTCAGCGCGGACAAGAGCCTTTATGGTGGCAAACAGCATAGGAATCAGTAAGCATCTGATTTCTTGTTCGGTGATTCCGCTTTGCTGCCTTTCGCTGATCTTGTTACATTGCATTGCCTTAGGTTGGTAACTAGAAAGGTTGTTTTTATGCGCTGTGCGGAGTGTGGCTGCTAGTTTGATAGAGCAAAGCAGCCAAAGAACTTACCACGTTCAGGTTTGGCTGCTGCTTCGTATGTGTCACCAGATGTTTTTTCACGTTGTGGTGACTAATTTTAGGATAGATCTAACACATTCGTAAAATCCACATCGCGATTAGGTATTGGATCATGACACTTGGGCTGTTTTTCTTGTACTTGCTCCAATACGCGTGCAAGTGTATCAGTTTGCTTTTTGACACACACTCCGTATGAAGCAGGGTGTGGACAATCGCTGTTCGCGCATTTAGGTTGCGCTCTCGAGGTGCACTGTTTGTGCGAATGGGGGCCAACGCATATTTTGCTGGTCCAATGCTGCGGTATGTGGCCATGCTTCTGGCATTGGTAGCACTCTGTCCCCGCTCTGACGTACTCAGTTACAGGGTAGCTACATAACCCAAGCTTGAATCTCTTAGCAGTGGTGCATCTTTTGAGAATTCTAAACACAGCGACGGCTTACCTCTTTGAACTTGCCACCGTCCTCAGGACAGTAACTTCTTAGCGTCACTGGTGAGAGAACACCTTGGTTACATAGACACTCCTGCAGATCTTCATTTGAATATTTATCTGACATTTTGCCTAGCTGGCTGTAAACGAGTACGGTACCAGGGCCTCTGTAGCCACTCCAGCCAGCTTAGTTACGGCGACCAACCTGTTGGCAGCATGTATGTCGATACTTCCGCCATCAAGCTCCCGTCATTTGCTAAGACAATGGCTGAGAACGTTTTCTTGACCCGACGCTACAACTGTCAAAACTATGACGTTAGGGTGGCTTTCCATAGATTGCCTTTTATCTCGTTGGGCCCCGAAGACAACCGGAACCCCAGCAGCTTCTTTTTCCTACAGGGCACAACCGTGAAGGTTGCCTGGTCCATGTCCTCTGCGTGGTCACCCAAAGCCGCATCCCTGGCTTGTCCTTTGCGTGTTCTCGTTTACAGGGCCCTGATTTGCTGCCGCAATTACAGAACCACTTGACTAGCCTATAGCTCCGCTTCCATCAGTGCAGCATGGAGTGGGGCTAGTAGTGGTGTTTCGTGTCGGCGAGGGCGCAGAACGCCTAGGAGGGCCTTGACGTGTTTCCGCCGGTGGCCGTGGACCCCCAGATCGTCGCACGTTGAGGACGCAAACCAAAAAACATTGAACACTAATCTTTCGAAAAACCGCCCAAAATTAGAGACCGGTCTCAGACAGCCAATCAGGTAATCATCCTCTTCTTCGTTCTCCAGTACACGAGCGCAGTGACAAACTTTGTTTTATGCCTTTGACTAAATTCTTTGTGCTAATTGCCTGTAAAACTGGATCCTATAAATTTCTTTAGTCTTTCCATGTTGTGCGATGTTATAGCTGGCAGAGTAATGATATATGGTTGAACCGAGAATTTTGCCGAATGCCATATTTGGTGTCTGTCTTAATTACAGTTTCGGTCGTATTAGGTGATTGGTTTGCTTCTGGTATTACGGGTATTGTGAGCAGTTGATTGGGAGTTGCAAAGTTTCTGCTGAAGGTTGGTGTTGGAGTTCGTGTAAGTTCAATAAGGAGTCAGGGTGTCATGGCGTGCGAAAGAACAGATGCTTGCACTGGTCCACTAGAAATGTTGCCACGAAATGTTTAGTAGAAACGATAAAGAATGCGCAGCGTTGAAGCTCTTTTTCCACCTTTAAAGGAACGGCGTATCTAATTCGACATAGGTGGCACACCCAGTGCCTCGTCGCATGTAAGGATATGGAACGCTTCTCTTATGTATAATGCTTCAAGCGTTTTTCTTTGTATTGCACTTGGCCGCAAAAGTTTTCTCTGCGGAATGCGAAACGATTCATGCGCAACAATATGTTCTTGCGGAATCTTACTCTCGCAAAGACTAATATAAAACTCATCATGCTCATATATTTCTAGAAAATTTGATCTTTCAGTGCAAACGCATAGTCATTATATAGTGTCATAAATTGTTATTTTTGTAACTACCTTTCTGGAAATTCAACTTTTCACGTTTATCGCGTTAATAACTCCTTTCAATACTTACCATGTACCTGTGATTCGATTTTTATATTTGAGCTGAAGCTCGTCAAGGTAACTTGTACGTGTCTGCCGTACATAATAATATACACATGTCAAGTCGTCCCTGTACATCGAAGCATTACTTCGCATGAATAAAAAAATTCGTCCACTTGTCCTAAAGGCCTGAAAAAGAAGCAACATACAATTCGATTTTTCCCCGCATGTAGAATAAACCTTCTTGCTGAGTAAAAACTTCGTAAGACATGTTTGGATATAGCAATGTCGGATATAGCAATGTCGAAATAGAAACAGATTTGAGGCCATAAACTACATTTTATTAACCAAACCAACGCGATAAGCATACTATTTAAGGGGCTGCACGTCAGCTATAGATGCATTGCTGCCTGTAGGCAGACGAATTCCAAGCGAGTATCGGAACAACACTTTTGCTAGCTTGGATTGGGCTTGAAAGACATTACCAACCGAATTTTCGGTTCGCCATGAAAATATTTTGGCGGTTTAGTTAGCTCGTTCTTTTTTTTAAGAAACACTACAGCAAATATGTCGTATCTGCTTAGCAGCGAACAAGAAATTTTCATAAAATATCTTGCGAAATATATTGAAGTAGTTGCATATAATAATAAAAACAAAAATTACAAATTAGCAACTTTATAAGTTTGCGTCACCTACTGCAAAACTGAACTGGTCATTTTGACTTGAGTACCCTTAATACTGAGACCAGGAAATAATTACCGAAGGCGATAACAAGTAATCTGTACAGATAGTTTAGAAGTTGCCTGCAAAATGCGCGTAGAAATTTTATATGCAAATTCATCATGCGGTCAGTAGAATATTTAGTGAAATTAGAACTGGCAGCACATAGATATTGTGGATTAATTTTGACATGTTTTCACTGCAGTCATCAAAAATGTCTCTGCATGTGCGAGGCGTAGGCCTAGTTGGTTCTGCTTTCTGTTGAAAGAGGAAAGGTTTTCTCAGACACGATACAGACACAACAAAAAGCGCGACAACTCTGTCGTATATTCTTGTCGTAATGAAGTTCAACGCGGTTTAGGGCTAATAAAAACTTCTTTGATGTTTATATATTTAGGATGCATTCGAGGCAAACCATCAGAGAGAGAAGTTGGTAATGTATAAATCAGGAATAAACACAAAAGTATTGCATATAACTATAGCCTACGAGAACACAGAAGACAGTCTATGAAGGTCAGCGCTCTATTACATAGTATTACGTTGTTTGGGGTTAGATGCAGTAAAGAACACGAGGCACACAAAGAAAAACGATTGTTCCCCACAGTACCGAGCGAGCGGCACCCGCAAAGACTTTGTCCTCTTAGCTCGCCTTATTCGAGGCATGACCCCCATCATGACAAATACTTTCTTGATGTAGGTTAGGCAGATCAAGTACTTGGCGAGCAGTAAGGATTTAAGCGTGAGACAAGCACGATGTCAGATTTGGACAGAACTCGACGTAGACGCCGAGATATCAAGAGCAATCTCGTAGGTCACAGCATTATATTAACGGAGCACACGATATGGGCCAGTAAAACGAAAGTGATGTTATTCTGAGAGTTATTCGAAAGCAGGCAGAGGGACCGAGGAGGAAGAAGCCTTGAGAATACGGCGATTGTAAGTTCCCTGCTGTGAGGCAGGTGTAAAGAGCAGGAGGGGTTCAGCATGTAGGTGGCCGGGGTCGGCATGAGCAGTGGTGTCGCGAGAAGAGGTAGAAGGTGGACCAGCAGACGTAGGAGGCTGTATGTCGAGAGGCATTTGTGGATTGTGTCCGTACAAAAGTCAGAAATAAAAGCAGCGGCAGTATCGTGGTGTTACGAATTGTATGCGAATATAATGGTGACAAGGATATGTTTGGTGGAGAAGAAACGGATGGTTTCCTCAACACCTTTTTAAAGGAAAGAGCAGCCGTGGTCAGTAAAGAAGTGACAGGTGTTAGTATGGTGTAAAATAAGGTCGTAAAGAAGGAAATCTGTGGCATCGGTACCAATAGTAATAGGATAGACACCTGAGTTTGTAGTAGGTAGCCTAGTCTGGGGCAACTCTAACCTATCAATTTCCGAAGGTGGACTGGCGAATGTAAGGGCGTTCCCGACGTTGACACAGGTAACAGGTAACCAAATAGCGGCGTGCATAACAATAGGGGCGCGCCAATAGAATCGACGATGCACGCAGTCATAAGTGTGTGAGAAGCCCAGATGACCGGCAGTTGGGAGATTGTACAGTTCGAGAAAGATGAGTTTAAAAGATGTTTCGGTACAACAAGGAGTAGGTGCATGCCAGCAGGAAATGGATCGCGGCGGTATAAAGCATCAACAAAAAGGCCAAACTAGAGCGTCGAGCGCTCAAAAACGTCAACCCGAATGTTGTCGATATGACATCGGAAATATATATAGAGGCGCTGCTCGGCCACAAAATTTGAAACAAAAAGCGAGAACACTTCAGCATTGCAGGCACTACCTGAATTCTCGGCTGTATCAACGAGGTAACGCGAAAGGCAGTCTGCACCGGTATGCGGCCAACCAGACTTGTACACCGTAATGTCTTTAAATTCTTGCAGTCGTAAAACACAACGACACAGTCATCCCATGGGGTCTTCCTGAGAGGAGAACTAGAGAAGTGCATGGTGGTCTGTGACCAATAAAAGGGCAGCGGTAAAAATACAGGCGAAAGTTCACATTGGCCCACAATAAATATCAGCACTCGCATTTAATATTCGAGTAATTGTGCTCTGGGGTAAATAATAGGGGGGGGGGGGGGGTAGGCAATGAAGAAGATCGGACTCGAATTTTCCCTGAAAGAGTACAGCGGCAATTCAATTACTGTTAGCATTTGTATGTACTTCAGTAAGGTCGTGGGCATCGAAGTGTACCAAGACAGGTGACATGGTGAGCTTAGGGATGAGCTTGGATAACGCTTGTCTTGGCGAGGGCCCCAGGAGGAAGCCACCTCTTTTTTATGTCTTTGTAGGGGCGTGCGATGTCGGCAAAACTTGGCACAAGCCGTGCCCCATGAACTTTGAATATCAGTTCGGGAACAGGGCATCGAAAAGTCCTCTGCAGCTGGAGAGCTAGACGGGATCAAATAAACACCAGTAGCGTCGACGACGTAGCCCAAATTGTAATCTGATGATTCGAAGCAGCGCTTGGAGGCATGCAGCTGTAGGCTAGTATGACGAAAGAGGGAGAGAATCTGAGAGGTCAGCGAGGTGAGAAGCAAATCACGTATTTTAAAAGCAGAGGGAAGTGTACCACTTGAAATATCGCAAAAAGGCGTCCATCATGCGTTCAAATATGACCGGCGCGCTTGAGGCGCCAACAGGCATTTCTTTAAAATGGTCAAGCACATCAGGTGTTACAAATGCAGTCTTCTCGCGATGCAGATAATCCACTGCTATCTGCCCATGGCCGGAGGGAAGATCAACTAAGGAGAAATATTTAGCACCGTAGAGACCGCAGAGCACCTGGTCGAATCCTGAAAGGGGTAAGCGTCTTTGTAATCTTATTTAGAGGCCGATAATCAACAAGAAACACAACGATTCCTCTTTTTTCTTAGCCAGGATTATTAATAAGGCCCAGGGATTACTCGAGGGCTCGATATTGTTCTTTTCAGGCATTTGCTAATTTCGGCACCGAAGATCTTGCGTTTGGTATAGGACACCTGGTAAGGTCGGCGGCGTAAGCGGAGGCATCACGTTTCGCAATGTGCTGTATGAAATCGAGAGATTGGCCCAGGTTATTGTTTTTGGGGCCCAAAAGGTCCAAAAAAGATTTAAAAAGTTCGCAAAGCTGGTTAGTATTAATTGGATCGAGATAGTGGCGATACCCGGGTAACACGAATGCTGCATGGGAGAACTTGAGAAGAATACCCGAAGTCCAGAAACGACAGAGGTGTGTTCTCTTTGATAGGAACAGCGGCATGGGGTAGTGCAACTTGGTGTATAAATTGCAGGGCGAGAATGAGCGAAACGAGATAGTCGCAATGATTAACTGGAACGGATGGTGCCACTGTAACATAGGAGGTGTTGTGGGATGGTAGACTGGCGAATTCTCTACATAGCAAGCGGAGTGAGCAACGGACAGGCGCCGAATGCATTGCGTGTTTTTGTGCTTCGGGCTTTTGGTCTGGTTTCTGCTCTTGACGGTTCATATGTGTGACTTGTCCTCTGATCCTGCTAAAGGCGGGCCGGAGCAGTTCCGGGTGGTCGGGTTTGGGCAGGACGAGCTGCAGAGGAGCTGCGTGGGGTGTCCACTCGCTTTCGGGCGCCGGCCAAGGCGTGCAAATGGCGTCGTGCTCCAAGGCGAGGATGAGTACGCACCGCATCTTCACCAAAATGATACTTGGCTACAAGCAAGGCACCGGCACAACATAGCGACAGAGTGAAATAAGATTTAATGGCTGGCCTAGCGCTAGAACTCATCCAGTGCAACTGGCGATCTTCCCAACAATATTAACTCGGCCACAGGAGAGCAAATCAGTAAAGAACTTGAACTATGACAACGAAAGATGGACGGCGGTTCCATTAGTATTGTTTGCTAAAATGTATATGTGGTAATTTCTGCTTTATAGACGGGAAGAGGGGTTTATTAGGGGTTATTCGGATGACTGGAGACGGCGACCGGTGACACGCCACGATCGTAGAGTAAGGCACAATCTCGTCCGAACAAGACAGTCCGAGCTTCGAGTGCGCGTTCCAGCTGATCGGCCATGAACTCAGCCGTCTTCATCGTCGTTTGCGTGGGCGCTGAATCATCTACTTCCTACAGAGGAGGTATTCACTTAGCCAAATAAATGAATGTGAATACGCAATTTATAGAGAATAGAGTCATGGCGAGGTATATTTAGAAAAAATACATACACCCCAATTTGGCGTTGCGGTGCAAATAGAGTTAGGGCAAGGTTGGCTTTTATGTTTGTTATACAGTTGACCTTTGCTAACTGAAAAAATTAAACTAAGGTAAGCATCGACACAGTATTCAACATTTCGAACGTAATTTTGAAACCTCAGTCTCATAATATTGTCAGCAGCAGTGGACGAAGGAAAAGATGAAGCTTTGGAAATAGGAAGAAGCTCGCCATCTTTCCGTGTGCGCACCGTACTAAGGTGTTTTTGCCGCAGTGAATAAACCTTAACTTTGTGGTGACAGGGGCTGGATCTGCTTCTCAGTCCTTCTCGACCTCAGTGGAGTCGACAACTCGCTGCACTCTCAATTGTTTCTGTGACTATCCTCCGGGAAGGCAACGTGTTCCAGCCGGGCACAGCGGCACACACTTGTAAGCACTACCGCGAGCAGCGGACCTTTTATCGCAAGGTTGGTGAAGACGTGGATGAGTGGCTGCCATTTACCAGCGGGGGAGCATGTATAATCACTGGGATGTCACAGTCAAGGTGACGAATGTTGTTTTCTTCTGTGACATTGTTTCAAAACCATGAAGCGTCTTTAACGATCTGGGACTGCTTCGAAGAAGAGATTCGCTACTGTTTCGAGGATGCTAAGGCAAAAAAGAAATGCCCTGATTAGACTTTACGCCAGCGAGCGCAAGTACCTGCTGCAACGTGCGCAGCATATATTGAAGGGGTGCTGTATTTGCGAAGCGGTGAATTTCCGCGATGTCTTAACAACACATAATTGGCCATCCTAAAGGACGTGTACAAAATGTTATTCTAAAAAGATAACTTGGGATTTTGTCACGGCTGTCACCAAACACCTTCGCACGTTCGAAACTTTTAATCTACGTCACATTACCCCTAAGTTTGACCGTTTGCCTAATAATACAACTGAGCAGGCATGGTCTCATTAGCCCCCGAATTCGATTCAAATCAAATGAAATATTTATTTCCATCAGGTTCTACAGATAGGGGGCTACGGAAGAATAACTGCCACTTGGCGACTTGACGAATCAGCAGCCTCATATATAAGACAGTGTCTAGACAGCACCCAGAATAAACAAGCGATAAACAGATTAAAACACTTGGTCAATGCAGAATGAAAGAAAAAGTCCCGAGCCAGGAAAAACAAACACTGTCAGCGCCAAAGAGTGAACAAGCGATAATCATATCAAGACACTTATCACTCCGGAAGAAAAGACATGATCCGACAGATTGTCTTTGAACTCTTCCGGCATCAAGAAGTTGTGCGCCACAGTGCAATTCCCTGTGACAGCTGCTTCCTGCATACATCTCCGATCCAGCGCTCCTCTTTTTTGGGTGCTACTACTCACAAGCCCTCCATTCGCCGTCCTTCGCCGCCTCCTGGAAACTAGTGTGTGCGGCTGTCGAAGTGCACTCACCAGGTCATCGTTGTTGCCAAGTTTTTTATCTGCCGTTATGATAAAGACCATCTGGAAGTGTTAGTAGACAATGCGGCATGGCCTTACTGGATACTGGAGCTACATTGTCTGTGATGAGCTTCGATTTTAAGAATTGCCTTGGCCGTGAAATAATGATTGGTTTGAATAAAGCAGTCATTTTCGTGGCGTAGGGGCAGAACCGTTGGTTACGCTTGGTATTTGTTACGTAAATGTAGCAATCTTTAGCCAAGTATTTAGAAATCAATTTACACAGTTTCTGCGCTGAACGCACAATATTCTAGCAATTGACGTTTTACAACAGTACGGCGCAACTCTCTACTTACACAGTGGCGGCATATCAATAACCCCTAGTCTACGATCGGCCATCAGAAGAATCGCCGCAGTCGTCCCATGCATTTTCTCAAATTGAAGATAGCCTCATTTCGGCAATGTCCGCTATCTTCGTCCGAGTTGTATCCTCGGTTGCGGTTTATAATACATCTGAAGTGCTGGTTAAACCGACTTGCCGTCGAGAAAAAGCGTGCTGGAGCCCCACAGCATTGCTGCAGTGAATGAGGGCCATGCCGGACTGTCAATCATTCTAACAAACTTGGTGTATTGCCGCATGGGTGAAACTCGCGACTATGACAAACGCCTTTCTCTGCCAATCGCCGCATTCAGTAACGGCGTTGCTCGTCTAACTAGACGTTCTGAACTGACCGATTCCAAATTCCTGTTCTGTATTAGCAAATCACCACCCACCAACTACCGCCGGATATTGATGGAAGTTCTTTTAAAACATGTGGGCTTGTCCGAATTCGCTCGAACTCAGCCGTCACGGATTCCAAGTGGTGCAGTGGTAGGACACCCTACTACTGTCCGGAGTGCCCGTGTTCGAACCCGACCTCGGCGGCTGCGTTTCGATGGAGAAGAAACGAAGAGGCGTCCGTGTGTTGTGCGATTTAAGCGCACGTTAAAGATCCCCAGGAGGTCGAAATTCCTCCGTAGCCCTCCAGTACGGCTCCTCTTTCTCTCTTTCCATTTTCACTCCCACCTACCTTCCTTCCTTTATGGCGCGGTTCAGGTGTCCGCAAAAACAAGCGTGACAAATATGGCGTCTTTCACTTCCTGTGAATCCACAACATTGCACACTCGTTTGGTGAGATGCGATATCAAGAGGTTTTTTTTTTTTCAAATAAGCCAGAATGAGAGACGGAACATATTTTGGAACAGCTTGTGCGCTTTCGTTCTTGCCAATTTGGTCACTTTACACCATACCACCCTTTGACAAATTGCCTTGTTGAACGTAGAAACCGGAAAATGAGGAACATGCTTCTGATGTATGTTCACTTTCATCAGAAAAACTGCAGGGAAGCGGATCAATGCAATAAATCTCTCTATAACACCTCGAACTGTGAAACAACTCTTTATATACCATTTTTTCTTTGCTATGCCCGTCCGCATCAGTTCTCTCGGCACCATCTTACCCTTGTCTTTCGACAACAAACCTTCCGTTTGCAGCACCCTCTGCCGCTCATCAGCTCAACGGGTTACGCACTCTGGCCTCACAGGACCGCTGTAAGCAGCGCTACGGTCGTCGGCACCAGGATGTCTGCTACTTTCCAGGAGCGTTAGTATGGCTTTAGACGCCACTCCGCAATGGCGGTTTGTCCTGGAAGCTGTTGTCGCACTATGCAGGCCATATTATTGTGCTCAGTCAATTCAATGACTTGAATTTCTTGGTGTCTCGTCAATTTCTCAAAGTTTGAGAAAGAAGTCGATGCCCGTCATCTTTCCGTAAACTCAATGGACCAACACCGATCTGTGACGTAAGCACGATGCGATGGCGCTTCTAACGCTAGCGTGGTCCGACTGGGGGTGAAAAATAGGCTTAGCGCCCATAGGAATACGTGGAAGCGAAATAATCCAAAGCAGTTTTCTAATTTCACGGGTCATCTGTGATGTCGTTATTCGGTACAGAGCAACCATGAACGCCCTGGAATAGATCGTGGAAGTGTGAAATCTCATTACTCAGGCGAAGTATTTTTAAAACACCGCGAAACGTATGGGGGTGCGAGTTGACAGGGCGACCCATAAAAGCACAAGTAAACTCAACTTACCGCAACATTTTGCTCGGTGCAGCAGCGTTGAACCCTTCTCATTTTTTAGTGAACGTCTTGTATCACGTCCCGACATCATGCTACATGACACACTACATTCCCTTGCAAGTACTGCAAGTCTGACAACTTGCGGGACCGTTCACAGCACGATAAACTGACCGCGCACAGTTGCAGACGGCAATGCACCACCGGCGCTGTCATTAGCAGACGCTCCGGAGCTGGACGCGGCCGCGGTGGGTATCGCCAGCTGCGCTGTCGTCTGCTGCAATGCGTGACTCTCGTTCGGTCCGTATTGTCATACGGCGTTTGACAACTTTCTTTTAAATGTAATTCTGTCTAGGATGTATCACTTGAGGGACAGTATTATCAAGCTAATTTGCTCTATGCGGCAGCATATCAGATTGTAAACAAAACTCCGTGATTCGCTGCATGAGCATTTAGCGGGTGTCTGTATTCACAACACAGATTATTCGGGGAGTTTTAAAAGTAGACCGCCTCCGCAATGACGCAGCATACTTCTTCAAAGCGCTGGCCAACGTTTAACGACCGGCCACCACTTCTGGTGCTCTGCGAAACGAGAAAAATGTTGCGGTAAGTTGCGTTTACTTGTGCTTTTATGGGCGCCCTCCCAACTCGCACCCCCATACGTTTCGCGGTGTTTTAAAAATAATTCGCCTCGGTCATGACATTTCATACTTTTATGATCTATTCTAGGATGTTCATGGTTACTCTGCACCGAATAAGGACATCATAGGTGTCTCGAGAAATTAAAAAACTGCTTAGAAATATTTCGGTTCCGTGTATTCCTATGGGCGCTAACCCTATTTTTCACCCCCAGTCGGCTGCAACGCCGAGAGCGCCCACTTTGTTTGAAAACACGGGGTTGGTCTATAGGCTGAGGTGGCGTCACGATTGTAT
Source organism: Amblyomma maculatum (assembly GCF_055883805.1). NCBI lineage: Eukaryota > Metazoa > Arthropoda > Arachnida > Ixodida > Ixodidae > Amblyomma > Amblyomma maculatum. Next base: position 101,075,686 of record NC_139353.1, read on the forward strand.
ATAAAACATATCAATATAAATGACGTCCTGAGCGTGCGCTCCAGGTGTATATAACTTCATGTTTCTGTGACTGTCAGAACCATGTCTGAAATGTGTGCTCATATGATCGGCATTGCTAGTAATGTTCTGTAGGTGCTTAGAGCACGGAAGATGTGAGCTAAACTAAATTTTATGTTACTTATATATTTGTACAGTTTGGAGTTATACTTATTGCACTATATAGGGAATAATTGTTACTAATGAGGGAATGGCGCATAATTTTGCACTGGTCTGTATTCCTCCTCAAGAATCATTTTGCATAAGCGTGAGATAGTGTTAGAACTAGATACAAACGAAGGCAGATCATTTTTGTTTCATCATAAGCCATGCAGTAATATACCAAAAATACCTAGTGGAGGGAAGGTTGCCGGATAAAATATTTAGCGCAAAAAACTGCTCAGGTTTAGCTATTGTTAAACCTAGCCTTTCATATAAGCACTGCTAAGTTTAATCCCGAGAACTTCTGCCTGGACAGTTATGTCGACGAGATTATTACTAGTGGCCTGGTGTGTATATCGAAGAGATGACGTGCTCGCCCCTGTATTCGTGGCGAAAATGCCCGAAGCGTGGGAGCACCAACTTAAGCGCGAGCGATGTGGCGCTGCGAGGCAACATAGTATCAGCGAGCAAAGATGCAGCGACCACCGATATTGTAAATGTGGGGCGGCAAGAGAACGAAAACACGAGAGAGCGAAGATGCGGCAAGTTTTATTCCGTCATGTTTTATGACGGCATTGACAAGCCACCTGTCCTCTTGATTTGCAGGTCAGAGCGAACGATGAGTGACATTGGGAGGTGTAGTGCAGAGATGAGGGCTGCAGCCTAAAAGCTGGGTTTTTCAGTGTGCATCTCAGGGAAAGCCGGAGGACATAGTGTGAATGGTGTAATTCAGCCCTACACAGTACAACATCTTTAAAAGCGTGTACACAGCCTTCGACAATTTTTAAAATAAGTTAGGCAATTATACCAAGCTGAGTTTCAATATGGAAGAATACAGGAAACACGATAAATTGCCCTTATGAAAATTTTGTCAAATGCTACCGGTGATTGCAAGGACCCGAATGTGCAAGCCCAACATAAGACGGTTGTGATTATTGACCTCGAGCCGGGTATCCTGAAGAGTGAAGTTGATTGGGCCTTAGCCAGCCTTGCTAAGAACAAAGCTAGCGGAATTGATGGCATTCCAGCTGAGTTGCTTCAAAACCTCAACCATGACGACGCTGTTAACATTCTGCATACATTATGTCAGAAGATTTGGACAACCCTGCAGGGGCCACAGGATTGGAGGAGGTCAGTTTACATCCCCATTCCAAAGAAAGGCAGTGCCAAAGATTATTCCAACTACCGCACGATTGCGCTTATTTTGCATGCTAGCAAGGTGATGTTGAAAATCTTCCCAGGTAGGCTGCAGCAGTATGTGGATTGAGAGATTCCGGACGCGCAAGCTGGGTACCGCAAGGGCAGAGGAACTAGAGACCAAAGTGACAACCTTCGCTGAATCATGGAAAAAGCAAGAGAGTTCCAGAAACCCATCTACTTCTGCTTTATTGATTATGCGAAAGCGTTTGACTGCGTAGATCACAGCAGATTCTGGCAAGCTCTCCAAGATCCAATTAACCTCATCTGTCTCCTCAGGAACCTGTATGAAGGGCAAGAAGCCACAGTCAGAACTGGGCATGGTCTTACTGATTGGTTTCCGATCGAGAAAGGAGTGAGGCAAGGCTGCATACTGTCGCCCCGCCTATTTAACCTATATGCAGAGTGCATCATGAGGAAGGCCGGTCTGGATGAGTTTTCAGCTGGAGTGAAGATTACTGGAAAACGTATCAACAACCTTAGATATGCGGATGATACCACTTTAATGGCAGAAAGTGAAGTGGAACTCAAGAGACTTCTGATGCGCGTACAAGAAGAGAGTGAGAAGCTTGGGCTTAAACTGAGCATTAAAAAGACAAAGATCATGGCGTCTTGCCATATCAAGTCCTGGAGCGTCAATGGACAAGGAGTGGAAGCTGTGGCAGATTTTCTCTTCTTGGGCTCCAAGATCATCTCGGAAGGGGACTGCAGCCATGAAGTTAGGAGACGCCTGCTTCTGGGAAAGAGAGCAATGGTTACCCTTGACCGCCTAGTAAAGAGCAGTGACATTAGTCTGCCAACCAAGATCCGTATAACTCGTGCTAAGGTCTTTCCTGTTGTGATGTATGGATGCGAGAGTTGGACTGTGAAAAAGGCTGACCGCCGAAGAATTGACGCGTTTGAATTGTGGTGCTGGCGAAGACTCTTGAGAGTTCCTTGGACTGCCAGATGATCAAATCAGTCGATATTGTCGACCATAAACCCTGACTGCTCATTGGATTGTCAAATTGTAAAGTTAAAGCTCAGCTACTTTGGTAATCTCATGAGAAGAGAGGAGTCGCTGGAGAAAGATTTGATGTTGAGAAAGGTTGAGGGTCGCCGGAGAAGGGGTAGGCAGCGAACGCGATGGTTAGTAGGCATCTTCGAGGCACTGCAGACGAAGTTATGTGATAGTGAGAGACCGGAAAGCGTGGCGTGACATGGTCCACAAGGTCACAAAGAGTCGGACACGACTGAACGACTGAACTGAACTGAACCGGTGATTGCGCTATGACGTACAGTGCCCAAATTTCATGCATTACTAAAATTAATTACATGTGCATGAATAACAGTTCGTATGCGTGTAAAGCTTCCCAACATCGTAAAAGACTGCTATAAATACATCAAAAATGCGTGCAACGATATCGGGTTATTTGCCAGACCTCTCCGGTGAACTACGTTATAGAACCGCTTGCACCGACACCAGATATGCGTCGCCGCGCGTGTGACATCGTGCACGTTGACCGCCTCAAGCCCAGTTATGACCCACCTGTTGTGTCGACGCCTTGAGTCGGGCAGGATGCCTCCTTTTTCTCCCGGGGATAGTTGTAGTGTCGCACCAACGCTCGGTGACGAGCGTATGTCGCGACACTACGTCGCGAAGACGAGCGTATGTCGAAAGGCGCGTGCTAATAAACAAGACGTCAGACAAAGAAGACAGCGCAAGAGACTGGCCTTCTAGTTAAACGTTCGACGGGAACATCGACCTGCGACTGAACGTAGTCTTACAACGCCAAAACTTTTGTACTTGTTGATCAAGTTATTGCACCAGATTTGTTGTTTAAATGAAGCCTTTTCTTGATGTCAGGTATTTGTTCGACAAATGTCTTGCTGCACCTCCATATTTAACTATGCAAGCTTATCACAGGAGGCAGGAAATAATTCAGCGTGGGATGTGCCATTTTGTACGGCCACACCATCTCAGTGATGAAGCTAGTAACCGTTTCCTTTCCAGTTTCTCCCACTAAAATGTGACGGACGCGCAACTGAACAGTTAGGTTAGACTAGACTTGGTGCCGATGGCAGTCATTTAGTATGTGAACGCATGCCCAACAGGGGAAACCTTGATACAGGGTTAGAATTCCCGTATTTATGAACGCGTATCTGAAAAAAAATTTTTTGAAGCTTCGTTTTATCAACTATTGAATCAGGGTACACGCAATACCGAGACGAAACTAGCAAGACTTGTTCTAAGAGTTGCAGATTATTTGAATTTAAAGTTTACACGCAACGCGCTGTTCTTTTTGTGTTCAATCGCACATATTTTATTCTGACGTAAGCTTTAACGTTGAGTCTTGAGTAGTTATTGGGCTTTGTGCTCATGCTTAAGCTTATAATTACAAATAATGCTGCGCTTCATCAATATATGATCGAATTCTTTCTGAATTTACTACGGTACACTGAATTATGCTATAAAAATATTTCTCTTTTAGATTTTTATTGTACGAAACGAGAAAGGCAGCATGAAATTGAAACTTGACTTTTGAAATGACCTGCGTGACCCCACGAAATAGCTGTAACCTTTGCCGTTTTCCTGACGTCATCTCTGACACCATGTTTTCTTACCATTTTCAAGTCTTCCAAAGACGCCCCATTCGATACGTAGGCAAGAACAGCAACAATTAAAATCTTAAGATGGTGCATGCTTCCGTCGTATCCGAGGGTATTATGGCCGTCGTTTCAGAATATTTCTCGATAGGAAAATTGGGCTGTTACACACACTTATATATAGGACTGATCTTGGGTGACCTGCATATTCTTTGAATTTTATGCACTGTAGAGACTAGTCAGAAACTTCAGCGCATGTGTCATAGCTACTTAAAGGAGCTTGTAATTTTGCAGAAAAGAATGCTGTGCATATGCATTAATAAGCTTAGGCGATAAATCTCATTAATTTGACATATTTAATTTGTATTCACAGTGAAGTTCTAGCAAACCCGGAACACATATATAAAAATGGCGAGAAGTCTGACTACACAGTAGGCTTAATAGAAATACCTGAACAAGACGGAGGTTACCAACGATGAAAAATCTGAACCGGGAAATAGAAACCAACATTGCTTAAGTAAGGAAATATAGAGCAGTTGTTTCTATGGATGTCGCTAAATTTCTTAGTACAAGAGTACATTATAAATTTTAAACCTGCGTCTGCATAAAATTATCTTCAATGGGCCGTACGCCAACGGTGTTAGTTGTGAAGTGCATTCCAAGTGCATGTGAACAAGACTGAATTTTCTAACCAAAATATCTCTCTTTTCGTTTGATACCTGAACTGGCTGTATTTTGTGCTGCCCCATTAGTCAATTTTGAAGATGTATAGTTCCATTTTAAGTAATAGATAAACATCCACACAATATTTTCTCATTATGCTGTAACCGTACAGAGATGGAGGTCGCTACTTGAAGTTGTGGATTGGCCCAACACGGCACGGGTATCCGAGAAGCCGTCGTTATAATCTGCAAAGAGTAATTTCATACTTTAACTTGAAGCGACCGCAAAAAATTGTAACATATACAGGAGGTGGTACTCCCTCACGCAGCTGCTGTCGGCACGAGCCAACTATACACTGTTTGTGGTGCGCAGTAAAGCGCTTTCCCACCACCGATATGTCACGACACGCCTGTCAGGAGGGGTACGGTGGGCACGGGGGGAAGACATCGTGTTTGGATAAGCTATCTGCTTGTTTCTTTGAGTTTACAAAAAAATTGTTTAGTCTACAAGTTATAAGCAGGTCTGTCCGTTCCTGTGCTTAATTCAGGGATCCGTGAATATATGTACCATTATTGTTCTTTTTACTATTGCTGTATTAATCGCACAGCTTGTAAGGCCGCCTGTTAGATCTGTTACATGGTCCCTGCCGCGTGCTGCAGTTAGCAGCTTGTGGCGGTAAAGATGCAGTAATGGGTGCGAGTTATGTCAGGTAGTTTCTTGCACAATATTTGCTGTGTGATCTTGAAATTTATAAAGTATGAGCTTTGAGATGGACCTGTAACAATCCAAGGAAGCGATTACCCACAAAGTCAATTGCAGAACGTGTTCATGCATAAATGACTCTTGACTGTGTTGTCATTCTGATGAAAACGCAACAGGAAACAAATATCCAGTTAATGGAAATATTGAAGCTAGAGGGCTGTGATAAAAATACACATGCTGGCATTGGTGAGTTGGCACTTTTATCAAAAACATCCGTATATGCGGCGGTAAAGACATGGAAGGGTTGTTCCATGGTGGATTGGGTGGGCCGATCGCCTAGAACTCAATGGGCTTTTTCTTAGCGTATATGATGAACGAAGAATTCACACAATATTAAAAATGTTTTAGAAAAGCCCGGATAGCCAAAGGGCCATCATCTCAATCATTTCCCAATAATGAAAATAATATTCTTTGCGACTTAAAATTATATACATAACGCTTCTATTGTTTCCGAATACTGCGTGCAGCCAATTTAAGGCCCTTCAAACTACTGGCACAGTTGTCCACTCTTTGTTCTATTATGGAATTATCGCTCCCCTTCATACCCAACGAAGATCCTAGTTGTGCTATTTTGTCGCCATATTTATATTACAAATCCTTCGCACTTCAAAAAAATAAATGACTGCCCACTCTTCTCTCATATGTCAAAAGTAACACCATGGCATAGCCCATAATAGCCCAGGTGGTACGAACTGTCAACAGCACAATTAGTGCCAATTCAAATCGGTGCAAGTATTCGATCTCGATTTGCCACCGCAGAACCTCTGGCATTGAAAACATTGACGTGGGCGTGGGTGTGTTATGCCTAATTGGTTTCAGATAGGCTGCTTTTGTTAAGCGTGATATATAGGTGATAAATCATAGGAACGCTTTGGCAGTGGTATTTATGAGAGTGAATAATTAAAATACTTAAATCGTATTAGCAAGTGGTAGGAACTAGCCACTAAATATTCTCTGGAAAGCTTTTCTAAATTAAAACCTAACAATTGCGCACTGACGCAAGCTATACTAAATCAGGGGAGTATGCCTTAGCAACCGGTTAATCATATATTCCATTGTTCTCGAAAAGCTACCACGCGATGAATCCACAAAATGGTTAATTTTATATTCTGGTCCCAACGACAGTATTCCTGAAAAAAAAGTCAGTGTTAATTAAGATTTTCAGCTTTTCTGGCGTCAGATGTCTCATAATTAGCCTAAGATGCCTGACTGAAAACAATTATTCCCGATACTGCTAGTGGCATCTGCGTAAAGAAACAAAATTACCAAGCGCTATATTTCGATTCGTCAGTATTGTATCAATTTTCTACGCGTGCAATTTTGACAGGTGCCAGAAGAAAATAATTACCGATAACATCCTGCGCTCACACCAATTATGCGTTAAACTTAACATATGCCACAAGCCTCGGAATGAGTTTCCAGTATTATGTATGTCGCATTACTTGCATATTACATCCTGCCTCGTGCCCATTGTAAAATGTTTTTGATGCAATATATTGAGACCTTGGTAGAATTTTTGTGGATTCACATATATAGTGCATACGCTGTGGCGTGTTTTGGTTGCAAAGCATTGTGTTCGTTTAACAGCCCAAACAGCACGCGAATAAGGAACCTATATTGACAAAACAGTAACAAATACTGACGAGGTGTGGCGCCCATGATTATTTACGCCAATAAATACCGAATGGTCTGCCGCAATGGCTCCAAGGTCTCTCGCGAGTGTTCGTTTGAATATGACTTAGCAGCGGTTTTTCATCCGGATGTATATTCTGGCTACCAACAGGCATTTTCAACGTGGAAAACACTAGTTCTTTCTTTGAAAGTATCGCCAATATTCTACTGCATGCACTAAAAGAACAAGCCTGGTTTTTTAGCTTTATGAGGTTTTTGCTTTACTTTGACTAATTTGTTGTTAACCCTTAATGCACTTTCATGTAAGACTGCTTTATTTTGATTCAAAATGTTTGCACCTGCTTGCAACAAGCTGAATATTATACTTTCTCTGCAGCAGTCAGCATATATGTTTGAAGGAAGCAAACAAAAGAACTCTGGCAAAATTATTTTTCTATTTACGGTGTGTAGAGCACGGCACCAGGATCTACTTTGTTCGGCCACCGTCTAGCTTCAATTGGTCTACGGCAAATATTTGCGGTTGAAACCCTCAACTTCACAAGATACCCTGCTTTTCGCGTGTAGCATATTTAAGAATAAATGTAATTGCATGACTGCAGAATACTACCACAGAGTTTATTATTCCCACTGCCAAGTAGAAAGAGCGAAAGGTGACATTACACATGTAAATATAGCTAATGTGGCCAGGAGAGGAAGCACTGGGCAGTAACCGAAATAGATTGTTTGTTTTAACATATATATATGAAAAGAAACAAGTCTAAATGCCGTGGTGTTGGGGTTTATTCATGACGTCGCAGTGAATGGTAGACGAGAGTTGAGAAATGCCTTAAAATCAGGAACACGAATAGTTCGAGAGGCTCTGCTGTGAATGATGGGCAGCTACTGTTGCGTTCCTGATTCGTAGCAACTGTGAAGTTTCAGCTAACTAGACATCAAATAATTAAAGTCACCGCGTATTAACTACGCTTATACGGAGTGGCTATAATTGGCGGCAAAAACAGAAAGAGAACAAAACATCAAGTGCAGAAAAAACAATATGCTAGAAATTGAAATCTGTACATCTTGATATTATCGCAATTGATAGCTACAGCAATTATGTAAAAACAAAATATATATTTTGCTTTCTAGCTGTGTACTTCCATTTGAAACCGCGAAGGGATTCAACCTTTCAAAGGGAAAGTAAATTTCCACAATGTTTGCCACCACATAGCAAAAAACTGTATATAGCGCTTGCGTCGGCTCAAGCGCGAGGAGAAACTGCATTCTATTTTCGCGTCTTTGAGAACGGTATCGCAGCATTCGCTAGGCGTTTGGATCTAAACCATTCTTCACAGGCATAGAAGTGCAAAAGAGCAAGGGCCCCTAATTTGTTTTATCAATGAACGATAGGTGAGCAAAGAGTTTACGAACCCGTCTCAGGTATTCGCGGCACAACAAAGGGGCTCGAAAGTCTCTGTAGTTAACTCACCATTTTGAGATATATGAAATTCTTACTTTTCGTCTGACATTTTTGACCAAAATTTCAGGCTTGACAATTCACAATAGAAGTTCTTACAAAGAAGAGCGATTCGTGCCCTTCTTTCTTAACCGCCCCACCCCCCCCTCCAAAAAACAAACAAATGAAGCGGCGTGTAGCTCACACCCAAATTCAACACAGCACTGAGCTTTGAAAATGATACTATAAAACATTATGTCTTGCAGGCCAATCTGAAGCACTTATTATCACATCTATCATGCGAATTAACTTCGGCAGACTGCGAAAGGCTATATAATAGCCTGCGAGCTTTCCCTTCGTGTTGATTGTGTGGCTTGGTGAATGCCGATTCGAATGACAAAGAGGTAACAAAAGCGTTTGTTGTCGAAAGAGAGCGTATTCTACCTGAACATGGGCTAGTGAGGTTGACAAAAGGTCGAGTGGGTGCAGGGAGCAGTAGAGCTAGGTTCGAAATGCTAAGTACGTAAATAAACAGAAAATAGCTCCTCGCAAAAGTGGAGTCGTGAAAAGGTTTCCGCAGGAATAACAGCAGAGCAGAAGCGACTAGGAATGGAACATGTCCACGGCCTGTCTCATTTCCTCGTGCTTCTGGCCGCGCTGATATGCGCTGGTATGGTATGCATTTCACACACGTATATGCTTTGCAAAGGGGCAGAGACCCCGTCAATCTGCTATATGCCCGTCCGGCTCAGTATTGTCTAGACACCATTTTTCCTTTCTCCGTCCATGACGAACCGTGCATCGCGGAAACTTTTTGTCGAGCCGAAGAAGCTCGCCGTCTCGCCCGTTTGCGAATTCTCGTTTCGCAAGAGCGTTCAAAAGCTCGGTACGATAGCCGTCATAACCATGTGTCTTACGCCCCTGGAGACTTAGTGTGGCTTTGCGACCTCACCGAAAGCGTGGTTTAGCACAGAAAATGTTGGCGCATTACGCTGGCCCTTACGTTGTTCTTGAATGCGTCAGTGAAGTGAACTACCAAATAGCACGTATGACAGCCAGTGGTCGTCGTTCAGTCAGACCCGAAGTTGCCCATGTCGCCCGGATAAAGCCGCGTCACTCTCGTGGAAACGAATAACTACCTCGCCCGGGGGGCTTCGTCTGCCCAGGGGGGTAATGTAACAGTACAGAAGAAGATGAAGCTTACAACACAAGTGAAGGAGAAAGACGCTGGAAAAAAGACTCTCGTGCCGGATGCGCTGTCGTTGACCACCTGAGATCCCTGCCCTATCGTCTTGTTGTTCAGCGCCCCGACCGTCTTACCCCCGTCGTAACAATATTAAAAAGTAGCAAGCACTACATGTCCAGAAATAGTGAAATTGTTTTCGTAATGCTGGTGTCCCTCATTACAGCCGTCCAAGAAAAACACATGTTGCTAAACGATAGCAATATGTGCCATGTTAGTAGGCTGTGTAAAAAAGTGCTGAATAGTTTGGCGGCCTTTCTAAGGTATCAACGTTAACGGTCGGACAAGGCTCTGTAACAGTTTATCATGGCAGATCTCACTTTATTATGTTTGTTACTTTGCATACCAAAGAAAGTAAAGTTTAATTAACTAAAACGTTATTTGCACTAAGTTATCTGATAAAACGATCTTGTTTTTGCTTCAATACGCTGCTGAGGATAATCGCGTACTTTAAACGTGGCATGCATCCCTACAATTAGCACACTTGACAAAACAATTTGCGCATTACGGTAAATACTTTGGTCAAGCTATGCACTAGAGCGACCAAATTTCCTTAGCACACAATGAAAGAAAAAAATATGCTTAAGGAAAGCTGTTTTGCTTTTGCCCGCCGTAATAAGTGGGGCTATCTAACAGATTGCGAAAAAAATTACCCAAAAAAGCTTTTTTCTGCATTGCAGGAGCACCGTGAGCTGGGTCGATAGGTAAGTGATCGAGTTTTTTATTCTACAACATCTATCAAGGTATAAACTTGAAGCGACATTTTAAAAGTGCATTTTTCTCCCTATTTGTGCTATCCGGGCATTTCGTGCATGGTGCGCTGAACGGCAGAGAATAATAGCGAATACGTTTATGAGGCACTCCTTCACAGAGCTACAGATGATAAAGATTTGAGAAAACAGGACATTCTCAGAGGGCACATCTTTCCCTTTATCAGAGGTGCATAATTTTATCAGAAAGCTGCTAGGTCAAACTTGGTGCTTTATATACCGTCTAGTGCAGACGAGTTTAAATTCGATGCATGGGTGCCGCGATCTTCATTTTATCGCGGCACCCTGTATGAGCTAAACTGGCAAGCTGCGCACCTGTTCTACTCTACGCATATTGGGCTGTGCGTGCGCCTTTTTTGCTGCCTTAGCGGCATTCTACATCGGATACTGCGGCTGTTCGTGGAAGCTGGCCGGAGTCCTGAGGCTTGTTGGTTTTTGTTTTAGCACGCCAATAGAGCATACCCTTTTGTTTCGCATGGTGGAAGCTGCTGCCAACAGCAGTACAGGCCAGGTCGACACCGAAGGCTGCGCTGCGCTTCGGAAGCCGAACGTTCATTACTGATTAGTGTCACAGTTAAATAAGATAATGTCTCAGTTTTCAATAATTGTAACAATACTGAATACGATCAGGTACTGGGTGGAGGAAGAGAAAGAAGAAGGGAATAGAAAGAGTGACAGTTAGCGCATATGTAGTGAAGTGCAGGGTGTCGCAGTTAACTAAAAGGATGTCTCTGTTTTCAAATTTTATAACGTTACTGAAGAGTTATTCGGTGGCAGCAGAGAAGAAAGAAGATAATAGAAAGAAGAGGTGGCGTTAACCGCATATGTAATAAATGGTAGTACGGTGTCCCAGTTCTTGTGCCCTGCATCCACGTACATGGCTAGCATGTTGATAAGCATTCTGTTAACGGCCTCCATCAACCAAGTTGTCTGGGGAAGGTGTGGTGTCGTGTGTCGGGCAGTTACGGCACATAAACACATGATCTGTTCAGCAACGTGATCGGTGAATTGACGGCGCCGATCTGTGATGACAATTTGTGGTGGCTCGAGTTGTAAGATTACTGTGTGCAGCAGGAAAAGCGAAACTTGATGCGCTCTAGTAGATCGAATAGCGGTTGTTTCACAGTAACGCGTGAGGAAGTCCGTGCACACTACATCCAGCGATTTTCATCTTCACACTTCGGAAACGGACCTACGAAGTCAATGCCTACTTAATCGAACGGAGCTGGCGGGGCCTTCACGAGTGTAGCAAGCCACATAGATCTGTGGTGAGACGTTTGTAGCGTTGATGTTGTGTGTAACTTGCAACGTAATGTTCAATGGTCGAGCGCTGCATGGTCCAATAAAATCTTTCTTGAGCCCGGTGTTCGAACCGATCCTAGATGTCTAGAAGTCGGATCATTGTGCATAACACGAAATACGTCAGTACAAAACGTCTTGGGAACCCGGAGTAGGTATTGCTGGCCGACAGGGGAGTAATCCTTTTTGCATACGAGGCCATCACGCACAAAAACGGCTTTTAGCTCCACTGGCTTGGGCGGCGGCATAGAGGGGCTGCTGACCATTCCGCCTTTGCTGTTCGGTTTTTAAAACTTTCGGGTCGGCAAGCGCTGGCTGAAGGGCCGATATAAATTTTTGAAATCACTGCTGTCGGTCGTGACCAGCGACTGGCACAATCTGCGTCGGCTTAACGCCCCTTTTTTGTAAATCACGCCGAAGCCAGATCTCTGTAAACGGAGGGCCCAGCGTGCGAGGCGACCACATGGGTCTCGAGGGTTGTGCAGCCAACAGAGTGAAAGATGGCCTGTTATGATGGTGAACGACCGTCAGTACAAATATGAACAAAAACTCTGCATAGCGAAAACGACAGCGAACCAATTCCCGTTCGGTGACTGCATAATGTTTATCTGGCTTGCTGTGGTTACGACTTGCGTAATTGATAACATGCTCACGTTCATCGTGGCGCTTGATACGGACTGCACCGAGGCCGATCGCGCTAGCGTCCGCGTGAACTTCTGTGAATGCATCAGGATTGAAGTGACGGTGAATAGGTCTCGATAATAAAACAAACTTCAGCTGAAGACATGGCGCGTCGCACTACGGTGTCCAGTCAAAATAGCGTTTTTGTTCAGACGGCACGTCAGAGGGTAGGCAACGTATACTAAGCGTTGTATCTATCTTCTAAAATACTACCACCACCATAGCAAACTGCGGAGATCGTTCACTGTCTGCGGGGGTTTGCCAATTCAACAGCTGCTGTATTCTGGTTGCTCTTCTCACGCTGTGAAAATCCCTGCTCGGCTGAAACCCTCTTCCTCGCTGAAGAAGCTCTGAGTATCACCCTCTTACGGTCTGGTGATTCACACGAAGGCTCTAATATACGGTATGATATCCGTCAGCGGTGTGTCACATACTCTATAAGTGACTTGGCCTGGCTGTGTTCTATAATTTGGCACCGTGCCATACAAACATATCTTGGCCCACTATGACTGGTCTTTTGTGGTACTCAAACAGATCAGTGATTTAACAAATGACAGAGCCCGTCTGACAGCATTGAGTCGTCACTCTTCGAACACTGAACAGTGTCACGTTCTTCATATGAAGCTGTGTATGCCTCGAACGGCTCATGAACACGCCCAGAGGGCTTCGGCTGACTAGGGGGAAATGTAACGCTACTAACAACAATAAGGTATTAGATTAGGCAGAGAAAGAAGAAGAGAAAACAAGGAAGAGCGGTTGTGTCTGTAGCTAGCAGGCCTCCACTCCCATCTGCACTGTACATAAACATCAATTTTCGATTTCATCATAAAAATATTTCACAATTGTATTCATCACTGTAGACACAAGCGCACAGCGAATGAACGGTACTGGAAGCTGCCAAATGCACGATTTACCACTAAAGATGCTTTCGACTCATTTCATGTATTTTATTTTCTCTGGGGAGAGCCTGTTCGAATTTCGCTGTCTTCTTATCACTATAAATGATTTCTGCTTGTTATACAGGGGCTAATTCACTAATCGCTGCTATCGCCAATCAAGCTTGGCGAATATTGGAATCTTTGGCCACCCGGTTCCCGAGTACGGAAGGCAAGCGATCAATTAGGAACTTGCTTTTTTGCGCTAAATCATTTTTCAAGAACAGCACATAAAACACGTTGGGTAAAGAGCACCTTTTCACATTGTTTTTACTGAGCCTGTAATATTACTACTTCAGATGAACCTATGGGCCTAGTTTGAAACCCGTCAAAGATGTCAACGTAGCGCTTCTTGTAGGCTCCTCCTCCTGCGCCTACGCTCGTCGTCATGCTTTTTGACCCTGGCGGTTCTACGATTGGCTGTGCTAGCTGACTTTCCAAATTAACAGCAGGCACTTTGAGCTTTTGAGAGCCTATCTTGTTCCCAGTTTCTTTACTATTATATACCGACTGGCCCACGAAAGAGCAAAAGAGTATATCGGTAAGACATTACACTTGAATTATTCCATCATTATACTCAAATGCCCGACAACCCCTCGTGCGAGCTCGGCATATGTTTTAATTGAGGTCCACCGGCTAGTTAATGTGTCATGGCTATTGAGAAAGACTAGCGCCTGAACAAAATCAAAAACAGAAATAGACAGTTTAGCGCTCATCCTGATCGATTCTTGTTCTAGGCCCTGGTCACTGTAAATACTCACTCATCGGCTGTCGGCATAACTGCATAAACTGCCTTCAATGCGGATCATCCTGCAGCAGTAATTGCGTAGTTCTCTTACAGGTACCGTTCGCTTACGAGTTACTGGCAACGCCTAAGAGGCGCTTTCTAGATTACCAAAGTACGTAAAGTTCCCTTCTACCCAGGCTGCATTCCTTAACTGCCACATATGACAGTACCTTTTGCAATTGTAGGCATTTTGAAGCTCTCAAACGCGGCATAAGAAGTAAGCGAGGCGTGTCTCCGTGACGTCTGTTGATCATGTCAGCACTGGCACGTATGGTACGCAGAAGCCAGAAATAGCACGCTTTGTATTCAGTAAATTAAAGAAACGAAAGTGAGCACTTGCGGTCGGCTTTGTCCTGGCCACTGATAGATCAACTAAGGCATTTTTTAGCCTAAAAATTAAAGTTTTTAATTTTGAGTGGTAGTAATATGGTGGTTATACAGAACCAAATTGGTTCCTCTGAAGAAATTCAGAAGTAACACCTGGTCTGATCGATGCGTTTTGATATTTCTATAAAATGAAGGCGCAAAGAATGAGTCCTATGATTCCCTTCGCAAGCTGCGGCACTGTGTTTAGGTGACTCGTCTAAGCCCCAAAACATTGATTAGATTGCAGCCGCGGTGGTTATGTGTCCGTTGTACGGACACAAAGCTTCCCTATCCCAAAACCGGCAGGGGGCCTCTAGGGGTTCGGCTGCTTCCGATAAATGAATGCAGAACTATCGGAATGAAGTATCAGTTTTAGTGCTGTTGTTTAGAAGAGTCAGTGGCGCAAACTGATTGCCTTTGAACTGCACACATTAATAAAGAAAGCTCTTTTGAAACACTGATCCGCGAACGTGAAGCCTAATTGATACTTAACAGGCACAAGTTCACATTTTTGTGAAGCCTTCTATGTTGGTTATATCTTCATCGCTGGCAGAGACTGTGTTTTCGTTTTTTTAAGCGACTATAATTCTCCGAAGATTATTAACATGGAGAAACTCTATGATTTCAATTGTATTCTTGAAAATTGAGACGGCTTTGATTTACACCACCTCCAGCGGGAAGGTTGTCTTAGCTGAACACCGATAAGTTTTAGGTAATTCGCCAGGTAATTTATAGAGCATTATTTCGAAAGTGAGAACCCTATATGGTTAGAGTAGAGCTACTATATAATTAAAGGTGGTGATAAATAGAAAGATAGTTAGTCCGTATCTTGAACGAGCGAAATCTGGTCACCCTGAAGAGGCGCGAGGCGTAGGCCAGAGGGGTCAACAATCTTTGGGAGCCCTGTCAGGTTTCGAAGTTATTTTGTGTTTTTAATAAATAGGATTCGTTTCTCTTCCTGCCCCTCTAAAGTAGCCGGGACAAACACGAGGTGTTGGAAAGGATGACCAATGCAATAAAAAGAACGCTACTGGAAGCCTAGACGTGCTCGGACGTAAAAATACCAAATGTGAGAATGACGGACATGGAGCGCTAAAGCAGCTGACGACTCTGCAAACTCTGTCGCAAGAATAATCATGAGAAATAAATCGCGAGTGTGCTTAATAGTGATGCGAACCCTAATCTCCGGCTGCTTCATACAGCCAGTTAGCGCATCACGCCGCATTATCTAGTTTCACGATTGGTATCTTGAATAGCCGCTTCCGTCACTATCCAGTTTCATGCACTCGAAAGCGCATTGACATTGCATCGCGAAGTAGTCGATATGAAAACACAGGCGACATAAATGTGGCACAGTGAGAAACGTAGTGTTCTTGGCCGGCGTGAGTTTTTATCACCACACTGGAGGTGATAGTAAACAAAGAAAAAACATCGTGCAAGAAATCGCCGCTCTTTGGCCAATGGACCGCCAGGCACCTTGGTAAAGCGCTTGAAAAGACTGAGGCGCAGTCGTTGCAAGAGCTCCGCCATGATGGTGTAGTGATTAGAGCGCTCGACTACTGCGCCCAGGAATGCGGGATTGAATGTCGGCCGTGGTGGGCCTTTTCAATGAAGGTGAAAAGACGCTCCGGTGCTGTGCGATGTCAGTGCCCTTTAAAAAACCCCAGGTGGCCCACATTTCAGGCACCCTCCACTACATGTCTGGTAGCCTGAGTCGCTTTTGGAGGTTAAACTTCAAAAACGAAACTAGTCTTTAAAAGACGGCATTAATTTTTTTTAAATGAGCTTTATCCAACCCGACGGCAAATGCCAGGGCAGCTGAGCACGCTCACTTAGGATGTTGTTCTAAACTGTTACAAGCATTTCTGAAAAGCATTAAAATAGTATGTGCAGCTCGTGCCGTCATGGAAATCCGGTGGGCATGCAAGGATTCATCACTGGGCTATTATGGAGTCCATGACCGGGTAAAACGTACTGGCCAAAGAGGGGGGATCGCTGTGTATCAAGACCAAGAACAATGCATCCTCGCCATTCTGGGGCTCAGGTCAACACAAAGATATGACATTACACGCGCACGAAAGATATGAGGCATTAGTGCGTTCTGTATCTCTCATGAATGTTTAGTATGCTGGATCTTTTCTTCTTGATACGAGGGCATTGGTCAAAGGCTGCCGTGTCCGAAAATCGATACCAGACTGTGCCCGGTAAATTTGACGTCGCTTAAGAAGAGTCATTAGCGTTCTGAGCACAATGATCTGCACGAATGGAGACCTAATATTTGTGCGACGAGCCCCTGCTAAGAGGAGAAAGGAACGATTTGCGATGGACAATTGAGTTCTAAGCTTGGAGCGAGCGATATGGGGATATTTGCGTGATGCAGAAAATGATTTGTGCTCTGCTGCGTATGCACGCACATGCTGCTTCTAGCGGCAGGTTTCTGGTGTAGCGCGTAGCTGTCCCGTCATTGATAAGCGGAGAATCAAGAGGCAAACTGCAAAGCAACATGACTGGCCATCGTCTCTACAACGTGAACCTGAGTTGTCGCGTTGCGTGGATCGCGATGGTCTTGCGACGCGGTTATGAAGTCCCCTGAAGCGCTCTAGGAGTGTAAGGAGATCACAGACGGCAATAACAGCGCTTGTGGCAAGGAGTCCAGGTGTAGATTGAAGTCTACTATTACTCACTTACGCGATTCCATACGTGCGTGTCATCGACGGCAAAGCTTCTTATGACACCAAGGAAGCAAGTGGCGGCAGAATAATCCGAGGCAGCTGAGGCTGGGCTTTCCTTGTCGTAGACGAGACGGAAGGCGATTTGAAAGTGACAGGCCGTAAAAGGAAATGGTAGATGCCTTATGCAATTATAACGTTTTGGGCCGGCATCAAGCGAAGTAAGACTCTAGAAAAGGCCATTTGAGAGGCACGTCTTGGCAAAGGGGTTCCAGCCGCAGGCTGTTATAATTTTTGACATCGATTTATTAAAATGTTGATTTACTGGTTGTAGATTTAGCACAACCAAGTGTTGCTGGTAGTCACAGTACGGCAACAAGCGAGCACTATTGCTGCTATAGCCGCCGTTTAGTTGCATAGTTATTAGCGGGAGAAAGGCTGCACAATAAATAGCTGTTTTCAGTGCTATGGTGTTATTAAATTTTTTTTCTCATAGCACTGGCTCCGCCACGTGACATCTGGTGGAAAAAATCTATCCCGTCAACGCGGTCAATACCAGAAGTATATAGCCGCAAAACAGATATCGCACCTGGTTTATAAGTAACCCTGTCCGCGGCTATAGCCGCCACCAAGTTGTTTATTTCTTTGCGGGGTGCAACTCCGCCAATAGTTAAATTTTCTCAGTTATAAATCTCTATGTGATGAAATCCGGTAATGAAGAGCGAAACCTAATTATTGTCTGGGAAACGTTAATATTTCGGATTATACCTTATGTTCGGCATCTATACTGGCAAACCTGTGCTTTATTGTCGATAGTGAAATAAGGTTTCTTTAATTAAAATGTTTACCGTTTCGAAGCGACTTGGGTCATGAGTGACGCCGAAAGGCAGGGCTCCGGAACTTTTGACCGCATGAGGTTCTTTGATATCGCACAGCACACGAGTGCCTTGTCGATGGTAAAATAAGTGTCATTGAGAATTAGGAGCGCGCTCAAGCTTCGGTTTAAGAGTAAACACGACTGCACATTTACCACTGCTTCTTCATTCTCATAACCTTTTATCTTTAAAAGACTTCCACAGAGTTTGACATAGTGGTAAATATATTAGTTGATATGGTTTTAGGGGAAAGGAATGCGCAGTATCTGCCTCGCTTCTCAGTAGAAACCGATATTTAACGGAGCGTTGGAGCAACATTTGGAGTTGCGTAAGCTACATTTAGGAGTACAGCTGAAGCTAAATATGTAATTCTGCAAAAACATGGAGAGTTAACCTAATTGGTACATGTTTAAGGAATAACAGCCCGGACAACAGATGTTTTCCTCCTTGTCCTTCGTCTCCGCGCTCTCATTCCATAAACATGTAATTCTGCTAATCACCATTTTAATGTAGCTTCAACTTAATTGGCATATAATTGCTAAATGTGAAATAAAGCCAAAAGCTGCTGCTTCCCAGTTTTTAAAAGAAGCAAAGTGCATATTTTTAACACAATACTTTCAATTTATGGTTACGGCGCTGGAGAATGCGTTTCGACAGAACGTGCTGTATAGTCTCCCGCGCAAGTATAGGGACTATAATTTCATCCTGGAGTAACGTATGCGAAATCCCGGATTATAAAATTTATATCTTGTGCCTCGGAGGCTTGGCAACTAATTTTAAAATTTTTACAGCCATTTTAGCTCTATACAGTTGCTTCATAACGAAATATTGGTTTGTTTTCGAGGGATGGCGAACATAGTAGGAATCAGGAAACATTCCAAGTAAATCTCGAATTAATTCCCGAGATGTAGCATCCCCTTTTTGCAGAAAGAAAATGCATCGATGAGCATATATATCCATCTAAAACAGCACACATAAAACACGATACACAGAGAAGAGCAGGACTGACAAAAGCGCATTTGTCGGTCCCGCTCTTTTCTGTGTTGCGTGTTTTATGTGCGCTGTTTTAGATAGATCGCTACCAACTAGCCCGAATTTTGACATTACTGAACAGCACATATATATATATATATATATATATATATATATATATATATATATATATATATATATATATATATATATATATATATATATATATATATATATATGTATATATATATATATCGGTAGCGCCTGAGAAAGGAATGTTTATTGTTTGCAGGAATGAGAATCTTGTGGTTGTGCTTAAATACATAAAAAACAAACAACCATCAAAGCAGGTTATAATAAATAATAACAGTGGTAAGTTCTATATTTTTGTGTCGTTGCTCTCACAGCATGCATGTGTGACGTCATGAGTCAGATGATAGCAGCTGTAAAAGCAGCTGCACTTTATTTTGGTTGTCCTTCTTCATGTTGCAGACAGTGTCTGAATAAACCCTTCTTTATGTCTGGCTATCTTGTCATGTGTGCTACTTGGTGAAGATGCAACAGTGGCGACGAGGATGGGATACACCCTACAATTGAAGTAGCACAACTTGATAGCACAATCACATGGGCGCCGGAGAGCAGCATGACTACGCTCGGCCAATTCGACCAGTTCGACCAGTTTGCCGGCCTATTCGCACATTTATTGCAAAGTAAAATATTTTCTCCGCATATTAAGGAGAAAGAAGTGTAAGAATGATTTTTATAATATTGTTTTTCTTTACCGAGGAGCTATGTTCCAAGACATGCAGTGAAGGCGTCAAATCAAAAGAAATGGTGGGTAGGGAGGTATTCAGTAATTCCATATATTTGCTTTTATGTAAAGGTATATACGAAATGCTTGCATTAACTTAGTTTGTACCACCTGACCCCCTGACAGATTCAGGTGTACTCTGAAATAAATAGCAACTGAAAAATTTGCAACATCTTATGAAGCGAAGAGAAAAGTTTAATTGCAATTACACCAATAAAGCTCAGACACAGGGCGCAAATGTACTTTTAAAAGGACGTAGATTTATAGAAAACATTTTTCTTTGAAAATAGGACGTGCGATTGTTAAAAAAACTTGAAGCAACGCTTAGGCTAGCGTAAAAAAATTCTGCAGCTGATTTAAAATCCGTACAACATACCGAAATATAATTGGATTTCAATTATGTTGAGCCACACAGTTCAAATTAGGTTACCAATGGGCCCTATGTAGAAATATGCAAGTCAGCCTTGCGGTATAACGAAGAGCCATTTACATCGGGGCGCAGTCCGTCGTTGGGTCAGAAATTGGGTTCAGAAATTACTTCCATACAAAGCCTAGCTTCGTGCACTAACCTGGCGAGCTCCATTTTTTCGCATTTCAAAAGCAGACGAGGGAGGAGGGTTTATGAATGATACCTCAGAATAGAAGGCATTCTCAATCCCTTAAGCGCTACAGATTAGAGAAGTCACAGGGCACCGGAAATTGACAATACCATTATTGTACCAGGATAGGTCTTCCGCGTCCCCGTTTGTTCTTAATAAAATAGAATACTACATCCTTAACTGGCCACTAAAGTAAAGTAAAGCGAAAGGCGTGTAATAAACACACACTTGCCAATCTGCTAGTGAAATAAAAAACAATAATAATAAGGCCAACGATCAGAGTGGAGCACCTGCTCACCTGAAACCAGCAATTATTGCTGGTTTGGCGCCATATTAAACATTGTCTTCTAGCGATAATGGATGATGTTTACATTTGTTTCCACGAAGTACCTCTGAGAGCATTAGGTATCTGATTTGCGTACACAGCCCGTTGAAACCAATCCCAGCGTCCGCAACAAAGGCAGCGTGGTTCTTCTGGAAAATGTCTTTTTAGCGGGGAACACTAAACATGTCATATACCTATTAGCTAAACATAAACGCTTGGTCCACGTCAAGGTCATCCGGAGCATCACAATCAACATTAGTTCTCTCCATGCATAGAGACCTGTATCAAAGTACTATTAAGTCAACCGTCAAGAGTTCCCTGCTAGGCACAATAAAAATAACAATGGCAGGCTGCATGGATAACCTTGTACACTGCACAACGTCAGTTCATGCATTCTATGCGTTTCTTTTTAACCATTGTAGAAGAAATGTTTTTTTGGAATCGTGCTTTTCCACTGTAGTTCGCCATTTTCTAGTTTAATATAAGAGAGCTGAAGCTTTAGCATGAAATACATCATTACTCTGGGAGCATCTAGCTTACGTACGGCTACAGAAAAAAGACTGCATTACTGGTGCAGAGATCGGTCTTTCCGTTGGTGACGAAGGCATGATTGTACGATATCTACTTAGTTTTTTTTTGTGTTGTTGGAATTTTTCTAAATGAATAATGCAACGTGCCTGCATGCCGTTATCAGTATTTATTTCAAGCTAAAAAAACAAGACAAACGTAATACCGCACATCAGATCCATATGCGCATAGAGCAAATCGGGGTGTCGCTTCTCGTTATGAGATGCAGCTGATATGCCACTGGTAAATTTCATCAGAGAGACATTCCGTGTGATCCGCGCTAATCACACCAGCATGCTCTCTTTTTCAGTTCAGTTCAGTTCAGTCGTTCAGTCGTGTCCGAGTTTTCGTGACCCTATGGACCATGTCACGCCACGCTTTCCGGTCTCTCACTATATTACTAACATCACATAACTTCATCTGCAGTGCCTCGAGGATGCCATCTAACCATCGCGTTCGCTGCCTACCCCTTCTCCGGCGACCCTCAACCTTTCCCAACATCAAATCTTTCTCCAGCGACTCCTCTCTTCTCATCAGATGACCAAAGTAGCTGAGCTTTAACTTTAGAATTTGGTCCTCCAATGAGTAGTCAGGGTTTATGGTCGACAATTTCGACTGATTTGATCTCGCAGTCCAAGGAATTCTCAAGAGTCTTCGCCAGCACCACAATTCAAACGCGTCAGTTCTTCGGAGGTCAGCCTTTTTCACAGTCCAACTCTCGCATCCATACATCACAACTGGAAAGACCATAGCACGAGTTATACGGACCTTGGTTGGCAGACTAATGTCTCTGCTCTTTAAGGCGGTCAAGGCTAATTATTGCTCTCTTTCCCAAAAGCGAGCGTATCCTAATTTCATGGCTGCAGTCTCCTTCCTAGGTAATCTTGGAGCCAAAGAAGAGAAAATCTGTCACAGCTTCCACTTCTTGTCCCTTGACGCTCCAGGACTTCATAGGGCAAGACGTCATGATCTTTGTCTTTTTAATGTTCAGGTTAAGCCGAAACTTCTCATTCTCTTCTTGTACGCGCATCAGAAGCCTCTGGAGTTCCACTTCACATTCTGCCATTAAAGTGGTATCATCCGCATACATAAGGTTGTTGATACGTTTTCCAGCAATCTGCACTCCAGCTGAAGACTCGTCCAGACCGGCCTTCCTCATGATGCACTCTGCATATAGGTTAAATAGGCAGGGCGACAGTATGCAGCCTTGCCCCACTCCTTTCTCAATCGGAAACCAACCAGTAAGACCATGCCCAGTTCTAACTGTGGCCTCTTGCCCTTCATACAGGTTCTTGAGGAGACAGATGAGGTGAATTGGAACTCCCATCTCTTGGAGAGCTTGCCACAATCTGCTGTGATCTACGCAGTCGAACGCTTTCGCATAATCAATAAAGCAGAAGTAGAATGGTTTCTGGAACTTTCTTGCTTTTTCCATGATCCATCGAAGGTTGGCAATTTGGTCTCTAGTTCCTCTGCCCTTGCGAAACCCAGCTTGCACGTCCGGAAGCTCCCGATCCACATACTGCTGCAGCCTACCTTGGAGGATTTTCAACATCACCTTGCTTGCATGCGAAATAAGCGCGAACCTGCGGTAGTTGGAACAATCTTTGGCACTGACTTTCTTTAGAATGGGGATGTAAACTGACCTCCTCCAATCCTGTGGCCACTGCAGGGTTGTCCAAATCTTCTGACTTAATGTATGCAGAATGTTAACAGCGTCATGGTTGAGGTTTTGAAGCAACTCAGCTGGAATGTTTACATAAATAAAAGCTCGGAGGTAATGATGTCTTCTAGCTGATTGGTTTTCATAATTTTTCGATTGTTTCCATTGATGCTTGTCTTAACCTTTATTAATGTCTCTTTCCCATTGTAATCTTTTCGTCTGTTTTAAACTATTCTCATTGTGTTATTGTTTCTGTGTGCACTCCAGCGCTATTCTTGTAACTTGCGTCACCAAATGTCGGTTGCTTTGGTTTGTCGGCATCGGAAAATATAAAATCAGTAGGTAAAATTGTTCGGCGTGGCTAATCTACACAATATGCACATTTTAACAATAAATAATCACTAATACAATAAATAATCACTAGTAAATAATAGCTGTAATGCCCTAGTGGCGCTGCGGGTATTGTATGATTAAAGAAAAAGCTGTTTCGCAGGTAGGCAATGCGGACAGGGGACAGAAAAAAAAAGTAATTACGGTTGTCAACCCTCTATAGAAGTAATAAAGTATTAAGCCTCTTACATTACTGCTTTGTACACTTGGAGACGGTCATATTTCTAGACAGCTCCAGTTTGTAAAACCTTTCTAGAGCGCGTGTGTTACCAAAGATTAAGCTCTAATATTCTCTCGTGTTCATGCGTAAGTGTCACGATGGCTGCCTAAATGGCTTCAGCTGTAACAAGGTGTTTCATGACACTTCGTGTGCCATTGGCATACTAGGCAGGACCTTTCGCTTCTGGATGCCGAAGTAGAAGAACCGTTCGGATAAAAAGCTAACCGCATCAAGGATGCTTTTCATGGACTGTCTTTGTCTTGCGTGCGCATTCACTTAAATATAATGGTAAAGATCGGGATCTATGTTTCGCAAACCGCACATACCCTGAGGCCACAATCAAATGGAATAGCCTAGTGATGCGATTGCCTCTAGTTTTCTAAAATAACAATGCCCGATAGATAATGTTGCTTGAATGTTCACGAGCCGCTATCCCATAAGGCGGACGAGAAATATTTCTCCAATTTATGTACGCCTCGTTGCATAACCTACACAAACGAGCAAGTTCAATGTGCTGCTTATTGTTTACCTAAATGCTATAAAGAATAATTTGGAACCCCGAGCATCGTAGAAGAGGGTCTCATTCTTAAAAGCCACATCTTAACCAACGGAGCAGTCTTGTCCACAAGTGCATGCCAAATTACATCACCTATTGGCAGTCTAAAGGAAACATGTTGACCAACGCTAACTCGAAGTCTCATTAAGCTGATTAAATAACCAGGTAATGCTGATCAATATATGGTAAGTTATACTGTAAGTTGGCACCGCAATCGTAAGGAACGAAAAATATTTGACAAGCATACATAAACCTATATCAGATGTTGGCAGTCATACACGATCGTATATGAAATGTTGGAAACCGAGTGATCTGATGGATGATGTTGCCGAGCTCACACAATCATATGCGGAATTTTAGCGAGCCCTACGTATAACAGCACAATGTTTACCACTGGTTTCCAGACATAGGACCAACGTCCGCAAGCAGTCGCAGAACTGGTCCGTTGTAACGAGCTTATGGAATGACATGACCAATATCAGAAACATACTGGCAGCAATGTGCCGCCCTTGTGCCGTGTTTTGCCAGCACATTTTCAATATCAGGCCGGTTAATTCTGCTATAGAAGAACTGCAGATTGGGCTAGTTGGTGTTGCTTAAACACCATATTGAAGCAACTGCGCTACCGGGGGCGGTTGAACAGCAGGACTTGATAAATCCTATGACACTTAACACATACATAACATTTTTATGTCCCATAAAATGTGAGGAAACGTTTGTTGGGTTTGTGTTATTTAATGTTACGAAGCGACTCAAGCTATAAGAGACGCCGTAGTGGCGAAGAGAACTATAGAAATTTCGATCCGCTCGAGTTTTTCAGCATGCACTGCAATCGCACATAATACGGGCGCTTTGCTTTTCGCCTCCATCGGGAAGCGGCCGGTGCGGCCGGAATACGATCTCGCGTCCACTGGCACAGTAGTCGAGTGCACTAACTACTACACCACCGTGGAGCTTGGAGCAAGGAAACAGGAAAAGAGTATGCATTAGTGCATATTGCTTCGCAGCTTACACATTCATGATAATGAAAGAATTCACTGCCTCAATTACTCTAGAAACGGTGCTTTTGTGTTGTCGTTTTTTGTTGTCGCAGCTTCGGGTGCATGGTGCTATAATCCAAGGAATGATAAAACAGCATTCGCTTTTATGGCGTGAGCAGTCCTGCGACAATGAGCAGCCGTTTCGAATTCATATTACCTCTTCACTTCTAGATATTATTATACCATTTAGAATTCTAACACTTGTAAATGAAATAGCCTACACCTAGTACTCTTCCCGTGCAACAAACTTCTCTTATGGGTGTGAATATGAACGCACACATATCACTACATTTAAGTAGGCGATCGCTCTGTTAAAAGTTCCATAGAAAACCTTATGACGCTGGACTTTTACTTGGATTGTCTAGTGGTTGCTAAAAAGGAAATGGTGCAGGTTATCAGCTTAAAACTCCTTTATTATCGATGACTAGGGGTACAGGCCAATATAGTGGCTGCACATCTTCTTGCTAGTGTTATCTGAAATTTATCCTGTGAAATATTCCTATGGGCTACCTCGCGCCAAAGAACGCCTCATAAGCAGTAACGTAGCCTTTGCAGAATAATTATCCTAGATGTCCTTGGAAGAGGAAACTCACATTTTACCTGTATTGCCCATATTCAGGATTTTACTTTAAAAGCAAAAGCCTTATATGGTGCAGGGTGCGCTTTTCCAAGGACCGTAGATAAAAACCGGACGCTGGAATCACAAGCGGCAAGAAATGCCACACCTAATGCAGCAAATCCTGCAAAAGAACGGAATGAAACTTCAGGAAACACTCTTTATTGTACCTATGCACCGCCACGTCATTAATGTTTTGACGTCCGTGCATAACCCATGTGTCATAACGAATACAATCTAAAAGATGTAACTCGAGAAGAATCATGAACGTTCAAATCATGAGCCTCGAACCATATGGGTATAGGTGGATGAACTCACACCACTATATATGAATTGAACAATTCACAGAAAAGAAAGCATCTGATTTTATGAAAGTCACAAGAAATGATAGAATTAGGATTATAAATCAATGTTCTGAGAATAAGGCCGCGAATTACTAAAGCTCGGAGAGCCGCAGCAGCAGCAGCTTTCAGTCGTAGGCTAAGCAGCCAGGCTTAGACGGAGAGAACATCGCGGCAAAAGCTGCGCGAGAACTCATACGAGGGACAGAGCATCGAGCAGGAAGATGCCTGCTGGTGCTACGTCAGGGCTCCTTGTGGATTCAAAAAGTAATTATTGCTTCCCAAGCAGAGCTTTAATCCTCACACGCGTTAGCAATTTCATGTTAAATGTTTTAGTGCGTACGTAGAGGGCCGATGGAAAGTATGGCGAGCATAGGATGCAGGCCCTTCGCTGTTCGCATTTTTTTGCATCGTGTTTTACTTAGGGGGTAACCCAGTGAGGTTAAAGTAATCCGCGATACATTGAAAGATGGGGGTAATATCTCATTTTACCACCTAGGCTAAAGCGCGGTGAAAAGAAATTAGAACCTCGGAGAGGATAGGCTTCCTGTTGTTCGCCTTTCTTCCCATAACGATGGTACAACTTCTCGGGGTAAGTATGAAAGCCAAGAAGTATCTAGGAAACCTCAGCTTTCGAAATAACAACTTGAGGGTCTAGTTGGTGCTGCATAATACCCAGAAATGTGGCGCAACAAACACAAACACATGCGAAGAGACACAGCACTCGCGCACCTCCCAGTATATGAAATTCATGAGACTGGATTCGAACGGACGCTTTTCTGTTAGGAAGCAAAAAAAAAATCCATGCCTATTTCTGGAACCGGTTAACCCTAGTTTTCACGGCCACTCTCTCGCGCTGTTTATTTATTGTCCCGGCGGGTGGCGCAGTGGTTAGGGCGCTCGACTACACCGCCCAAGGATTCGGGATCAAATCCCGGCCAGCAGCAGTTTTCCGATGGAGGTGACAAGCAAGGTGCCCATGTGCTCTGCGATGTCCGCGCATAATTAACCCGACGTGTTCGAAATTTCCAGAGCAATGCACTACGGCGTGTTTTAAAGCCAGAGTCTCTTTGTGATGTTAAACCCCTGAAACCAAAGCCAACCATTTATTGTTGTCATATTATTCACTTTTTATTCGTAGACAATGAATTCAGAATAGCATGTTATAGCTTCCACTAATAATGTCTGGTTAGTAGCGCCAAACCTGTGCAGTGAGCTACCACGTCAGTGATGAAATTGCAGTTAATAAAGGTATCATTCGGGGAGACAGGACCTCCCCAGTGCTTTTGAGAGATTACTTAGTGTGTGTATTCAAAGACATGGAATGGGAGCAATTCGTCATCAGGTAGAATATCTCAGTAATCTGCGATTCCCTCATGACATAGCCTTGTTATGTAACTCATGGTACCAATCGAATATATTGATTGATGATCTAGAATGGAGAAGCAGGAACGTAGGCCTAGGATTATTATGCAGAAGACAAAAGTATTGCTGAACTACATGGGAAAGGAGGAGCAGTTTAAAAACGTAGAGAATCAATGGAATTGGTAGGCGAATATGTCTACTTAGCACAGGTAGCAGGCGCAGATCTGGAAAAGTAAAGAAAATAAGTAAAAGAAGAAGATTTTTAAGGGAGCGCATTTGGAGGGTGCTGAAACATTATGACTAGCAGTTTACTGTTGTGACTGAAGAGGAAAGTATACAATAGTTGCATCTTACCTGTACTCACCTAAGGTGCTGAAACGTGGAGGCAAATGAAAAAGGTTCTGCTTAAGTTGAGGACAATGGAGATGGCTATAGAACGGAAAGTGGTAGGTGTAACGTTAAGAGATAGGAAGCTGCAGAGTTGGCCAGATAAATTACTCTAGTTACTAAAATTCTAGTTGAAAATTAAGAAGAAATGAGCATGAGCAGGGCATGTAGCGATAAGAGGAAAACCAATGGTCGCTAAGGTAACCAATTCGATTCCAAGGGAAGGTAAGCGTAGCAGGGAGCCGCAGAACTTTAGGTTTGTGGATGAGGTTATGAAATTGCACATGTCAAGTGGTTGCAAATAGCATAGGTTCGTGTTAATTGAAGAAAAAGTGGAAAAGACTTTGCCCTGCCGGAGGTATATTTTGGCTGCTACTGAGTGGAATGATAATGATGATGAACACTCCGGTCTGCAGCGACTGCCGGAGCAGGCAAAACAGAGAATCTGCTTGATAATGGAATGATTGCCTGCATGACAAAAATCAAAGGGTTCAATGACTGGATAGTGGCGCACCCTCTGAACTATCCCTTCTGGCTGTACTGCTGCCGAGGCCTGCGCTTTGGCATTTAGTCTGTATTTTACAGACGGCGTAGAGTGTCTTTTTCAATTCTTTCCTACTTTGATTAGGCACTACACGGATGAATCCATCGCTCGTACTATTTTCGCTCACATGTGCTGTCGGTCCATTGGTTCAATTCATGTCTAAAAACTTTCGTAGTTCAGTTTGGCGTATTCTGCGCATACATATTTGTAATATGGTAATGTTCTTTTAAAAGCGTCAATTGTCTTGTTCTTTGTAGAAAATGCATAGAATGCATGGTTTCCCTGTGGAGTGAATAGCATTGGCACTAACTTTCCGTAGCGACGTCGATAAAGAGAAAATGTTGTAACTGAGCATGTTGTAAACCCTACGACATTGTTATAGTGCATGCCTTCTCAGAAGCACCATCACCACACGAATGCATGTAGAAGCATTGAAAGAGGATACCCTTATTTTGTCGCTATTTATGGACTTGTTAAAAACATTGACAATGTGGGCATGGATTCCTGTAGTAGATTATCAAGGCATAGCATATATTAAAACAAAACCTTCTCACCAAGTGATAATGGCACGGAGAGGTGCACAAGGCAAGGTCCTCGCTAGGCCGGTGCACAAAGCAGGGCCTAAGATCTCTCAGACATTTTTGCGTGTATTTTGTATCATTTTGGCAGGTTGCTATAGGTGTAAACTCTGACTGTGGACCAATAACACCAGGTTTTCCCACTGACATTGTACAAGGATCATTGTGTAATATTGCGTGCTTACCCTTTACTTAATCCCAATTTACCTTGTCGTTTCTGTTGAAAAATGGACAATCATTTTGCCGAACCAAATTTTCTACATCAAGCGTAATATTTACAGTCTATCTCTTGTTTTTACAAAAAAGAATAAAAGTAATCTTTAAAATTTTCACCCTTGAGCAAAGGAGCCACATGCTGCTAAAGTGTTTGTTGTTTGAAAATTAGGTGTCAACAAAAAAATATACATAGATACTTTGTTTCAAAAACTACCGTCAAGTTTTTCTTCCTCGAAAAAAATGTTCTTTACGTGTTTGGTCGGTGCACCTCCTTGGCTTCCTTCTTATTAGTTGTGTAGCTTTTATGTAAAGTAAAATGATAGCTGTTGTGCCAAAGTAATCATTACGATGTATAGCAAATTTGTGAGACACTAAATTATTTGAAGTAGCTTGGCATTAGTAAAAGCAGTGATGTATTCATCCTGCTGGTTTCGACTGTCTAAGTTCAAGAAGCACACCATCTGCTTGCCGGTCCTTAAATTTAAAGGCGTACTTTTCTACCTCCTTATAGAGAAATTTTTTTTAGCCAAATATATATTTGGCTAAATTTAAATAACAGCCAAGATCATACGGACATCGTCATCTCACCGTACATTCTGCTGACAACAGTCACAGGGCCAAGTTGCTTCGGCGTTTGCCTAAGCTGCAGGATGTGCTGTGCTGAAAATCCAGCGCTGTCACGAACAGGTTACAAATGGTTGCAGGCTTCGCGCAGGCCAAAATTCGGTCTTGTGGAAGTGGCGTAACATCTGCAAGGGTTACCAAGATACTTTGTTGGGCGAGTTGGTACACGTTCATTATTAATTTAAACAGGAGTAAAGGCTTAGGCATAGTTTTGAGTCAGCACTTGTACTGTGGTTTCCTTTTATCTTGTCCTTTGTCTTCTTGTTGGCGCTGTTTAAATTACTAATGTATCTGCAAGGGGCCTGCACTATGTCCGCAGCTTTCTTTCACGGACAAACTCTGCGTCAAATAAAGCTCCAACCATAACGCGTTTAGTGAAATCTTCAACAATACTATATAAATTCCTGCAACATTAATGCCTATAGTAATATACATTCTAAACTTTATGCTCTATCAATACGTATTTATCAGACAATGAGCAATATCAGCCACTGAAACTGATTATAATGAGTTTGTAAACTGCTAGAAGCAGTAACGTATTCCTGTTCATATTCTTGTTTCTCCTAACAGCACCCATTAAACAACATCTCTATGAATTCTACCCTGTTCTATATGCGCAAGAAGGCTGCGCTGTTTTGGGCAATTAAAACCAAACTGGTGAGTTAGGAATCAAGTTTATTTATTTTGATTATTGAAGATACAGATTAGTTCGTCGCTAATATTACGAGAATAACCTTGTAGTTTGTGTTGCTGCTCACATCGAGATCAAGATATAAAGTTTTAAAATGTGAATATGCGACACATTAACGCCACAACAATTCTTTTAAGGCAATGACATTTTAGTGCTCATATCGAATAACGCAGTGAGCAAATCATGCCTGAAAATGATGAAGCGCGAAACCGGTGCACAAAGCATAGGGTAAACGTTTATAAGAGGAACCTACAACAGCGCAAGCGCTCAAGATGCGGCAAATGATTGTGCGTGCTTTTCCCTATCAGACCAGAAACAGGAAAAAGGAGGAGGACTGGGAGCATATTTGAAATGAGAAGGCGTCCAGTGTAGGAGACCATGTCGAGAAGTGGAGGGGGGGGGGGGTGAGGGGAAAGTCTGACAACTTAAAATAGTAGAAGGAGGAAACCTGAGGAAGGGAGAACGCAAGCCGTGCAGAAGTATCTACCTTGGAAGACCGCAATTTTTCGTAATCAGTTACGTTCAGTTCAGTTCAGTCGTTCAGTCGTGTCCGACTCTCCGTGACCCTATGGACCATGTCACGCCACGCTTTCCGGTCTCTCACTATATTCCTAACATCACATAACTTCATCTGCAGTGCCTCGAGGATGCCATCTAACAATCGCGTTAGCTGCCGACCCCTTCTCCGGCGACCCTCAACCTTTCCCAACATCAAATCTTTCTCCAGCGACTCCTCTCTTCTCATCAGATGACCAAAGTAGCTGAGCTTTACCTTTAGAATTTGACCCTCCAATGAGCAGTCAGGGTTTATGGTCGACAATATCGACAGATTTGATCTTCTGGCAGTCCAAGGAACTCTCAAGAGTCTTCGCCAGCACCACAATTCAAACGCGTCAATTCTTCGGCGGTCAGCATTTTGCACAGTCCAACTCTCGCATCCATACATCACAACTGGAAAGCCTATAGCACGAGTTATACGGATCTTGGTTGGCAGACTAATGTATCTCCTCTTTACTATGCAGTTAAGGCTAACCATTGCTCTCTTTCCCAGAAGCAGGCGTCTCCTAATTTCATGGCTGCAGTCACCTTCCGAGGTAATCTTGGAGCCCAAGAAGAGAAAATCTGTCACAGCTTCCACTTCTTGCCCATTGATGCTCCAGGACTTGATAGGGCAAGACGCCACGATCTTTGTCTTTTTAATGTTCAGTTAAAGCCCAAACTTCTCACTCTCTTCTTGTACGCGCATCAGAAGTCTCTTGAGTTCCACTTCACTTTCTTCCATTAAAGTGGTATCATCCGCATATCTAAGGTTGTTGATACGTTTTCCAGAAATCTTCACTCCACCTGAAGACTCGTCCAGACCGGCCTTCCTCATGATGCACTCTGCGTATAGGTTAAATAGGCAGGGCGACAGTATGCAGCCTTGCTTCACTCCTTTCTCGATCGGAAACCAATTAGTAAGATCATGCCCAGTTCTGACTGTGGCCTCTTGCCCTTCATACAGGTTGCTGAGGAGACAGATGAGGTGAATTGAAACTCCCATCTCTTGGAAAGCTTGCCACAATCTGCTGTGACCTACGCAGTCAAACGCTTTCGCATAATCAATAAAGCAGGAATAGATGGGTTTCTGGAACTCTCTTGCTTTTTCCATGATCCAGCGAAGGTTGGCAATTTGGTTTCTGGTTCCTCTGCCCTTGCGAAACCCAGCTTGCACGTCCGGAAGCTGCCGATCCACATACTGCTGCAGCCTACCTTGGAGGATTTTCAACATCACCTTGCTAGCATGCGGAATAAACGCGATCGTGCGGTAGTTGGAACAATATTTGGCACTAACGTTCTTTGGCATGGGGATGTAAACTGACCTCCTCCAATCCTGTGGCCACTGCAGGGTTGTCCAAATCTTCTGACATAATGTATGCAGAATGTTAACGGCGTCATGGTTGAGGTTTTGAAGCAACTCAGCTGGAATGCCATCAATTCCGCTAGCTTTGTTCTTAGCAAGGCTGGCTAAGGCGCATTCAACATCACTCTTCAAGATGCCCGGCTCGAGATCAGTAATCACAACCGTCTTATGTTGGGTTTGCACATTCAGGTCCCTCTTGTACAGTTCTTCTGTGTATTCCTGAAGCCTCTTCTTTATCTCTGAGGCTTCAGTGAGGTCCTTGCCTCGTTTGTCCTTTATCACGCCAAGCTTAGCACAGAATCTTCCTTTGATATCTTTGATTGTCTAATACAAAGCTCTTGTGTTCCTTAATTGGCTGTTGTCCTCAACTGTTTGGCACTGTGTGTTCAGGAAGGCATTCTTATTTCTTCTTGCCATTTTCTGAAACTCCGCATTGAGAACCTTGTATCTTTCTCTTTCTCCCATAACCTTTGCCATCCTCCTTTCCTCAGCTATTTGCAAAGCCTCTTCAGATAACCAGTTTGCTTTCTTGCATTTTTTTTTGCTTTGGAACTACCTTAGTAGCAACTTCTTGTATTATATCACGAACATCAGTCCACATCGCTTCGGGCTATCTGTCTTCTAGATCTAATTTTTGAAATCGATTCAACAATTCCACAGCATATTCTAATGGAATTTCATCCAGATCATACCTGAAAGGCGTTCTAGTTTTCTGCGTTTCCTCAATCGAAGCTTAATTTTGGCAACAAGAAGCTGATGATCGGTGCCACAATCGGCCCCAGGCCTTATTTTTACTGCTTGTACAGCTCTTCTCCATCTCTTCCGGCAAAGAATATAATCGATCTGATCCCTATACAGACCATCCGGTGATGTCCATGTGTACAGGCTCCTCTTGTGCTGTTGAAAATGAGTATTCGCTATGGTCAGGTTGTTTTCTTGACAAAACTCTACTAGCCTCTGCCCAGCTTCCTTTGGCTCGCCAAGACCGAACTTGCCTATAATTCCGGATATTTCTTCACTCCCCACCTTAGAATTCGAGCCTCCTATGAAAAAAACGACGTCTGATGATGGGGTGCGGTCTAAAAGGCATTGTCCGGTGAAGTCCACGTGTACAGGCGCCTCTTGTGCTGTTGAAAATGAGTATTCGCTATGGTCAGGTTGTTTTCTTGACAAAGCTCTACTAGCCTCTGCAACTCTACAAAACTCTACTAGCTTCATTTGGCTCGCCAAGACCGAGCTTGCCTATAATTCCGGATATTTCTTCACTCCCGTCCTTAGCATTCGAGACTCCTATGAGAAAAACGACGTCTGATGATAGGGTGCGGTATAAAAGGCATTGTAGGTCCGCATAAAATCTGTCAACGTCAGCTTCTTCAGCAGTAGTAGTTGGTGCATGGACTTGGATAACTGTTATGGTGACCTTGGATCCGAAGTGAAATCATTAGATCGTTTTTGTGGTTGTACCCTAGCACTGCTTTGCCCATTCTTCTGTTTACTATGAGAGCGACCCCATTCCTTCTCGTGTATTCGTGCCCACAGTAAAATACATAATGGTCACCGAAATTAATTTCTCCCATTCCGGTACACTTCAGCTCGCTCATACCCAAGATATCAATGTTCAATCTGTCCATTTCTCGCTTGACGACATCAAGTTTACCTTGCGTCATAGATCTTACATATCATGTTGCTATGGGATATATCTCCTTGCAACATCGGACTTTCTGGTCGCTTCCCGACACATCCACAACTGAGCGTCCTTTTGGCTTTAGCCAATCAGTTAAGGCAGTTACGAAAATATATATTTAGAATGAAGATAGTACAAGCGCATAAAGTGTAAGTGGTCTTGAGAACAACTGATGCCATCAAAATGCCATTCAGTTTACCATGTGAAACCAAGTATCTTCTATTCTTTGTCACAAGTGCGAATACCGAGAGTGAAGTGAAGGATCAGGTTAAGTATAGTCTGTGTAAATAGTTTAGTGCCCGGGGGATCTGTTTCTGAGCCACTGTGTGCGGCTTGGTATGCATTTCTAGTGTTTCGAATTTCTTGCTGGTAAGGATTTCGTCTTGCACTCTGCAAGGGGAAGGACCTGCACTAATGCAAACTCAAAGCCTTTATACAGCTCTGAAGCACACACCCTGGGCTCTACAGTTTTGAAAAATGCATCTAGGGCAGAATAATAAGTGGTTTTGGGAAATAAAAAAGTACACCATGCTTAACTTTGTGATAGAAATATAAAGAATATGAAAAAAAAAATGTTACTATTGAACTTGGGCTTGACTTAGACAAGACTTGAGGATACTGCGCTTTGCTCTGCAAAAAAAACAAAAAACAAAGCCGACAGCCTCTAAATGTTTACATCCTCAGTGTTATTGATGGAATATATTATTTCAGCATGACGCCTAACAATCATTTCTGGCCTCTAATAAATTTGGCTCTTTACATATCTTTATAATTAAGGCTT
Source organism: Amblyomma maculatum (assembly GCF_055883805.1). Classification (NCBI taxonomy): domain Eukaryota; kingdom Metazoa; phylum Arthropoda; class Arachnida; order Ixodida; family Ixodidae; genus Amblyomma; species Amblyomma maculatum. The sequence continues at coordinate 101,110,657 of NC_139353.1, forward strand.
AATTGGTTCAAATCCTCAGTTATATGGGGCTCCCAGAGCATACCAATTTCTAATAAAAGAGCCGCTGAATGCGTACAAGCTAGTTTCCTGATTATGCCACTTGCTATTATGTTTTGAATAAAAAGGTATATTACCCCTGTAGTAGTGGAAATAATTACAAAATATTTTCATATCTATTTTTCAAATTGGTAGATACATTAAGAGAAAATAATATGGAAGCCTGAAATGTGGTTATGTCGAATCTAACTTATTAAAGCTCTGCTATTTAGAGCAGGATAATGTCTTAAGACATGTTGTTCAGTCGCTCTAACCAAAGATAAAAAATTAGCGCCCAGAAGATTAGCAAGCTCAACACATAATGCTTGTTCCTGTAAATATCCTGTTAAAGCACCTTAATAAATGGAAACGTACCTAGATTACCAACGTTAGGAATATGTTGAGATACAGCTGAAAAATCATTACTACTTAAACCCAACCATACATCGGAAAACCTGTCTTTTAAATGCAATCTGTTTTATGTTTTCCACTCGCAAAAGGCTTAATTTCCTCAAAGAAATTGAGCATTTTTCGTGTAGCGAGAGCAACATTGGCCCCAGTCTCACCATTTCGCCGTGCATTTCCATGCCTGTTCGAAGAGCGACTAATAAGGAAAAGACTTGGGAGGCGGTAGACGGTAACTGACATGGCCAAGCACTAACTGGATTTAGGGTTTCCTGACATTGCGTTTGGCAGGAGCTGCCAACACGGGCCTTTCCTTTCTTATGGGAGGGTGACATCACAATCAGCCTGCAAATTACTATGCATGCACGTTATTCCAAGGCCACGCTGGCACGTTTATACGGCTCGGTTGAGCGGGGGTTTATATGTTAGCTGATAGCTTACGCTATTGCGTCATCGCGAAGGTGGCATTAAAAACAGAGAGAAAGATGGGCCGTAGGGGAGGGCTCGGACCGCCATGCGATGAAGGCTTTTGCCTAACCGCACTTTAATGGTCAAAAGTGCCTCGTTTTTCATAAATAATGCTGAACCCATAGAGTAAACGACTATGCGCCAAAGCCATCTCTTTACTTTCAAGCCAAACCTAAGAATCGCCACGCAGATTGTTCTCGCGGCACTCCACGTTTAACGACCAGCTAATCCTCATCTAATTTTTTCTTGCACGTGAATATAATGTAGATAGAGCACAAACGTGTCTATGAGATCGAACTCGATCATTCCAGTGGCAAGTAATTAGGCAAAATATATTTAAGCTATAATTACAATGCGTGAGCGAAATGTTAGATAAACATTACGGTATGCTATGGTAGTGATCTGATAAAGCGTGACATATGAAATTCAGCGTCCAAAGCTGCGTTAGCTATGAAGGAGACGATAGAAGAACACTATGGTGGTTTCAACCACCTAATGCTTTATCGTTCACTTCAATCCCACACTAGACGGGTGCTATGCGTTTCGCCTGCACAACTACATGCCCGCCGAAGTAGCACCTGTCTTACAAATGGCTGGCTCTACGGTGATTACGGTGTGCAATACAAGACAGGCATTAAGTGTTAGACGCAGATATATATATCCAAGTACCTAAAGTAAAAATAACAATATCAGTCCAGTGTTTCAAAATACCAAAGAGTATGAAAATGACGCCGCTAAGAACTGTTCTTATTACATAGTTAAACGTGGTAAAAAATGCGTCTGCTTTATCAATTTATCCGACGCCAATACACACCCTATCGAAGAATCACGACTCGCCAACCTTGATGACCAGGACGTTTGATGCGTTTATAGAATGACACCTTAATATCTACGAATTCTATCTTGCTCTCAGTAGTTTCTGGATTCTCACAGTACGAACGAGCGAAAAGGCGTAGAGCATTTATGCCAATTATCGCACCGCCACGTGCAGAGTATTATTCATCTTATTTACATCACTAAAATGTGCTGCATACGAAAATTACATTAGTGGAGAAGAGAAAAAATCTGTCTTTGGAAATGTTACTAACTGCGTGAGCAAGAAAGCAATAGGGGGATCCCTGAAAAAAAAAATAAAATATTTGCTTTCTGCTGAAAATATTTTTATCTCAAGTATGATTTGCAACAAAAAATTCTTATAAAACACTATCACGAATTGTCGTCAGTTGTAGAGGTGATATTAGAAAAACTATTTAACTTTACGTTCTTAGGAAGTTTTATTTAAATAATAATCACCTGTGTATGACATGTTCACTGTTTCAAATTATTTCTACGATAATATCTCTTTCTCACCTCAAATTTCATTGTTTTCATAATAGACGGTACAACTTGCTCTATGTGGGTGAAAGATTCAGCTCTTAACAAACCTTTAAAGTACTGTCAGTTCGCTCTTTTTACGCTGTGTGCTAATCCAATCTACAATGCATACTGGCATGAAAGACAACAATGCTCACGCCAAGATCAGCAGCAAGTTTAAGTGTCAAGCTAGCTTCGATTCAAGCAACCTGGGTGAAAATACTTCAAAACTAAAATAGAGGTCTTTTGGCACCACGAAGCACATTTATTTCTACTAAATAGCACACCCTGGTTTGATGCAGTGCTACATTTCATTGTGAAGAACATCGAACTTTCATTATGCGCATGCGCCGATTCAAACTTTTGGAAGTAGATGGAATAGGCTTACGTGCAATATAGAATAAGGAATACAATAAAATACAAAATATTGTTTATTCAACATCTCATAAGTCCGAAGAAGGCTTTACAATACAAGCAATGGCAAAGCACGAGCAAAATACTAGAGCATGAAAACACTCTGAACCGAATGTGCAGCTACATGCTACATTGGTACAAAATATAAGAAAAGCTAAATGGGAATTAGATGAAAAATACATGGCTGGAGAACACACACTAGCAAAAAGGTGAGCATTCATGAGTAGACAACATTTACTGAAGTGAAATTTCAACTTTAATATGGGGAATTATGTGAACGTTTAGCCCTTCATGCAGCAGGATTGAGAGACATACGGGCGAAAGGATAAAGAAGACATAAAAATTAAAAATACATTATGCAAAACAATTTCAAAATTTAAACACAGGCCGATATTTCAGTCTTGTACATATTTATTCCGCAGGCTCTTGAACGAAATATACTCCAATGTCCCTATCTTTCCTTTTGAAAATCTTTCAGGAACGCTGGAAGCCTACATCTAACCCTCAGGGAATTTGCTTATTTTCCATTTTTATGTGTTGCGCAATGGGTAAATAAATGAAGATGAAAACCAGCGAAAAGAGGACGCGTTAACAAGGAAAGAGTGCACAAGGACGACGCTGGACAAGTGAACTTCTTTTTTGTTAACGCGTCAACTTTTCACGGGTTTTCACCTTTAAAAATACATATAATGGCCCAGCAAGCTACGCTTCTTGAAGGGTAAATAAATGTTTGTATGTTATCGAGATTTGCTAGAGATTTGCAGCTTTTAGTTCCTTTTATGTTTTCTAACCTGTAATGTATAGAAAGTGTATGCTTAAAAATAAATCCTACGCTATATTTTGCTGTGTGAAAATTTCCTGCGTATGGCTTAAAAAGGTGGCTTTGCAAATTATCCGGACGGCTAATTTCTTCAGCAAGTCAAACTAATGACTATTGTCCTTCGTAGTGGTTCTCCAAACAAGTGCGGTTTAGTTTTGCATTGGTGAGAATAAACTGCTGTAAAACATAATGTTAACTTACCTTAGAAAAGTGAAACAATGTCGGTGCATGAGACCTATATTTCTCTAAGGTTTTTGATGAGGTCAATTTTGTGAGCATCCGAAGACAAATTTTAGGAATTAACATCAAATGACCAGAAACCGTAAACTTCTATCTCTGTACAATCGATTACAATTGACAATAATGTATAATATTTATTCCTTGGGTGGAACATGACACCTTGGTTCTCGCGATATATAACTTTATTTATTTCTTGCTGCCCAGGTTCAAGCCAGGTGAAGTGTACGATTTGCCCAGCAAAACAAGTCTTGACCAGTGCTACCTGAAACCAAAAATGTACAGTATCGTCTGTGTAAATTATGTACTTGGCACTGGGGTCAATGTTTACTATGTCGTTTAAAAATAAACAAAATAGGAAAAGACCTAGGATTCTGCCCTGCGGAAGGCCTGATTAACTGTTTCAGGATAGACGGATTACAACGCATTGATGTCATGTCTAAGGTAAAACGAAATCAGCTCATGGGCTATATCGTGAACACCGTAATGCTCCAACGTTTGGAGACGTATACTGTGGTTAGTATAATCAAGATCGTTTGTAAAATTAAGGAAAACGATAAAGAATATGTTTGTGTTTTCAAGTTTTTCGACGATGAATTCTTTCAGCTCTAGAAGTGCTAATTCGGATGATCGATGTTTTCTGAAGCCATACTCTACAGGAGTTAAGATGCTGTAGCGATCAGTAAAAGAGAATAATCGTTTAAGAATATTTTTCTAGTCCATAGAGTAAATGAGAAGTATAGAAATCGGACCGTTTTTTAAACCGTTTGTCACTTCGCCATCATCATAAAGGATGAGTTCGAAATTATCCAGACCCCATGTTTTAATAATGCAGCCGCGCATTACACTTGCTGATCGCCAGAGCGCGCCTCTGTTGTTTCAGCTCTCTGCTCTCATTGGTGTTTTCTGCCGGCTCTGACATTTAGATGCTTTGTCGCGTGTGGCCATTCTTCATTATAAATAGCCCCTTCAAAAAAATAATTATTTCAATGTCATCATTGCTTTTTTCAAGCCCCTTCCTTATAGCACGTGCACATACCACAATTCATATCGCATATGTAGATCAACAAGTTGCTTGCAGCGCTGTGAGACATTCAGTAATGATACGCAATGAAAACAGCATGCGCACCAAAATTGTATTCTCTAGCGTGTATCATGTTACTATTGATGAATATATAAAGAACTAAATATGTTGAAGATATTTCAGCGATCGTGTTAGCGCTAATTTCAGCTCTAACACGATCACCATGACGTCGCCTGTCTGTCACTTGCTCTTTCGCGTGTATGGGATCACTACTCAGTGAATCCCTAAACCTTCAATCTGAGTCTCTAATATCTCATATACGAGAATTTGTTGGGTTTGGTTTGGTTTGCGAGGTTTAGCGTCCCAAAGCGACTCAGGCTATGAGAGACGCATAGCGAGCATTGGTCCTAAGCCGTTGTTTAATGCGAAACATCCACAGGCATAGATATAAACGCCTCGTTTTAAGAAATACGTACAAGGTGCAATTATAATTTAACCTTCCATATCAAACGACCTACCCTAGCTTGCAGCTCGAGCCGAAATGACCTTCTCATGGATTTTCGTGATGTCACTTCGCTAGACGACCAGTCTGTACGAGGTAATGTCAACCGCCTAATATTACCAGGAGGAGGTAGACCCATAATCAATTGTGACGACACCTATGGCGAGAGTGACAACGCCGACATTACTGAATATCGGGAAGATTAACGCTGTTGTGCAGAGAAGATTGAAGCGCATCTCCCACACGTTGCACACATCAGCCAAAAGTGCGGTTGCCAATATAACGAGTAGTGGCGCATCTTGCCGCAGCAGACATGCGTTCCGCTCTGTTCATATGAACTTAATCTTTCATTTCAAGTTGTAAATGCAACTAATTAAATTATCTAAGGGCAAAATAATGGAGGACCTTTAAGTTCCACCTTTAAGGATTTGTTACGATGACATTAATAGCTTTCTTCTGCGCCTCCCTGTGCTTTTACTCGCACACGTACATGCACTTTCGGCTTAATTATTTACCAGTCCTTCTATTTGTGATTCGAACGTCTGACACATTTTCAGTATCATGCAGTTAAAGGTACTTCGTTATTCAGCTACAGATCGTAAGCAACCACCCGACATATATAAATACCCGCATCAGCCAATTCTTACGGCGGTTCTAAAGTAAATCGGCATTTTTGTTCAGCCGGAAAAGCACCAAATATGCACACTCATGGCCTCCCAGAGAACCTCAGAAAACGTTTCAGAGGTATCTCCTCTTTATGCATGGAGAGCGCGTTACCTTGCGCACTTTGGGTATCCCTTCTCCAAATCATTTGGGGCTAACGGCGACTGCTAGGCGTAGGCAGCCTACATGGTGCAGCACGCCTCATGACTTAGTGTGGTGCCAGCCTTTAAAGAGGCAGTCGCCACGAAAGGGCAGTGTTGCGAGCTGAGCTAACGGCGCCATTTTCATTCCCAACTAATCCAGCTCGGCCGGGTGCCATGCCCGCGATAGATAATTTGCGCTCGTACATTATGGCCCCGGTGCGATTTTTTTTCTCCACTTTTCTCGCTTTACTTACTACTGAGTAAAATTGTAGTTACTCACTGCGGTGAATACCAAATAATAGCTTATACAATTCGTTCGGTCGAAAAGCTGTCGGTATTGTAATAGTAGTACACTGAACCGTGTGTCTGAAATAAACGGGGCTGCGTAAAATTTCATCTTTTTATTTTAATTAATATGTGATAGTCGAAGACGAGTTAAGAAATCGTCATAACTAAAAAAGATGTCACAAACGTGTTAAAATTCTCGGAATGAAAGCCAATGCTTTACGATGCTAATTAAGAAAATTTAGAGTGTCATCAAGTAAATAATTGAAATGTAAAAAAAAAATGAAATTTAGGAAAAGGACTACAAAGGTTTGAAAGCGCTAAGAATGAAAACCCGAGCTATGGTGATGCTAATTAATGTGTCAAAACTTCGATCCCTCCATACTTCGTAATCTCATCCGCCTTTCTTCCGCCACCTGCTACGCTTGCCTTCACCTGGAATCCCGCCGGTTACGCTTAGGCAGCATATTGTATCTTAACTTCAAATTACACTTCCTGCCTAGGTCATTTAGATCCGAATGTCATTACTTTGCGTTTGTTCCTAGACCAGCCTTGCGTGCTTCCTGTCTGTAAACCTACCTGTCATTTTGAATTCCATAGCATTCCGCTTTGTCTTTAGTTAGTTGAACACTATTTGTTAGACTCCACGTTTCCGCCCCAGATAGGTGAGTATTGGTAAGTTGCAGCTTGCTGTATAATTTCTTCTTGAAGGGAATTGGTAACCTGCCAGTCGTGATCTCAGGGTGCGTGTTAGATACGTTCTATCCAAATCTGATCCTCGTAGTAATTTCCTTTTCGTTCTCCTGATCAACGCCCACTATCAATCCTTAGTCGACGTATTTTCGTACCATTTGGAGCGCCTCACTACCTGCTTTAAACTGCTGGTCTTTGCCAAAGCTTTTGAACATTCATCATCATCATCATCATCATGATCAGCCTGATTATACCCACTGCAGGGCGAAGGCCTCTCCCATATCTCTCCACTTAACCCGGTTCTGTGCTAGCTGCATCCACTTGACCCCTGCGAACTTCTTAATCTCATCCGCCCACCTAACTTTCTGTCGCCCCCTGCTACGCTTTCCTTCCCTTGAACATTACTTCCACGAATTAATTATCTTGAGGTTAATTATTTTTTGTTTCGCCCGCTGTGCTTTACGTTATTCATCACCGTTTGCAATTCTTGCTCAGAGTAACATAGCAAGACAAATGCTATCAGAGGCTTGCTGTAGTCAGGTATTCTCGGCTACCCTTATCCCGATTGCCAAACGAGATGTGAATAATTCCTCGGAGCAAAGAAAATCGACAGGTTTTCTATCCTTGCCTAGCCCCCTTCCTTATGTGCATTTTATAACTTTCTTCACCGAGGACTTTGTTTGATGTGCTGCCATTGTAGATACCAAGGTTACGAGGGCTTATAATTTATGCCGGGAGCATTTTCACGCACTATTTCGATGCCTCCTAGTGTATACTAAATCTATATAATATACTAGCTACAGCATACCGTATGGCAAACAAAATCTGTAGTGAAGGGTGTTGTAAATTTTGGCCACCAGGAGTTTGTTATCGTGCAGTGATATTGCACAGCACACGGCCACTACTAAAGCTTCTGATTCCATTGAAAAGCGGTCGCGGCGGCCGGGGTTAAGTCCCATGTGCTTGGGTGCAGCAGTAGAGTGCCTTAACTACTGCAACACCACGGCGGGGCACATAGACCTCATGATTTAATTTAGTTTGAATGGTTTAACGTGCCAAAGTGACTATGACTATGAGATATGCCGCAATGGAGAGCTCCAAAAATTTCGAGGGCCTGGGGTGCTTTAACGTGCACTGATATCACAAGGTACTTGGAAGCCTAGCTTTCCGTCCTCATCAACTCGATCCCGCATTCTTGGGCGTATGAGAGGTGGTAAGTTATCAGCCTGAGAGTCTATTAGAAGAGGCATTTCATGTACAGTGAACACCACACCTTCCGAATGAACCTGTCCATACAGAAGCCCTGCGGGAAACTGAAAATTAATAAGGTCGTCAAGTGCGGCTGTAAGTTTGTAATGCACTGCAAGGCGAAGGCTACGGAAGTATTGTTGAAATGAAAAAAAAAAAAAACGGTTCACTATCCGGCTGGAGAGCGCTCCACCCTGCTCAGCTGCCCGAGTCTTCGACATCGAAATTTGATACTACCCTTGGTAAAAAGTACTTCTTCCGATGCAATGTTAGCGAGATAATCGGAGTCGCCAATGAGTATGACTTGAAAAGGAGATGATGGGGAGAGTTGGTTTGCACAAAGATTGATGAATACAAGGCGCAAGAGGATACTAGCCCCACATTTTGAAGCGCACCTGTCCCGTACTGCAGACAAGAACTCTCCCGGACAATGGCGAGGCTAGCAGTTCGTTGCCGTCATGTTGTCGCTTGTTCGTCTTGTGTTGGCAACGTCGGGTCTTCATCACGCCTTCCAGGGTTTTGTTTGGCATGTGGTCGTCGGCGTGTCACTGAGACATTGGGTCAGTATTGATGACGGAATGAGGCTCAGTGGAGTTGTTAAGCCTAAGCTGAGTGGGCCGGAGCCAGGAATACCGCACTGAATGGCGCAGCAGTGGAGCGGCTTAGAAGTACTGAGCGGGAGGAAATGACACCCGCCTCATTCAATATAATGCAACGCGGCGCAAGTGGAGGGGCATGACGTATTGTATGAAGGCGTTGCAATAATTTAATCGTCATCTGTCGCATCGCGAGTGCAACGCCCGGGGCTTAGGCATGCTTGTTGCATGCTTGTTCACCTTCTTCCATGACACTGTGCTACTTAGGTTACGAAATATTCATTGTTGTTTTGAAAACACTTCAAAGACATAGGTGTTATTTTTTTTCTTCCTTATATTAGGAAACTTGTAATAAAGGTGTTCTTAAGCCTTGTCTATTCCTATCATTCTTAGGGCGTCAAGGTGGACGTCGCTATATTTGGAATTAAGCAGATATTTATATTTTCATATCAAGTTGCAAACTAGTATCAGAGAAACGCCCTCCTGAAAACGCACATCTGAACTTTCATCTTTAGCAGGCCATGATAGACTGTAACACTCCTCATAATTATTCTTGCTATAGTGCCCCTGCGATTGCGCACGCTGCTTAGCGCTAGAATAATGAGCTGCTCCGGATGACGGTGATATCTTTCCTTCTAGCTTAAATGTGTGGTCGCTGCGCTTGACGTCAAACGAGTTCTAAAGGTTCCCATATCTAATCATCCCCTCTAATCTAATGATCCCTCATATGTACCTTAGTCCAAAGGCGGGAATGGTATTTTAAATATAGTTTCTCTGACGTTTCTGATACAAACATTCACACCGAGCGCAGTGAGAATAGCGCAATTATATTAAAATTTTAATTAACCAATTTAACATACGCATTGTTCTCAATGGTTGCGTTCGATGATCATAATAACTGGTATAGAAGCGTAACATTCGTGTATAACACTACGGCTTTTTTTTAATCCTCAAAGATCAACTTTGGAAAGACTGAATGCTGCCACCTAGTGTTAGCGGTAGTTACGCAAGAGGAAAGGTAGCAAAAGCATTTCGAAGAAAGTGTTGGCGGGAGGGTTTATATAAAAAATATGGAAACTTTCCGAGTCTTTCAGCTGTGGCTCCTAAACCTATTGAACTTTCAGCCTTCTGCCGGCTACGGTGATTCTGCCGAATTCCTTTCCAGTCCTCATCACCCTGTTGAACGTAGCACGTCATGGCTACGTATCGGATCCCGAGAGTGCTCCGTATTGATCATCATCGCTTGCAGCCGGTGTACCTGTTCCAAGAGTGTAGAAGCGCTTGTCGCTCTCTAAGAATAGGCTAGCCTGTCAGTGGAGGCGTGGCGGCGGTGCAGTGCAACAGTCAACCCCAAACCTCTCCTCACTCCAGCGGTAATCTCCTTCAATCATACGATACGCACGAGAGTGAAACGACTGTCACCGTGGAGAATCTGTTTTGAATCCACATCTCCGCAACCGCAATATCTACGCCCGCCATAAGTTAACAGTGGCGCATACAGCATATCTACTGGCCGAAATCGGCACAATTGCGTTACGGTATCATGGGTATAGGAGGGGTAAAAGCGACAAAATAAAGGATAGCTGTAAAAACAATATGCATAGCACCGCTGTGGATAAGTCAAAAGTGCGAGTGGTGCTCAGGAAGATTCGAACGGTCGTCCCTTTTCGCAGCGCTCAGCTTTGAACATTCGATGCGCCATTCTAATATTTTAGTTAAAGTATTTATGCCACTCTTAAACATATTAGCATCTCTTAAACGCCTACAAAGTCTTTCCAGCAAAGGTCTAGTCGCATTTGCGGTGACAACAACAAAAAAAATTAAGCAATTACAATGCCTGTCGCCATTGCACCAGCCGGACTATACCTACTGCAGGAAGAAAGCCTCTCCATTTTCCTCCAATTAACTCGGTCCTGTGCTAGCTGCATCTTCTTGACTCTTGCGAATTTCATAACCTCATCCACCCACTCCATTTTCTGAAGCCCCCTGAAACGTTTACCTTACCTTGGAATGCAATTGTTTGCTCTTGGAGACTATCAGTTTCCCTCTCTTCCCGCTACATGTCCTGTACATGGTCATTTCATATTAATTTCAACTAGAATTTCAGTAACATAAGCTATTTCCATGACCCCCTCTGCACACTTCCTATGAGCTAAAGTTACGCCTACTATTTCTCGTTCCATAGCACTGTGTTGTCCTCAAGTTAAGTAGAACCCTTTTCTTTAGCATCCATGTTTCAGCCCCATAGGCGAGTACTGGCAGGGTGCTAGTCATAATATTTGAGTACCTTCCAAATGAGCTCCACCCCAATCATGTTCTATTGTTATTTCCCTTTCGCCATCTGGCTTTGCGGTCACTACCTGTTCTGAGTAGACATTTTCGCCTACCACTTTCAGCGCTTTGCTACACATATAAAACTGCTGTTCCTTTCTGAGGCTGTTCAACATTACCTTAGTATTCTGCATATTAGTTTTTAGGCCTGCCTTTCTGCTTCTTCTCTCTAGATCATTTATCATTTATCACAAGGCAATGTCACCAGCGAATCGCAGATTACTGAGGTATTCTTCATGAACCGTGATGCATAACTGCTCCCATTCTCTGCCTTTGAGTACTCTCTTTAAGCAAGCTCTAAATAGCATTGAAGAGATTGTATCCCCTTGAGATTGTATCCCCTTAGTGAACATGATACCGGTGACGACAGCAGCACGACCAATGGTACCTGTTGTTGTATTGTGAGGTTTTCATGCCCACGATGTGTACGAAACCGATAAGCGGACTTTCGCCGGATCTGCTACGGCCAGATTGGAGTTCGGACAAAAGCTTCCCGCCCGTGCCGCTGAATCAACAGCCTGAATAGCGGACCATGTTTGTACCGTAACGATATCATGAATGAAGCAAGGAGATACACTTTATATGATGGAACTTTACAACTGATCAGCAAGAGCTCCGCTAGGAACTTAAATTGAAGTGGGCCGTCAGGTAAGTTCAGCGACGATTACTTCAATTTAGTCCGCGCGGTTTGGGCCTGCGAATTCAGTAGTGCCTAGGAGCGCATTCGCTAACTTTAATGGTCGCATGTGCACATCAAGTGTTGTTCTGACAATAGTGGTCCTAGATGGACGACAGCTTGAGTAAACGTCAGGTTCTCCTTGTTCTTCAAATCTTCCGCACCTCTCCAAGGTGCTGCTCGATTTAGCAGGCGACGTGTAGTTCACACACAAACGCACAATGAGACGTAGGACGACGAACTCGCAGTAACAAAACGAAAATTAACATTATACGACACAAACACAAGATACAGAAAACTTATTTACACGAGGTAGTGAGACGACACACTTTACAAACGAGACTGGGCGAAAGACTAACTGCAAACTGAGCGCATCGCTCTTTTTACTTCTAAGTCGGGGCCTGCCTGCTACACTGTCTTCTCCCAGCGAGACTCAAACCAAAATTAGAACCAGAACCAGAACTGTCGACGGCTGCGCGGCGCGCTCTTAATTAGCCAGTGCAGAAGCTTCTAGGCGCGGAGGAAGAACGGAAAACAGCTTAGCGCTGCCAAACCTATGCCTCCCCCCCTCGGCCCTCTGGAGAGGTCTCGAATTTACTCGAACGTGCTCAGCACGCGCGGCCCTCCCGCGCGAAGCGAGGAAGAGGGCCGGGACCGTGCGGGGGAATGCACGCGAGACGCCGCCCATGACAACGAAGGCGAGGAGGCGCAGTGCGGTGGCCGAGATGACGTAATCGGTCGCGTCGCGTTCTCGGAGCTTGTAGAACATTCCATTGCCGTTTTCTGCGGCGCGCGCACCGAAACATTAAAGAAAGTGCCACCGCGGCCTTACAGCTTGCATCACAGAACGCGTGCACGTTAGCATGAGGTGCCGGTGTCATCCTGTCCGGCGAGCAAAGCTCAAGGCAGCTTCGGCGCTGTTTTAACGCGGGGTAAAAGCTTAGCTGTTTTATTTGGCACTGATGGCCACGGCGCATGTTTCCTAAATCAACAATTTGTCATAACGAAGAAAATAAACGTAACAATTAGCGAGAAATGCTGTTCATATACGCGGAATCAAACAAACTACGATAGATTTTCGCTGCAAAACTAGGCGGTCGGTCGCATCATTGACTCCTTTTCCATCGCTGTAGTTGTACGCGAAGAAATAACGCTTTAAGTGCTATCAAAGAGAAGAATTATGATAATGCTAGCTCAGCATTGCATTTTATACCGGGAAAAATAGCAGCACAGAGAAATTTGTATGCATGTTTTGTACACAAAACGCGCTGGTGAGCAATCGTAATCGGCGCGAATCGGCGATTATTTATTTGCGTATGTTTACGATGAACACTCATTAAATTTATGCGTCGTTTACTGAAAGAACACCAGAAAAATCAAGTGTAGCCTCGCGAACCGGTCGCAGTCAAACGCGGAGCTTCGGGTTTGCCGAGGCAGAGAGGACGATTGTTGTTGACTGGTGCGCGCAGAGAAGCACTGGCATCAACCTCTGTTGTATCGGCATTAGGGCAAGCTTTCCTGCGCGGGCCATTGTAACAATGGTCATTGTTTTGGCACAAATTGCTGAAAATAAGTATTGTATGTTTCATTAAGACGCGGAGATATGTGCATGCCCGCATGCAGCATCCCAAGTATCAGCAGAAGAAGCCGCTTCTTTTGTTTTTTGTATCTGCTCCTGTAATGTCATAAGGCGTGGTTTAGCGTCACAATATACTTATCTGGGTCTTCTTTTTCCTTTTTTAACGCTGATCGCGCAATGGGCTATACCTCAGCAGTGAGCAACGCAAAGCCACCCAGTACCCACTGCGGCGCACTTTGCGGCAGCAAACACTTGTCGTGTCGCTTTTCGTATGTCGAAGCTTCTGGTTTCTAAAAGGAGAGGACTTTTATAACATAAAAATAACGTGCTTAAATAATTCAGCATGACCCCCTACACTTCGTCCTCCTCAAATATTTCTACAGATCAAAGGCCACAAAAATCCGAGTTCTCCAAGGACCTCTAATGCACATATTACGCTAAAGACACAAATAGGTTCTTTTAGTTGGCAGGAAAACTTCCTGAGGACCGCCGTTCATGCCGTGTATGTTAGCGCCTCAATTTATCAAACATTAAAAAGCAGACGACATGGGGTTTATAATCCTCTTTGACCATGACTCGCAGACCAGCAAGCTGCTTTCTAAAGGATCGAAAACATTTATTTTAAAATATATACTGCACCAGATGAGCTCCAATTTCGAGGCATTATAATTTCGCCAATGCACAGTGAAATACACAAATCAGGTTTTATTAAAGTTTTCGCTGTCACTACACCATGAATTGTTTTTCTCATTTTAACTATGTTTCGGAAACATTTTCTTCTCAGTGACAAAATAATACGTAATATTTTCTAAATTGTTGCTGAGGTTGTAGGTCAGAAAAATTTCGATCATTTATTTATTTGCTGTATATTTAAGGCAGAGTACTCGCGACATGTGGTCATTAATAGTGGCCATTTTGTTTATGTGGGAACTTTATTAGCTTAATGAACGCTTGTTTCATTTTTTAAGGCTTGACGGAGCCGTAGCTGAGCCGTTCAATCGATCTGCACTTTAACACTGAAAAGTAGTTTGATTTCGCTCAGCAGCCCATTTAGGATGGTTGGTTTCTTTTCAACACGACCGCAGCCACTTCGATGCAAGCCACTTTGATGTCTTTTCAGGACTACGCACCCCTTAAATTAAATTAAATTAAATGACAGGTGCCATGGACTGATGACAATGCCTTGAAATTGAGGACTTAATATCTTTATTTAAAATAAATTATTCGCAGATCCGGTTTACAAGCCGAAAGCATGCAACGAATATTTTTCGAAGCATCTGAATTTATGGCTGTGGTCATTACAGTGCATTTATTACAGTCATTTTCACTGTCAGAGTTATTTCTCCTGAATCCATTGAAAAATCCACAATTTTTTTCTGAACTTGTTGACTTTTTTCAGCATCAAACGCGAGTATTCGAGGAAATTATTTTTCTGTAATTTTGTGTAACCATATATTGGCCGTGGTCTGTTCATTTTGGCGTTATGCACTTTTTCTAATATAATTTTGTATTTATTCTAATTAAAGGTTAATTTTTGTCTAAAGCCCACTACGTGAGCATCTTGATGTAGCTGGAATTTAGGTCCTAACAAGCTTACAAACGAAGGTAATCATATGCGCGAAAATCCAGGGACATTATAAAACAGTAACTGGCACGGTTACAACTGCACATAGTGTAGCCACATTTGTTTGCAGAGGAGCTGCAAGACGGATGAGAAAGACAGATGAAGCTCCCTCTTCTTGCGAGCAGCCTCTATGCCTCCCTGCCTGTAGCAAAGAATACCGTGACGGCTCAAGGATCATATGGTCGTCTATTATGCAGCTGCCTGCTGTTGGGTTTAGCATTTGTTTCATTATTTTTTACTATGGTTAGCATCCTAAAGTGACTATTACTTACAGTTGTAATTCCTCTGCATATTTTATTCACTTTTATAGCATTGCTATTAAATTTGCGAATTATGTTCAGACAAAGAAAAATAAACGTTTAAAGATATTTCAAATATTGTTGCTGTGATATGAGCCCATTTTGCAATGCGCCTTTTTTATTACTGATACTTGGCTTTTCCGTATACGCCTCGTGCGTTTCTGTTTGGATGGATGGATGGATGGATGGATGGATGGATGGATGGATGGATGGATGGATGGATGGATGGATGGATGGATGGATGGATGGACGGACGGACGGACGGACGGACGGACGGACAGACGGACGGATGGATGGATGGATGGATGGATGGATGGATGGATGGATGGATGGATGGATGGATGGGATGGATGGATGGATGGGATGGATGGATGGATGGATGGATGGACGGATGGATGGATGGATGGAATATAGGAGCGTCCCCTTTGAAACGGGGTGGAGCAGTATCTAGGACGTTCCACGTTCGCCGCTATGGCTGAGGGTGGCGCTGGTGAACACTCTCAAGGTTCGTATACAGAACACATAAACACCCAAGCAAGTAGCAGGGGGGACAGCGGCCGATGTAGCTCAGTTGGAAGAGCACCGGACGCGATATTCGGAGGTCGTGGGTTCGGTTCCCACCATCGGTACGTTGTTTTTTCTTCTACTTTGTGTTTAATTATTTTTACCCTAAACAGATTACATTACTAATTTCTGTGCTTATCCAAGTAAACATAAAAAAAGACATAAAGTACCATCCCCAACGCTTTCCTTGGCCTCGCCGACTGTTGGCTTCTTTGCTTCATGTATTATAACGAGTACCCTCATTTCCCCTTAATTGATCTGCTTGTAGCTTACGGGGGTCTCGGTTCTGGCAGTCTTGAAGCCATAGGCAGCGTAAGAGGGTTCTAGCACAGCTGTCGCCCTCGCTCTTGATCACGTTCTACGTGACGCTGGCAGTAACAAAGGACGTTCCACGTTCGCCGCTATGGCTGAGGGTGGCGCTGGTGAACACTCTCAAGGTTCGTATACAGAACACATAAATACCCAAGCTAGTAGCAGGGGGGACAGCGGCCGATGTAGCTCAGTTGGAAGAGCACCGGACGCGATATTCGGAGGTCGTGGGTTCGGTTCCCACCATCGGTACGTTGTTTTTTCTTCTACTTTGTGTTTAATTATCTTTCCCCTAAACAGATTACATTACTAATTTCTGTGCTTATCCAAGTAAACATAAAAAAAGACATAAAGTACCATCCCCAACGCTTCCCTTGGCCTCGCCGACTGTTGGCTTCTTTGCTTCATGTATTATAACGAGTACCCTCATTTCCCCTTAATTGATCGGCTTGTAGCTTACGGGGGTCTCGGTTCTGGCAGTCTTGAAGCCATAGGCAGCGTAAGAGGGTTCTAGCACAGCTGTCGCCCTCGCTCTTGATCACGTTCTACGTGACGCTGGCAGTAACAAAGGACGTTCCACGTTCGCCGCTATGGCTGAGGGTGGCGCTGGTGAACACTCTCAAGGTTCGTATACAGAACACATAAATACCCAAGCAAGTAGCAGGGGGGACAGCGGCCGATGTAGCTCAGTTGGAAGAGCACCGGACGCGATATTCGGAGGTCTTGGGTTCGGTTCCCACCATCGGTACGTTGTTTTTTCTTCTACTTTGTGTTTAATTATGTTTCCCCTAAACAGATTACATTACTATTTTCTGTGCTTATCCAAGTAAACATAAAAAAAGACATAAAGTACCATCCCCAATGCTTTCCTTGGCCTCGCCGACTGTTGGCTTCTTTGCTTCATATATATATATATATATATATATATATATTGAATTCCCTCAATATATATATATATATATTGAGGGAATTCAACATTTCCGTTGCCCGCACGACGCGGCGAATGAATTCCCTCAATATATATATATATATATATATATATATATATTGTCACGCGAATGACGACGATGAAGGATGGTGATGGTGTGACAGAAGAGGAGGAAGCAGCGTTGGTTTTCGGGGCGCTAGTAGGCTTCATCTTGTTCCGCTACATCAGCACTGTAAATGAACACCCCTTCTTATTTCATCGTAACAACTGGGTGGAAGGTGCTCCGTACGATCCCCTCGATCGCTACCTACAGCGCTGCAAGGCCAACTGGAGCTTCGACGTAGTCGCCGCATCGCTGGACTGCCACCGCTCACGACCATTATGGACCACACCGACACCAACCATGCAAGCCGCGACGCTGCAAGCCAGGCTGGCGGCATGCCTGCCCACTCCAACCCAATTCCGTCCCAGCCTTACCGGGAACCACGACCTTTTGCCGGAGAAGAAGGTGAGGACGTTGTGAAGTTGCTACTTGATTATCAACGAGTTAGTCGGTACAACCGGTGGGACCCCCTTATCATGCTATCAAACGTCGTTTTCTTTCTCACTCACAAGGCTCTGACCTGGTTTGAGAATAACGAGGATAACTTAACGACTTGGGAACGGTTCGCCGCCGAGTTAAAACTGCGTTTTGGTGACTCTGTTCCCAGCAAAAAGCGGGCTGAGCAGATCCTTGCACAAAGAGCTCAATTGCCCGATGAAACTTGTACAACTTACACAAGAGATCCTCAAGTTATGCAAATGTGTCAATTCCAACTTGCCCGAGGAAGACAGAGTCGGTCACATTTTGAAGGGTATCGCGGCGGACGTGTACAACTTCTTAATCGCCAAAGACAGCCCTGACAGTGTCTCCGATGTCATTAGACACATCCGCGCGTTTCAAGCTTTTAAAACACGTCGTATTGCGCCGAAATTTGGGCGGCTGGCCAACGTGCCTACCGTGGCCAGTCTTGATCACCATGCCCAACTAGATCTTCCTTCAACTATCCGGCAAATCGTGCGCGAAGAACTTCTACGGATCAACACGCTTCTCTTGCATGAATCTGCTGAGTTTTCTGTCTAGAGGGCCTCTAGACGGCCGGCTTCACCACCACAAGCGGTTCAAGTACAGCATTTCTCTGAAGCTCCTGAAATTGCAGCTTCTATTGACTACCCGCCAATGCATTTTGCCAACCCGACTGCGTCGATGCTTGAAGCCCCAAGGTATGACGTCACCTCAAGTGCACCTAGATCTTCTATTCGATCTACAAGGGTTCCTGTGCAGTGCGAGCATTCAGCCAGACCTACGATGCGTCCTGCTGTGCCTGGCTCGTATCCACCACAGCATTTTATACCTTCCCCACCGATATGCTACCGCTGCGGCGTCGAAGGTCACATCGCCAGGCACTGCCGCAGTAGGTTCCCGCCACGCTTTAACCGCCCGGTGCCTCCAGCAGTACCCAACAATCGGCAATACAGCCCCGTTTTTCAGCAATCCACTCCCTGTGGGTACTTCGGCAACATCCAGAACGGGAATCTCCGCGACCATTCCCCAGCATCTGAGCGAAGTGTTACTCCTCCACCCGCCTTCCGTGCACGTCGTTCTCCATCACCGCGGCGGCGCCCCATGCCGCCCCATCCGGAAAACTAACCAGCGCGACCGATGGGGGTGAGGCCGCTGGAAATGTGCTGTGTGCCAACATCCCTCCAACTGCAATGCTCAAAAACAAAATTCGTGTGTTCATTGATGGTGCGTGTACATCAGCTTTGGTAGATACGGGTGCGACTGTGTATGTGATGAGTAATCAGTTCAGGCGCTTATTGGGACGCAAAGTGATGTTTGAATATGACCGTGCTTCAACGTTTTGTGGTGTGAGTGGAGAAGCGTTGCGACCACTGGGTGTGTGTAGTGCGCAAGTGTCTGTGGGTGGTGCAAGTTTTCAAGCCGAATTCGTAGTCTTACCCCACTCTATGCATTACATCATTTTAGGAATGGACTTCTTGAAGTTTTGTGGCGCTACCGTGGACTGCCGAAGTCAAGAGGTTCATTTTGATGGCTCGCATCTGCCGACACTTTTTGAAAGTGGCCGTGGTGAAGAAACAGTTTTTAGTATTAACGAAGACACCGTAGTTCCACCCTTGTCTGCCATGTCCGTCCCCGTATCCGTTCCACTTCTTGAGAAGGTTTCATTCCAGGCCGTGGCGCACCCAGTTCACTCAGCATGCCTGAAGAAAAATGTAATTATCCCTCACTGTATGATCTCCGTGCATCACGGTAGTGCCTCGTTATGGACCATCAATCCATCGTCTGAGCCCGCAGTTTTAACAACGGGATTGAAGCTTGCCTCCTGTGGACCCGATGCGCCCAACGTCGTTGCTTTTATTCACAGATGCTACGAGTGCCACCGTACCTCTGCCTGCTGATGAAACTTCCACCATCCCCATGATCAGCGCCGATCTCAGCTCACCTCAATGCCGTACTCTTGTTGATATTCTTCTACCTTTTTCGCCTATGTTTGACTTTTCTGAAACAGATGGACCAACCTCTCGCCCTGCACATCGGATCCATCATAACATCGATACTGGTTCGGCTCGTCCCAGTCATCAAAAGCCATATCGCGTGTCCCCATCTGAGCGCAAAGTCATTCATGAGCAAGTGGAGGACATGCTACGGAAGAAGGTGATACAGGAGTCATCTAGCCCCTGGGCTGCCCCTGTTATTCTTGTACGCAAGAAAGACGGTTCGTGGCGATTCTGCGTCGATTATCGGCGTCTAAATTCTGTTACGAAAAAGGACGTCTATCCTCTTCCTCGCATAAACGATGCCCTCGACTGCCTCTCTGGTGCGTCCTATTTTTCTTGTCTTGATCTCAGATCTGGCTACTGGCAAATTCCAATGGACCCTTAGGATTAGAAAAAAACAGCCTTCGTAACGCCAGATGGCCTTTATGAGTTTAATGTTATGCCATTCGGGCTGTGTAATGCGCCAGCCACATTTGAACGCTTTATGGACACACTTTTGCGCGGCTTAAAATGGGACATTTGTCTGCTATCTGGACGATGTAGTCATAATTGGGAAATCCTTCCAAGAACACAATGGCCGCCTAGTACGTGTCTTGAATTGTCTGCACAACGCTGCCCTAATTCTGAACTCCAAAAAGTGCCGCTTTGGAAAGCGCCAAGCGCTGGTGCTAGGACACCTTGTCAGTGGTGATGGTGTAATGCCGGATCCCCAGAAAACTGCCGCTGTTGAGTCTTTTAAACCCCCGCAGACAGTGAAGGAGCTGCGCAGTTTTCTAGGATTGTGCTCGTATTTTAGACGCTTTATACATCGCTTTGCTGACGTTGCTTACCCATTGACGTGCCTTCTCCACAAAAACTGTACTTTTAACTGGACACCAGACTGCGACGCGTCATTACGTCAACTGAAGTTTCTTTTAATATCGAAACCCATCCTACGTCCCTTCGATCCTACTGCAATGACAGAAGTACACACGGACGCTAGTGGAATCGGTCTTGGTGCAGTCCTTGTCCAACGGCACGATGAACGAGAGCATGTTATCGCGTACGCAAGTCGTACCCTGAGCAAACCGGAGCGAAACTACACAGTCACCGAACAGGAATGCCTAGCTGTAGTTTTCGCTGTGCAGCGTTTCCGTTCATATTTGTACGGACGTTCGTTTACTATCGTAACCGACCATCATTCACTCTGTTGGTTGCGGAACCTTCGAGACCCATGTGGTCGCCTCGCACGCTGGGCCCTCCGGTTACAGGAATATGACTTTTCCGTGGTGTACAAAAGCGGGAGGCGTCATGCAGACGCAGATTGTCTTTCTAGGATGCCAATGGCCACGACTGGACCTGAAAGCGACGATTTCGACAATTATATATCGACCCTCGAGCCAGCGTTCCCCGATACGAATGTTTTCAAAACAGAACAGCAAAATGATACCAGTCTGCAGCCTCTCTTTGCCCAAGCCAACGTACCTACAAGCCGTTTTTGTGTGCATGATGGCCTCCTATGGAAAAAGAGTTATTCGCCTGTCGGCCAGCGATACCTACTCGTAGTTCCCAAGACGTTGTGCACGGACGTATTGCGTGTTATGCATGATGATCCGACTTCTGGGCATTTGGGATCGGTTCGAACACTCCACCGTGCTCAAGAAAGATTTTACTGGCACAGAATGCGCTCGACGGTTGAACAATACGTTGCCAGTTGCAAGCAATGTCAACGCCACAAACATCCAACGGCAACTCCGTCTGGCTTGCTGCACCCTGTGAAGACCCCGACAGCATCGTTTGATCAAGTAGGCATTGACCTCGTAGGTCCGTTTCCGAAGTCCGTGGATGGAAATCGCTGGATTGTAATCTGCGTGGACTATCTCACACGTTACTGTGAAACCGGCGCTCTTCCATCTGCTACGGCGCATCAGGTGTCGCTTTTCTTGCTGCACTCAGTCATCTTACGACACGGGCCGCCACGAATTGTCATCACTGACCGGGGCCGACAATTCACTGCTGATGTTGTTGAAGAGCTCATGCGTTTACGCGCCGTAACTTTCCGACACTCGACGCCATACCATCCCCAGACAAATGGCTTGACTGAGCGCGTCAACAGAACGCTTATCAACATGCTAGCCATGTATGTGGACGCAGGGCATAAGAACTGGGACACCATACTGCCCTTCATCACGTATGCGTTTAATACCGCCACGCATGAGACGACGGGGTACAGTCCATTTTTTCTGCTCTATGCCAGACCACCATGCTACTCTCTGGATACTATCCTGCCATTCACAAGCCGTGAAGACCCCTGCCTGGCTGAGACCCTCTGTCTCGCCGAAGAAGCTCGGAGAATCGCCCGATTGCGGTCTGGTGCTTCACAAGGACGTTCTAAAGTGCGATACGATGCCAGTCACCGGCGGGTCACGTACTCTGTAGGTGATTTAGTCTGGCTATGGCGTCCAATTCGGCGCCGTGGCCAACATCAAAAACTCTTGGCCCATTATGACAGCCCATATGTGGTTATCAAACGCATTAGTGATTTAACTTATGGAATAGCCCGCCTGACAGCATCGGGTCGCCGGTCTGCCAAAACCGAACTGTGTCATGTTGCCCGCTTGAAGCCGTGTCAGCCTCGCACGACTCACGAACACGCCCAGAGGGCTTCGTCTGAGTAGGGGGGAAATGTCACGCTAATGACGACGATGAGGGATGGTGATGGTGTGACAGAAGAGGAGGAAGAAGCGTTGGTTTTCGGGGCGCTAGTAGGCTTCATCTTGTTCCGCTACATCAGCACTGTAAAGAAACACCCCTTCTTATTTCATCGTAACAATATATATTGTGAAGAGGAAGAAGTGCACAAGGAACATGCCAGTCAGTGGTATCGTGATCGCTGCGCGTGCTGGATCTGACTGTGTTCGCTGCCGCTGCGTTCGCCGCTGATCTGCTCAGTCTTGCTGATCAAGTCCTGTTGATCTGCTGAATAAACCCCCCATTCTTACATTTGGTGGAGGTGCTGGGTAAGATCTATCATCTCGCCCTGGAACTCCGCAGCCGTACATTACCACCTGCCGCGATGCCTGAGGACGTCAACCACCAAGCTGTACAAGTTGGCTCGGCCATCATCTGTGCCGGCTCCCTCCGACAGCGAGACCCCGGCATCTTCAGCGGAACTGACGACCACGATGTCGAGGACTGGCTCACATCCTATGAACGAGTGAGCGTTTACAACAAATGGGACGCGGAAACAAAGTTAAGCAACGTCATTTTCTATCTCACCGGCGTAGCAAACCTATGGTTTCGAAACCATGAAGCGGACATTCCATCATGGTCCGCGTTTAAAGCCAGCTTCTCTGAAGTTTTCGGCCGACCAGCTGTGAGGAAACTCCGCGCTGAACAGCGCTTGCGTACGCGGTCTCAGCAAGTTGGCGAAAATTTCACGAGCTATATCGAGGAAGTCGTCGACTTGTGCAAGCGCGTTAACCCACACATGTCAGAGGCCGAGAAGATCAAGCACATTCTGCAAGGCATCGATGACGATGCCTTTCAGATGCTGCCGGCTCAAGATATCCGCACAGTCGAGCAAGTCGTCACACTGTGCCAAAGTTATGATGAACTGCGGAAACAAAGGGCCATAACGCGCGCAAACACCATGCACTCTGAGTCCCTTGCTGGCCTGACAGATGCAGGCGAACATTCTGCGCTCCTGCCACAAATTAAGAGCTTCATTCGGGAAGAAGTTGCTCGACAGCTCTTCCTTATATCCTGCCATCAAGAGCCTTCCTCACACCTAGCTCCCAGTTTACGCCACATTATTCAAGAACAGGTAGCTGAATCTCTTCCTCCAGCCCCTCAACCCATGCCTGTTACAGCGCCGTTAACATATGCGGCTGTTGCGGCCCGACCGCCACCTACATATGCTCCACCGCCACCTGCCTACGTTAAGCCGCCTCCTGCGCCTGCGCGAGAACCTGCGCAGTTTATGCGACCGGCTCTAAGACCACGTAATCCCTGGCGCACGACGGATAACCGGCCAATTTGTTACACTTGCGGGCTTGCTGGGCACAATTCTCGTTATTGCCGCAACCGTCTCCCGGTGTCGGCACCACCTACTCATGGTTCTGCATACTGGTCTCCGACGCCTCAGTATTCTGCGCCTACTGAGCCTCCAGCCCGCACTCAGTTCTCCCCAGACCGCTCAGCCACATCCGACCGCCGTTCACCGTCGCCGCGACGCTGCTCTATCTCTCCGATGCGACGTCGACAGAACGCTTCACATGAGGAAAACTAGAGGCCGCAGTTCCTGAGGCGAGAACTGCGACCCAGTCGAACTTCCCAAGTCCTCATCTGTCGCCGACAAACCTAATTGAAGTTTTCGTCGAGGGTGTT
Source organism: Amblyomma maculatum (assembly GCF_055883805.1). Taxonomy (NCBI): domain Eukaryota; kingdom Metazoa; phylum Arthropoda; class Arachnida; order Ixodida; family Ixodidae; genus Amblyomma; species Amblyomma maculatum. The sequence goes on from NC_139353.1 coordinate 101,134,784, forward strand.
GCTGTCATGGCTCTAATTGACACTGGTGCTGCGATTTCGGTTATGGACGCAAAACTATGTCGCACTTTAAAGAAAGTGAAGACGCCAATTGCGGGACTTTCGTTGCGAACGGCCAGCGCTCAGCATATCAAGCCTGTAGCAGCGTGTGCCGCTCGAGTAGTTATCCAGAATTCCCTTTATACGATTGAGTTCGTCGTGCTGCCAAGTTGCTCGCACGCTGTAATTTTAGGCTGGGATTTCCTGTCGCGTCATGCTGCTATTATCGATTGTGCTCGAGCTGACGTGGGGTTCTCGACTGTGCCCGATGCCTTGCCAGACGCCGATCAATCAAATTCCGGTGCTAAGGCCCTCGTCGCCGAAGATATCGACCTTCCTCCTTGCTCTTCAGTGCTTGTTCGTGTCGCTTGTGCATCTATTAGCGATGACACCGTTCTCTTCACACCAACCCATACTTTCCTGCTCCGCAAGTGCCTTCCATTGCCCTACGCAGTGCTCGCTATTTCCACTGGCCTTTCCATGTTATGGGTCTCTAACCCATTTAACTCCCCTACTGCTTTGCGCCATGGTGAATGCCTCGGAAGTATCCAGCCAATCGCATCTCTTCTGATCTCTGAAGAACCTGACGACGCGCCGCACTGTGCCGTGACTGCGCTCAGCCCCCCTTCAGCTGCGCCCGCTCTCCCCTCTACAGACTTGTTCCTCCGTTCCATCGATGCCGATCTTCCTCCAGAGCAGCGCACTCAGCTTTTGAACCTACTACATCACTCTCGCTCCTCCTTCGACTCTCATCAAAGTTCTTTGGGTCAAACTTCTACAGTCACTCATTGCATTGACACCGGCACCAACGTACCACTACGACAGCACCCCTATCGTGTGTCTGCAACCGAACGCAGGCTATCGAAGAGCAAGTCGACCTAATGATCCAGAATGGCGTGATTCAGCCCTGAAGCAGCCCTTGGGCCTCACCTGTTGTCCTTGCAAAAAAGAAAGATGGTTCTATCCGCTTCTCTGTCGATTATCGCCGCCTTAATAAGATTACGCGAAAGGACGTCTATCCTCTCCCACGCATCGACGACGCTCTAGATTGTTTGCAAGGCGCCGAATTCTTTTCTTCCCTAGATTTACGTTCCGGGTACTGGAAAGTCCCCTTGGAAGCGGCTGATCGCCCCAAAACTGCCTTTGTAACTTCCGACGGCTTGTACGAATTCACAGTTATGCCGTTTTGCCTTTGTAATGCTCCGGCAACATTTGAGCGGATGATTGACACCATTTTGCGTGGCCTCAAGTGGAAGACATGCCTCTGCTACCTCGATGACATTGTCGTCTTTTCTCGTGACTTTGACACACCTCTACCGTCTGAAGCACGTTTTGGCCTGCCTATCTGATGCCGGACTGCAGCTGAATTTGAAAAAATGTCGTTTTGCCGCCCGCCAGCTCACCATTCTCGGCCACGTTGTTTCCAAAGAAGGTGTATCTCCAGACCCTGCCAAACTTCGTGCCGTAACAGCCTTTCCGAAACCGACTTCCATCAAAGATCTACGTAGCTTCCTCGGGCTGTGCTCTTACTTTCGCCGCTTTATTAGGAATTTTGCTTCCATTGCTGCTCCCTTGACAGAACTTCTGTCCGGCAGTTCCGACCTTTCGTCGTGGTCACCAGCGTGCGACGATGCCTTCAATGCTTTACGACACATCCTCACGGCACCGCCTGTCCTACGTCACTTCGATCCCACAGCGCCTACTGAGGTCCACACAGACGATAGTGGTATTGGTCTCGGCGCTGTGCTCGCGCAGCGCAAAGCAGGTTATACTGAATACGTGGTCGCCTATGCCAGCCGTACACTCACGAAGGCTGAATCCAATTACTCTGTTATTGAAAAAAAAATGCTTAGCGATTATTTGGGCTCTCACTAAATTCCGCCCTTACCTCTATGGTCGCCCTTTTGACGTAGTGACGGACCACCATGCGCTTTGCTGGCTTTCCTCACTGAAAGACCCGTCCGGCAGTCTGGAAAGATGGGCTCTTCGCCTTCAGGAATATGATGTCCGCGTTGTTTACCGCTCTGGCCGCAAACATCACGACGCCGATGCACTTTTCCGCTGCCCCCTTACAGCTGAGGTCGCGAGCTTTTCCCCTTCCGACGATTCCCCGCCATCGCTTCACATCAATGACATGCCGTCAGCGCAGCGGCAAGATCCTTGGATAAACTCTATCATCGATTTTATCTCCAATCCTACTGCTGCTTCTCCATCGCATGCTCTCCGCCGCCATGCTTCCCACTTCGCCATTCGTGATAACCTCCTCTGATAACATTCCTCTGATTCGTGATAACATGCCAGTCAGTGGCATCGTGATCGCTGCGTGTGCTGGATCTGACTGTGTTCGCTGCCGCTGTGTTCGCCGCTGATCTGCTCAGTCCTGCTGATCAAGTCCTGTTGATCTGCTGAATAAACCCCCCATTCTTACATTATATATATATATATATATATATATATATATATATATATATATATATATAGATATATATATATATTCGTCCGCGTGGACGTTACAGTAAAGTGTGTAACACAGCATTCTTTAGTTTTCGCGCGGAGGAAAATAATATACAGTAATAATGTAAGCAATAATATACATAATTCAAACATTCCGGTAAGGACATAGTAACAGCATGCGCAAAAACATTGACCCAAATAAACACTTGGAAATAAAAGAATATTAATATTGTGGTACACCCGACTAATATAGATATGTAGATCATGGTTAAAATTAATGTTTCACTTGAGATTATGCAAAGATCTGTGATATGGCTTAACAACGAGGACAGCCTTCAAAGCTGCCACAGCAATGTAGAGGTCAAATTGGTTCCATTCTAACTACGCTTATATGTCATCTGTTAGGGCTACACGAGAACGATGTATTTTACTGTATCAGAAGAGTTCTTGTCCTGCTCATTGGGGTATGTCTTCATTGGTGGCTACTAGTTCGCCGCGTCGTGCGGGCGAGGGATATGTTGAATTCCCACACCCTTCCTCCCTTAATCGTGACCTCCACCTGGGCGCCGTTTTCCCTTTTGAAGCTGCACGGCTGATCCCTCAGCAGGTCCATGCCGCAGGACAGGGCTGGCTCCGCGTGCAGGCCGTACAAATCCCCGCCGCTGCCATCACGGCGATGTAGAGGGGGCGAAGTCCGCTGGCCTGCCATCCGGTTGCGGGCCGCCGGCACGCCCGCAGTGCGCTGATCGCCTACGACCGCGCCGACTCCCCGCTGGTCGTCAATCAGGGCAGCAGGCTCCGTCCCTCCGCCTACAGGAACCACTCCGGCCTGCATATCTACACGGGCCGGGTTCTTCTCCAATTCCAGCTCGAATGCGAGCTGCTCCATGAACGAGCTCGACTTCGAGCTTTTTCGGCAATCACTGTGTCGCGAGTACGATTTTCGCTTGACGCGCTGGGAACAAGTATACGCAAACACACAGATCGATGTTTTTGATCGAGCGCGCAGCGTGAGTCCGACAGGGGGGGCGTGGTTTCTGCCTGGGCGACAACTGCACGGCGCTAGGGGGCTGCTCCGCTAGCTGAGGGAAGCGAGGACTCGTCTGGCATGAAGCCAGTGCCACTGCACTCAGAGCGCTGAGGGAAGCGAGGATACAGCGAGGGCTCGTCTGGTGGTACACCAGTGCCGCAACGCCGAGGTCCGCGATGCCGGACCCGCTAAGATGTTTTTGATGGAGCGCGCAGCGTGAGTCCGACAGGGGGGGGGGGGGCGGCGTGGTTTCTGCCTGGGCGACAACTGCACGGCGCTAGGGGGCTGCTCCGCTAGCTGAGGGAAGCGAGGGCTCGTCTGGCATGAAGCCAGTGCCACTGCACTCAGAGCGCTGAGGGAAGCGAGGATACAGCGAGGGCTCGTCTGGTGGTACACCAGTGCCGCAACGCCGAGGTCCGCGATGCCGGACCCGCTAAGCTACCCTAAGCCGCGATCCCTCGGGGCAGTGAGGGCTTCTGATTGCTATCAGTGCCACAACGCTCACTCCGATAGACCACGGCAAGCTGACGGAAGGGGAGGTGTTTACTACTACTCTTCCCGGTAGCCCTGGGCGTCGACGACCTCTTTTGGCTCCCGGCTGCCCTTCCCTATCAAACCTGCTTTACTCTATGTGCGAGTTTCTTCCTCTTCATTCTTAATCCCTCCTCGAGGCCTCATGTAACTTGAATGTCCTCCTATATTGCGCTACATTATTTGGTAGCGCAGGCTGAAACCTCTTTACTCTCCGAGGCTCTACTCGCCTCGTCATAACTGCCAGCCCTCATATTCCCTCATATTACATAATCGTTGCGCCCAGCAAACTAAGAGATAATGCAATCTAAATTCAACGACTATAGTTATAGCTGTGGCTCCACCTGTCGGACATCGGCGCAGGCTGCTCTCATAATTTTATTTTCAGTTATGGCTCATAGATGGCGCTGCTGCGCTACAACTGTATGCCTGCGCAGCCATTGGGCTGGTAGACTAAACATCACCTTCGCCGCTCCCCGCCGCCTGAATGCAGAGAGCCTGGCCCATGCGCCCAGAGTGCCGGTGTCATAAATAAGGCCAGTCGGCGGGCTAGGTCCCTCTGAACGGGCTCAGCACAGGCTTCGCGTACAGGAACACTGCCGGCTTGTGTATCGACACGTGCCGGATAACTTCACACGAGACCGCTCGTGCCCTTGCGGTTGACATTAGGCGGTTGCGCCTACATTCCGCACTGTGTCATCGCAGAAAGGACTGCCTTCCCTTATATCAGCTCGCGCGAACTCGCGCTTCTGGCGGTTGTCCCAGTTGTCCGTCGTCAGCTCAAGCTGCACAGCCAGCCGACGCCGCCGGCGCTGCTGTGCGTGCGTGATCTCCACACCTCCACGCTCGGAGCACTCCCCCTTCTTTCACCGATCGCGCTGACGGAGTCTGTTGTAGCGATGCCCACGGAGTAGCTCTGCGCGTGATCTCAGATGCGCAGCATTTGACAGTCCTTCAGCGATTTCGCTGGCTGTGGGTGCTACAGAGCCGCTGCTTGAGTGATTGCACTTGCGCGGCATTTTTCTCGTTGTTGCAGGGACTGCGCTGGATTAGGGTTTTGCAGCGGTGCCCGTAGAGACCGCTCTCGGGATCGCTTGCCTACGCGCTGTTATGCGCATGCAGGGTCCGTTTCTACAGCTACCCTCAAAGGAAGTACTGTTGGCATGGGTCCGCCGATTACGCCCGACCTCGGGCCTTTCAGCTTGCAGCTGCGAAACAATCTCAGCAACCTCTAACGGTCCCACCCATCTGGGCGGTCGACTCGTCGCGATCGCGCGTTCACGTCGCTGAGTGCGTAAGCGTAGCTAGCCATCGGATTTGCAATGTTCTTACCGCGGCTACGGTTTGCCTTTCCATTGGCATTAGCCATAATCTCGCGCAATCACTTTGTGTAGTCGTCGACATTGGTCTCGACCTTGGCGTTCATGCGCAGAGCTAAGGAAATGGCGTGCCAGTGCACATTCCGGCAGTTATGCGATTGCGCATATTCACCCAAGAGCGGCTCTATATTCCGATATCGGCGCTCGCTCCTTTGCGAATAACGGCTTTTCTGCCCTCATCTGAGGCGTCACTGCCTAGCACGTATGTAGCAAAGCTTAATCATAGATCAGCAGGAAGTCTCCAACTCACTCGTAGCAATACCAGCTACACTAGAGTTAACTAACGCCAACCACAGTACAAGTGGCTTCACAGCGCAATTCGGCCTGCATCTTCGCGGGGTTCTGTCTCTTCAATAAGACTAGCGACCCTCTTACGACAAAATAAAAAAAATGAGCCTTCCTACTAACCCCTGACAGCTCTTAACTGCTGAACGCAAGCTCAAGTGGGTGTCCCCACTCTTACGAGATGCACGTGCACTGGAGGTTTCCGCAACGGGGCGCTCCCCGATGCAACCTCCTTCCGCAGATAGGGTGTACCACGGCTCCTAGTGACATCGCACAGGCGACTAGGTAATTCACGCTCCCTTTCCGAACGGCATTTGGCTGCTCGTGAACAGACCTGCCGAATGCGAGTGACCTCACCGCATATCCATGCGACGCCGCTCCAGTCAACTTGGCTCTCGACTCTACTGAGCCGGTGAACTTTGAACCTGTGCTCGGCGCGCTTCGGCAGCGCTCTCACCCGCTTTCTCCGCCGTATTGACAGCGCGGTTTTAAGCCAACGGGCAAAACGGACTTACCGCATCGGCGGTTCTGGGCGGAGGTAGGCAAATTGACACTTATCGTGAGCTGGACCAACGGGCCGGCTTTCCCGAGCGGGTGTAAGGGGGTAGCGTAGGCAACTGGCAGTAGCTTGACGAGTAGCTCAGGATCTCCTTAAGAATGACTCGTTCGGCGGACCACACCTGCGATTTCACTGAAGGCGTATCGCAATAGCGGTTGGAAACCCCTGCCATCGGGCTAGGCTTCCCATACCGCCCAGGATCGCCAAGCCGATTTTGGACGACTTACTGCGTGGAATTCCACCATTCTTCGTGAGCTAGCCTCCCCAACTGGACTGCCAGTAGGGTTGGGGCCCCACGTATGTGCGCCATTTTGTGGGGATTCTCACGGGGCTGCGGCTCCGCTCTGAGAACCGAGGCCACACCGCTAGCTCTGACCACTGTAGTGGCCGTGAAGAACGTCACACCGAGGCAAACATAGCCAGCGGGCCAAGTTGTTTATTGGGAACGCCCAATGTTCTTCCTCGGTGTCATAGCAGCATCCGCGCGCTACGGCGTCGCGGCGTCGTCTCTCTGGGTGCTGTCCGCTGAGAAGAGAGGGGAGGGGAAGGAGAGGCCATCTTTCACCCCTGCGCTCTCCGCAACCGCATCGGAGGAAAGAGGCCAGAAGGGGAAAGATGAGGGCTCCCCGAGAGAGATAGGGGGTGTTCGCCGCGTCGTGCGGGCGAGGGAAATGTTGATTCCCACAGTATATATATATATATATATATATATATATATATTCGTCCGCGTGGAAGTTACAGTAAAGTGTGTAACACAGCATTCTTTAGTTTTCGCGCCGAGGAAAATAATATACAGTAATAATGTAAGCAATAATATAAATAATTCAAACATTCCGGTACGGACATAGGAGCAGCATGCGCCAAAACATTGACCCAAATAAACACTTGAAAATAAAAAAATAGTAATATTGTGGTACACCCGAGTAATATAGATATGCAGATCATGGTTAAAATTAATGTTTCACTTGAGATTATGCAAAGATCTGTGATATGGCTTAACAACGAGGACAGCCTTTAAAGCTGCCACAGCTATATAGAGGGCAAATTGGTTCCATTCTAACTACGCTTATATGTCATCTGTTAGGGCTACACGAGAACGATGTATTTTACTGCATCAGAAGAGTTCTTGTCCTGCTCATTGGGGAATGTCTTCATTGGTGGCTACTAGTGAGAACTTATATTGCCATGTATAATGCTACTAATGGTAGCCTTCTAATTGCATTTTTTCAGATGACTCAGACTGATGAAGGCTCTTTCAAAGGCCCCTGCAAACTGTTTCTATCTGTGGTGTCATAAGGCTCAGCTTCAACAGAAGTCTCTCACAGTGACACAGTTGATTCTGGTACACAGGCAGTGTCTTTCGCCTCTGGACCAGACGAGGGAATATGCGCATTTCTTGGATATCACAGTCTTATCAAAAACACAGGATGCCTTTAGAGAATTGTGTGGTGTGAGCGCGATTGTATTTGCTTTGTTATTGCCGGTGCTATCATTTATCGTTGTGAGAGAGGTTGACGTGCCAATTTCGCTTAAGCTGACAATACTCTTGATGAAAATGAAGCTAGGAGTCTCTTTCGCTAGCACTGTGGTGCTTTTCGGGCTCCATCGTACCACGGTAAGCCGGATGTCTTTTTTTTTATTTTAAGCAACCTGGTAACTGCAATGGAAAGATGGATACCATCTCCATCGCTTGAAGCTGTTTAGCCAACAATGTCTGCTTGTTTTAGGGTGCACAACGCACGATGCCGATACATCATTGTTTGTACAGAGGTAAGGACTGAACAGCCAGGCACTATGGAACAGGTGCGTGCTCTTTTTTCTCATTATAAAGGTGGCTACACTTTAAAATTTTTGATTTGTATATTGCCAAATGGAACTTTTAGTTTTGTGTCTCAAGCCTATGGAGGCCGTGCTTCAGACACTTACATTACGATAGATTCAGGATTACTGGGCCGGATAGAGTTTGGAGATGTCGTGCTAGCTGACAAAGGCTTCCCTGAAATACAGGCACCGACAGAGAGTCACAGTAGTAATGTGATTCTTCCTCCATTTTCAGGAGGAAATGCACAGTTTTTCTTTGAAAAAAGCCATGCGACATGTAATATTTCTAAAGTGCGGGTTCGCGTGGAAAGAGTTATCCCGAGATTCAAATTCTTTAACATTGTTAATTGCTGAGTGCCAATTGACCTCATTCCCTACACGAGTGAAATAATGCGGATGGGCTGTATACTTGTGAACCTTCAATCGTTAATTATAAATGTGCCAGATGTTGTGGACGACCAATGAGGTTCAATTTTTTCTGCCCATGTCTTGAACAATGCGAGTGGTAACAGTGTGAAAGCCCGATAGGAAGAAAGGCTTTGTGAAAGGAGGGGCTACTGATATGCTGCAAAAGCACGTAGTTTTGTTACAAGTAGCTTATTCAGTAGTGGCTTGATAACAAGGCCAGGTTAATGCGAATAGCAATGTTAAAAAATTGGTATGCACCAAACCATTGTTTTCTTACGTTATGCCTTGTTACTTGCTTTCACCCTGATATAATTAATATGTTGTGATTACTGGCGATAAGAAACTGAGTCTATCATGCGCCATGATGTTAAGAACTTCATTAGTGGTTTCCATTGAATTTCGTTTCACTAAGGGGTTAGTTAGCAACAAGCGTGGCAGGTGTTTGTGACCAATGTTGAGGCGGCAGAAGGCTATTTAAATAAAATTCTCTTGGTGCTGGCATGACTTCCATTCTCCTAAGCTGGGCTTCACGAAATGCTCTGTTGCTGGATTGTGTTTCACAGGCCTTTTGTAATTTATCTTTCAATTTCTTGCGTACTGACACATACTGTCTTTACGGGGTATTTAGTAATTTCAGTAGTCCGGAATGGTGTGGCACATGCATCACCTCTTTCGGTACCTTCTATCCTGGTGCTACTCGAAACCCATCAAACACTTACTTTATGCTGTTGAGCTGTGAGTTTTTGTATGTTCGGTACTATGCTTCCTACTAAGGACTCAACTATATTTTCTGTACATTCTGCAAATAAGTTTAGTACACTGCCCTTAATCACCCTGTTATGAATAAAACAAAATCTTTGTAACCTTTTTATGCTAGCACACATAGATGAAGCCTTGGTTTCACCTGTTTCCTAGCTGATGTGTTTGTCACTTACAGACCTTGACAAATGGTGTTGCTGTCTGTACAAGGTCTTGAATATTTGGGGGCTGGGATTTAAAATATTCCTATGCAAAATCTACTAACCCATTCGAGCTGAAATAACGTTCACAAAGCAGCAAAATATAGTCTACGTTATCTGATAAGTGATTCAACATCGGTACTTGCCTAGATTTCTCGAAATTGAGAAAAAACTGCTCTCGGCGGCGTGCACAATTTTCGCAGAAGGGAGTCGAAAAGCTATTTTAACATGATGCGTCATCTGTCGAGAAGTGAGACAAGCTCCATCCCGGCCGTTGGCGCGCTTGCCTCGCTGCCCGACAGATGACGCACCATGTTAAAATAGCTTTTCGACTCTCTTCAGCGAAAAATTGTGCACGCCGCCGAGAGCAGTTTTTTATCGATTTCGGAAAATATAGGCAAGTACCGATGTTGAATCACTTATCAGATAACGTAGACTATATTTTGCTACTTTGTGAACGTTATTTCAGCTGGAATGGTGTAGTAGATTTTGCATAGGAATGTTTTAAATCCCAGCCCCCAAATATTTAAAACCCTGTAGAATAGATGATCAATTCTAGTTTGGTGTATATGTGCACATCATTAGGCAGGCATTTCTTTATGAACCAATTTGTCAAGCTATGTCATGTACATGTACATATGAGTTCATGGCAGCCAGAGCAATCCTCAAAAGTTTTTCTTCATTCAACTTTATTGTACACCCCACATGCAAAATATACATTTTATTTTTTGCTAAACTTTTTTGTGGCTTATCTCTATGAGCGAGTTAGTGTATGGAAAGTTAAGCTCAGAAACAAAACTGTCCATATTGATGAGGCACAGCTGTGTTATGCAGAACTGCCTTTGAATACTGTTTTATGGTCACCTGTATTCAAATGTGTTTATTGTAATGCAGAACTGCGGCTGGTTGTAATCCTACTTTATGCTCTGTTGAATTGTGATGTGCTATAGGGGTGCGAGGCTAATCATTGAGCTTTGACCTGTGCTGTTGTATTGCTTGGTTACATTTCGCCCACTTGGGCGTAGTGTGTTTTGTCGTCACTCTGTGCGCATGTCATGCAGGGGTATGCGCTGTAATGCATGTGGATGTATTATTTACTTGGCTGTACTATGACAATACAGAATATATTATTTTATTTCACCATACCTGGCTCTTGAGAAGAAATTGTTATTCACATTGGCACTATTTACAGCACACACCAGCGCTTAAAATTTCAGGTTGCATAGAAGTTTATGGTCCCTGTCTTGCGTGTCGTTTCAGCAAGAGCGAAAAGTTAAAGCTTTCGAGCTTTCGGATAAACTCTGCCAAGAAAGCGTCGTCCCGTTCCACTACTATGCTCACACTGCGTTTAGAAGATTACACAAAAAGAAGGCACTCTTTTATCCCGAAAATATATAACATTATCATTACTTGAGTGTAATACTGGTGTGTTTTCTAACTGCTAGCTTGCCATTAACATAAGGTACATATGGTATATGGCTAACCTAATTCTCATGGTCAAGAAGAACATAATCTCTCAAAGAAAATGGGCATTTGATTTCATTGAATTGAGTGGCATCATTCGATGCGGTAACACCATCCGGGCTGCAGCACAACCATGGCTGTTCAGGGTGGATGATGAGTCCCACCTGCCAGAAATAAAAATGTAATTACTTCAAAGGTGCAAATGTGGATGCGGCTGGTAGTAAATCTAGCACTATGCCCAAAGCACCTCATGGATGGTAGTTTGCAGTAATGCTGATAGCTCTGCACGTGCCAGGGGTTTCATCTGTTTGCCTGTGGAGAATACAAATTGAATAAAATCCTTATATTGAAGTGTATACCGATACTGTAACACAGAAATAATGTCATAACACTATTTCTGGCTGAACTTTGGGCTGCTTCTTTTGGTGAATGCAAAAATGATTAACTATACTTATTAAATTCATTCAGAAAGCCAGGGAGCACGCATTTCATGCAGTCACAACATCTTTTTTCTTCTGCACTAATAAAGCTACACTAGCACAAATAGTAGGCTATGTGAGGTGCTAAAATATCTTGCACGCTGTTTTTTACCATATTAGGTAGTAGCAGTTAAGAAAATCCTCCTCAAACCTGTCTGCTAGGGCTTCAAACTCGCTCTGTCTTGGTTTATTCTGCGAGCTTCGAAGCTGGTAACTCGGAGCTCTCGTTCAAGATGCCACCTCTTATAAAACATACATTATATCAGTACAGGCTAGTACATGCAAGCAGATGTCGCACATTAAATGTAACGTAATAACAAACTTCTGTGCAGCTGCTTGGCCCTGGAGTATCAGGACCATCTCGATGATTTCATTAAGATTTTTCTGCACAAACCTCTGTTACAAGGCGTTTTCGTTTGTGGACATCGCCCTCAGCATGTTGCCCCTTTCCAGTTTTTAGGGGTGATATAGACAGCACCCTAAACGCGGTGAATCGCTGTCGCTTATAATTTAGGATCGCATTTATCGGCTGAGCGTTTGACTCTACTTCTGCTATTTCATTAACCGCAATTGAGGGTGTTCTTTGACCTTGTAAATCACGGATTTCATGATCAAGGACATGCATGAATGGCGAAATGAGGCCCGCGAATTGCGCGTGAACGACGGTTGGGTCGAGTGGTTGCAGTACCGGCGCTGGCAGTGGGCGTCCTAGGTAAGCATTTTTTGAAAACGAGCTAAATTATTGGCCTGGCAAGGATCGTGAACATCAATATTGCTATTACCTGAAAATGGATCCTTAATCAACTTCGTATCGAGATTTGGGCGAAATGATTGCCTATTTCACGCACATGGCAGGACTGTGCACGACGTAGGGTGGTGGCTATTAATATAAACAGCCAACGCAGCAGCGTGCTTGTACCAGCCTTCACGCCCAACCTTGCAGGTGCAGGTGGATTTCACGTTCTTTCGATCCCTCCCGAAACCTAAGGAACCACAATAAAAAATCATACACATCTGCACTCGTTAGCTAAAACAAGGTGCTTACCTCTAGCAGCACGTCGTAGTCGACGCTCTTCATCACGGCCACGCATTTTTCGATTACGTCCGACGGCCCCACGGCGCTGGAAATGTCTTCGCGAACGCCGTAAACGTGCTGAGAAGCATACACATCTGTGCTAAGCTGCACACACTAGTACCTTTGAAAAACTCATACACGTTTTCAATTCGCCTGAAGCCGCAAAACAGCACGCGACTACCGCTTCGCACTGCCATTCTCAAAATGCGCGCTGCAGGCGGAACAGACGGAGGGCGACCGGCTGTGCGGTAGGTGGCGCTCGATGTTCGGGGGTAGGTATGTTGATACACCAGGCAACAGATTGCCAAAGAATTAAATCATCTTGTAAAGAACATATCTGGGCTTCAGGAACAATTGCCGGCATAAGGACATGGCATGGGGTAGTTTATTTAGGAACAGGACATCAATGCAGGCAAGAAAACAGGGATCTTATTGAATGTCTCAGTGACGATATAAGCCAGTTTGGAAACAGGGTCAATATTATTCTACTGGGGGACATGAACGGCCACATCGACGATCTGGATGGATACACGTATTGTAACGGCAAGCTAATGCTAGATTTCGGTGAGCGACACGATCTAGTTATAGTAAATAGAGAAAGAAAATGTGAAGGCCAAATCACGTGGGAATTCCGCAACAGGCAAACGACCATTGACTATTGCCTAATGTCGCAGGACTATTGCCTAATGTCGCAAGGTCACAAAAATGGAAATAGACGAAGAAGGGGGAGTGTAGTCTGGGAAGTGATCATAAACGTATTAGTCTGCAGATGGGGCCCTTGATGAAAAGAGAAATGGAACTTAGACAAAACGTAAGCGCAAAATTAAACGACGATCAAATAGCGCAGATAGCAGCAGACATAGAGGAAGCAATAGAGAAAAGCCCCATGGAGGACTGGGATTATGAACAGGTAGAACTGCTCATAAGGAGGAAAATTCAGGAGGTTAAAGTAGCAAACCGCTGGAATGGAAAGAGGAAGCCACGGACCTGGTGGAATAAGGAAATCAGGGAAGCTATTGAACAATGACGGGCTGCTTCAAGGGAACACCGAATGGCAAAGAAAGCACAGGTATCTCAGGAGGAAATCGACCAAAAATGGGAATCATATCGACAAAAGAAACTTCAAGTGCAGGCCCTCGTCCAAAGTAAAATAAGACAGTCCACCGATAGCTGGATGGCTGATATAAACGATGCCTCTAGAGGCGGAGCAAGAAAATATTGGAACCATATAAGCTGGCTAGGGAAGAAGAATCAAAGAAAACAGGATCGTATTCAAGATAACGAGGGAAATTTTTAAAGGGAGATAACGCAGTGAACTACATTACATCAGTTATAGTCGAGTCATTTAAGAGCGGCGATAGGGTAATCGCCGCAAATCAGGAAGCAACACAAGGTAGCAGAATATAAAGCAGCTTACAACTGACCAATATAAACTGGAAAAAGGCACAAAAAATATTCCTAAAAACACATATACAGGAATAGATGGAATTCCGATCAAGCTGATTAATGAACTCGGTCCAAAAAGTAAGGACACGTTGTTAAAAGCTCTGGAAACAGTCATAAAGAAAAAGCAAATTCCGGACAGCTGGCGGCAGAGTAAAATGAATTTGGTTTATAAAGGGAAAGGTGACAGGATGCACATAAAATCCTACAGGCCGATTACCGTAACATCTGTTATGTACAGGTTAGCCATGCAGGCGGTGAAATTAAAGGTACAAGCATGGGTTGAAAGTAACAAGATACTCGGAGAACTTCAGAACGGCTTTAGAAATGATAGGCGCTTAGATGATAGCCTGTTCGTACTTACCCAATGCATCGAAATATCTAGACTGGAAAATAGACCTTTGTATTTGGCCTTCCTGGACATAAACGGGGCGTACGACAACGTAAGCAGGGAACTCCTGTGTAACATATTAAAAGAAGAAGGTATCGTTTATGAGATAATAGAGTTCCTACAGAAAATATACCGGGATAACAAAGTAGAAATTACGTGGGAAGGGATAAGAAGTACGGAGGATGTCAAAGTATGCAAAGGATTAAGACAAGGCTGTCCTCTATCACCGGTGCTGTTCATGCTTTATATGATAAACCTGGAACGGAGGATACAAGACAGTAACCTAGGTTTTAACCTGTCATATAGATTAGGTGGAAAGGCTGTAGAGCAGCGCCTCCCCGGTTTGATGTATGCAGACGATATTGTGCTGCTAGCTGAGAGTCTGGAAGAATTGCAAACTCTAGTTAAATATTGCGGAGACGAAGGGGACGCTCTAGGCTTCAGTTTCAGCGCAGTTAAGTCGGGTCTGATGATTTTCAACGGCTCAACTGATCAGGGGCTTAAAATACAAGGCCTTGAAATACTTAGAGTAGCAGAATATAAATATCTAGGGGTATGGGTAAACGAAGGATTGGCATACATTGGAAAGCATGAGCAATCACTTAAGGCCAAAGGGCGAAGGAATGCCGGGATAATGAACCATAAGGCATTGTGGGGATACAATAGGTATGAGGTTTTGTGGGGTATTTGGAAAGGAATTACGATGCCCGGACTTAGTTTCGGAAATGCGGTTTTGTGCCTAAAATTAGAGGTACAGTCGACATTAGAAACAAATCAAAGATCCGTTGGACGATTAGCATTAGGTGCCCACGGCAAAACTACAAATGAGGCGGTACAGTGAGATATGGGCTGGGCATCTTTCGAAGTACGGGAAGCTCAGAGTAAAGTATTATATGAGGAACGCCTGAGGAAATTGGACAGTAACAGATAGGCAGCTAAAGTATTTAAATACCTGTGCCTAAAAAGCGTTGACTCACAATGGAGGAAAAGAACTAGGAAACTAACTAGTAAGTGTGATAGTAACAAGGACGGAGAAATAAAGAGCATTAAGCAACTGGTGAAAAACACAGAAGGTAAAAATTGGATAAATTCGATGGAAAAGAAACAGAGTGTGGAATTATACCGAAAGTGGAAAATGCAGATCAGGAAGGAATATTTCTTTGATAACTCAAGAGGCAGTGCCCTACTTTTTGAAGCTAGATCAGGGTGCCTTAGAACACGCAGCTACAAAAAGAAATTCAACAATGGAGATGACGCATGTGCTGTATGTGGAAACTCCAGTGAAACAATTGACCATATTATACTCGAATGTAATGGTATCCATCCGGATGTTGGTGCAGGCGCAATCACTGTTCCTGAAGTTCTGTGCTTTAGAGATAACAGTGGCCGGGTGAATAAACCAGCGGTGGACACTAGCAAAAAACGACTGGAAGATTGATGGCTTAAAAGCAGAGAAGTGACATAATGTTAGTAATCTAGGAACAAAATTTAATAAATATAATGGTGTTTTAGTTCATCATTCTAAATCAATAATTAAGATATAGGCAGAAAAATTAGCATGATAGCTACTGCTACCACCCCATTTCAAAGGGAACGCTCCTATGTTCCATCCATCCATCCATCCATCCATCCATCCATCCATCCATCCATCCATCCATCCATCCATCCATCCATCCATCCATCCATCCATCCATCCATCCATCCATCTATTGCCTTCATACCAGCGCACGAGGCGAATAGGCCTTAGACAGCAGCAGTATACTACTCGGCCGATTTTAGTTTTCAGGCAAATGTGAATAAAATAATGCTGTTCGCAAACAGAACAAAACACAAAAACATTGTTTCACGTATGAAGCGGAGTTGACGCAGCTTTGGCGAAACATTTATTTATATGTTCATTTGCTTGAAACATGCCAGCTTTAATATGAGCTGCTTTTGAGTTGATGTCATAGTGCAGCTAATTCAACGTACCTGCCCTATGGGCACGTTCAGGGACGATAGCACCATGTGCGGCGATTGCCACCCTCGATCATCATTCACTTGCTGTGAAGACCTTTTCCTTTCTGAGAAACGACACTAAATTTAACGTTGCTCTATGTTACATTTATGTGTTGCTTCAGCTCATATTACTGCAACAGCAACAACAGCAACAGAAAGCACTGGTAGCAAATGCAGAATGCAATTTCGTCGCTCGTTTGATTCTGCAATTGCTACCAATGCTTTTTGTTGCTGTTGTTTTAGGTTTGACCGCTGTTGTTTCTTTTGTTTTGACTCTGCTTTTGCTACGATTGTCTTTTGTTGTTGTTGGCTTAGTTTTTTTTGACTACTTTTGCTTCATTTGTTTTGACTCTGCTTTTGCTACGATCGTCTTTTGTTGTTGGCTTAGAGTTCTGACTGCTTTTGCTTAACTGTTTTGACTCTGCTTTTGCTACGACTGTTTTATCGCTTTATGCTTTATTTTTTTGTTAGGGTTTGGGCTGGTCGCTTCTCATGTCTTACTCTGCTGGTTTCGGTCCACACTGCATTTGCTATGAGATATGGCCTGCCTTCCGTTTTAAAAAAATGTTTTTTCCCGTTTTTGATAGTTTATCTACTGAGGTTAGAAATATCTTGTCTGATTTGCTGTTGGTGCTGCTCGGCGTTCACGTGTTGGGTTTGGAGCGGACTGTGGCGATGAGTCTGATGCTTGAGATGGACGTATAAATATGCCACCTTTCCGTTTAATAAATAGTTGGTAGTGTGCGCATGTGGTGTCCCCTTCTTGCCTGTGTCCGTTTCCTTGTTGCGCCGCCGTTCAATTCCATCATGCACCAACTCGCCCCCCAGGCCGTTACTCTTAGTACAGAACATTCTGTTGTCACTACAGGTTTCCTGTCAAAAACCGCACAGAAATTCTGTCGTAACAACAGAACGTTTTCTGTACTTTTTTCCGACTGGGCAAGTACCAAGCTAAAGACTGGCTGTACCCCATGAGGGACTGTTATACACGCAATCGTGTAGGCAATAGACACACGAAGAATCTCAACGGATCCAGTGCAACACCATTTAAAGGGCCACTGTTAAGGGTATGACATTGTAATCAAAGAAGCCCAATGCTTCGATCAGATACTGGAGATAGTCTGTGCAAAATACTACAGTGATACGCATGCCGCAAAGCAACAAAAATACGAATCAAAGCTCTTTCATCCTCCCTTTCGGGAAATTAGCTTCCCTGTTATTTATAGCCGCTAGGCTGACATCGGAGTAGCGACGACATTCATTGGTCGTCTCGTTGACTTACGGGTGAAGGATGGGCGTATACCACTAATTTTGTCCACCTATTGCTGCGCGCTTTTCCCTTGCCGCAGACGGACTGAATGCAGTGGCGCGCGCTCCTTCACCCGGTTTTTTTTTTTCGCGCACGCAGAGTACCATGCGCCATCAATCGCGGAAGAGGAAGGAGAATTTCATTTCCGGAGGCTAGACGACCGCGCAGGAGAGTGAAAAGCCTTTGCGAGGGAATGGGAGGAGAGAACACGACAGATTCGGGAGGTTGCGGTGGCTGTAACTGCGTTATTAGTTAGTCTTTTCAAAAACATTTTTTCGCCCTTGCGTCCTTGGGGCGAAGCCTCACAGTCACGAGGGAAGAAAATATTTCTAATCGCAGGGTCGACAGTGGCCCTTTACGGCAATCAGACATTCCATGTTTGCATTGTACGCCAGCACGAATTTATGCGTAGCGGCGATGGCCGCCATGGACACTTACTCGGCCGATGCACTGAAGTTTGTCTATGAATGAAAATATATTGGTGCTGGATCTGAAAAAAAAAAAAAGAATAGCTGTGGTTTAGTTCTGGTTAAACCTGAATGGAAGCGGAGTGTTGTTTTTCTTCCTGGACCATTCGTACCATTCGACACGCATTATTTTATTTTGAGCAAGAATTTCCTTTCAGCGTAATAGAGCAGCATCGCAACAGTTTTTTTGTTATGGCGCACGTTAGTTGAGTGCAATGTATAATGCTTCCTTTATGCAGAAACCCACAATTGCACCGCCAGATGAAATAACCTTCCGATAACATTTTAGTCGAAGATTTCAATAACATCTAGTAAAAACGTTGGCCGCTGTTCACTTCTGAATAAAAAAATGAATACTCACTGTGCAGCAGTGAAGGACATTAACGAAAGCTGGAAGAAAATAAAAGACGTCTTCATATTTTGCTACTAATTTCCTTGGATTAAGTTACTAGTCAGTCTCGCTCTAACACACCCACCAAGATAGCTTATTGTTATGCAATTGTAAAGGCGAATAGAAAATTAGAGTTTCAAGCTTTTGTGAGTGCAACTAATTACTACTTCGAAAGTCACATTAAAGCTTAAACTACATTACCAGCAAAAGAGAATGATTTAAGTGCTGTTTCCGGTTACCACGCAGTACTACACATGATAGAAATACTGCACTACTCATTCCCCACATTACTAAATTCAATTCGCATCTGCCGCACTCGACTAAGCACTCGTCTTCGCCATATGCCCCGCATAACTTGGCTTGTGGCGGAGGGTGATCAGAAGCACAATGAGTGCTAGCTGCCTATTGGAGGTAATTTGAGGTGCTCCCATTGAAAATTCAGTAGTACCGCTTGGAAGCAGTGTTCTGGTTCCATGATTGCAGTTCAAGAATATTGCAGAAGAAATTGCGACTATGAAAAGTAGAAAAAATCGCTCGCAAAATGAGGGAAATTAACTGAAATTGTATTTGCATACATAATTTAACAGCTTAAAAAGAAATATTGATGCCAACAGATGCAATCCGGAGTCCCACAATTGGGCGTATTTGATAGCTACCGCATGTCTTGCTAATGCCGCCATTATGTAAAACGTTGAATAGTAAGGAGCGAATGAAAATAAACAAAATAAAAATATTACATATCTTGAAAGGTCAAAATGGGATTACCACGTCCCAAACGCCGTTATGATTAATCGATTGCACGTCCCTTCAGATTTTAATGGAACGCATTTTCATTGCGCAAAGCGTCCAATACGCGTCCACGTAAGACACCCACAATGCCAGCGACGCGACGAGTTCTGATTAGAGCACATTTTGCGATATGAACATGTAACTAATCATGATTTTGGACTATTAGCTTTTCTTTAAAGCAGCATTTTCAAGTAACTCGACAGACTAATGGGCATCTTTAACACTTGAAAAAACGTGTGTTTCTTGCATGCCTGTGAGGTAAAATTGTCAAGGAGCGTTCTAAAAGCTTCGAAGACACGAGGATAACTTTGAGCAATTGTAAATGTGTAATTTTAAAGAATGCAGAAAAACAATATGTATCTCGTGCACTCTTTTATCTGGCCGGGCCAGAGAAGAGCAAGAAAAATAACAGGGTTAGTTCAACCATTTTATAAATTAGTCATAATATTAGTGTAACAATGCTCAAGTAAAATAGATGATAGCGCACAGTTCCTTAGCGATCATGAAAGGGCACCCAATGTAATACTATTTGTTTTTCGACATCCTTCATTTAAATGCGGAGAAACTTCATTGAGAATGTCTTGAAGGAAAAACAAATTGGCAGAGGCTTAGCTTGTTCAAGCCCGGTAGATTGCGAAATCAATACCCATGGCTACGCCCAGGTTCAGCTAATGTTCGGCTGGTGGTGGTGCTTACGGATACGCTTGTTATGGTAAGACTGTGGTGGTTGTACAATGATTCACTCTGGATACGATATGGCGTCACTTTATGTTTCAGTTTTATTTAAGTCAATAAAAGCGCTTTGGTGGTGTGTAAAGAAGTGTGTCTTTGTTTGCACTTCTCTTATTGCGTAGCGATCCGCGTTTCTGTACGTGACCATCTGTTCCTCCGTCTCTGTAGCTCGCAGCTGTCTCTTACGCTCAGTGCGACGATCTTCCCTAGCGGTAGGTGGCATCGCCGAAGCAGATGTTAAACCACCGGCGGAGGCACCGCCACTACTCACAGACGGCGCGAGATGGTCGCTCAGCTATTCGGCGCGACGTCACAACACCGGTCGCTCTCCTGGCAGAAAGCGCGGGAGTTACTCCGCCGGTGGTGGCATCGCCACTACTCGCAGACGGTGCGAGCTGGTAGCCCAGCTCTTCGGCGTGACGTCACACAGAGGTCACGCGAAAGGTCAATGGTGGCACCGCCACGGTGCGGCAAAGGCTTGAAAGTACAAGTAGTGTTGCTTTCGCAATAAAACATTGCACCAGTACTGAAACATGGAATGCACACAAGTCGCTTTATCAAGAGTGCACCTGTAGCAACGAGGGAAAAAGGACTGTATGCTAATGCAATGGGTTTCAACTACATATGCAAAATCTTTGAGAAAAATATATGCATAAATTTTCGTGAAATCTGTGCAGAAGATATCAACCTGGCATAAAGAATTTGAAAATGACTTCCAATGTCTTCGGTATTCAGAGTTGAGTTTTGCATACACTGACAGCTGGGAAACGGGGCTGATAAAAAAACGAGTCAAAATTCGGTTACGTAGATGTATGTGAATAATTTTCGGGATGAGAACAGCTGTTCGCATTAAATATCAGCCCTTGTTTGCTGTATCACAGCAGCCAGGGATAACACCTGAAAAAGTGGACAGGCGGGAAAGAAATATTTCTGCTAACTCCCGCAGAAAATACTCCGACTGTGGCTTTGCTTTAAAGCCAGGTTTATTCATACAGTAAATTAGGGCTGTCAAAACATCATGGAAGCATTACATTGAGAACATCACAGTAGACAAGATGATTGATTTACATGAAATGACCTTTAAGTCTGGCTTCTAAGTATCAGATTTCTCGCCACGGAACTCGAACGCATGGGGTTGTCAGCTAGTTTCAAGACATCCTGTCCGAGGAAACAAAATTAGTTGGTAAGAAACTGTGAAAATCAGTTCAGTCCATGAAAAAAAGTTGAAAAAGTAGCTATTCAGTACCAGAGCCTGCCCATTTCTTTTCAATACCTCTTTATTTCTGATAGTTATTTGAGACGAGGGAGATGTCTTGAATAATGAAGAAATTATATTGCAAGATATGTGATATCCGCTTTTTCCTACAGCAAATTAGGGCTCACCAATCATAATGGAAGTATTGTCTTTGATAACATCACATTATACAAGTTAATTCAGTCGTTTAGATGAAATAAGCTTTAAGGTTATGAAATATTGAATTCTTGTCGATGGTAAATGCACCTACGTTTGTGACAAATTTATGAAAATAGAGAACAACAGATTGGCGTCATGTGCATACATTGGCAATCGAAGAATATTTAGGTTGAAAAATGAAATTTTCTTCTAGATGAGCAAACAAGTAATACAACCTAGAGTTTTTTGCTTGGATGTAATTTCAGTTAATAAACACCTTTGTAGTCAGATTTGCATTTTACATAGAACAAGCACTCATAGAGGACCCAAACACGGTCTCCATGTTTGTTGCACTGGCATGGGATCGAACATAACAAATAATTATAAATAGCATTGCAGTGTGGCTACTGAATTTCGACCTTTCTTTAAAAAAGACTGGCTTGGCTGTGAAGCCAGAACACAGACGGACACTTCGCACTGAGAACTAGCATTACACATATTTCGGAAGCATGAAATAAAGTAAAGGTTTCGAGAATGACCTATCAAATGCAACAATGTGCTGCCAATGAATAACGAAACTATCGTCAGTAATTATAAATTTTTCAGGGGAAAGCAAAACAACGAGCTGTTCTCCACAAAAGTTGTTATTGTCATGGACCTGCCAAGTTGTAGTTAGGACAACAAGATGGAAACAAGCAATGTCTATGAAAACAATTTGAATCTGATAAACTAACCCGTGTAAATTTGTAATACTGCAGGCTACACGCTTACAAAATCACTTCGGATAGTCCATAATAGTCTATAGATTTTTGGCAATAAGGTTTGTAGACAGTGTATAGATCAACACTTTAAACTGGTGTAGAGACAATCTATAGATGTATGCGCTTACACTCCTCTTGGAGTTTTGCCTATAGGATGTCGATAGACAACACTGATAGACTGCGTATAGACTATGTACGTCTGTATACATCCTTTGTTAGACTATCAGTAGGCATTTGTCTATAGATTGTCTATAGACTAATGCCTACTTAAAACGTTATTATTCGTCTTTGGGAATTCTATACACTGTCTACTATGTCAATAGACATTGGTCTATAGACCATCTATAAACGATCTATAAATTTATGGCCTTTCACTTTTAGTAGACTCATGTCTATAGATTGTCCATAAACAAATGTCTATGAAACAAGTAGATGTGTGTCCATAGACAGAGTATAGGCAGTCTATGCATCTAAAACTTGTGTATAGACACATTTGACGTTTACATATCTATTGTCTCATGCGCAATGTCTGAGCACTTTTCTAGGATTATTTCAATTATATGACCCCCATCAACATTACCTATAAGTTATCAATTTCCGACGATCACATAAATCATTTTCCATGCTACTTCGCTTCATCTCCTCAATGTAAGCAAGCAGAGGCTCATATTAGAGTTGAATTCTTGATTGAAGAAGGGCCTCGGCTTTTTCCTTCCGGACGAAGCTTGTAAAGGCCGGCAAAAACTCTTTTTGAAAGTCGCCTTATGCTTTTAATAGGTTTAAAAATTTTCGAACCATATTCGGGTAGGTCCTCCTGTAGCAAAGGAGATTTGTCTTAGCTTCACCTCGTAGTTCCAGACTCTGAACGTAGCTACGCGTTCGAACAGGTCCGGCCAGTCTTTTGTATCATCTTCCGGCCGTCCTTGGGAGCAATGGGCTCACGGGGCTGGAAGAAAACAAATAGTGATTTCTGCTCGACGGGTGTCATCTTCGGGGGTACGTCACAATGTCGGGATGCAGCAGTTACACCAGATCTCACGTGATAGTGTCTGTGCCATTGGCGACAAATGAGGCGGCTTTATCTTTACTGCAATAAACTCTTTATTGGGCTCACCTGCGCTCGCAAAACAACAGAGCAATCGACGGCGGCAAGAGCTAGAAGCGCGTTTGGCGAACGTCGATCTACGAATGCCCGTCCCAATTGCATCAACGCATAAATTAAAGGCGCGGAAGAAACATCTAGATAAACCGGCAGACCGTACCTGGCATGACCTGGAACATTGCAGAAAAACACGCGAATGACCAGAATCTTCTAGATACATTTCGACGTATTCTGCGCGACATAGAAAATATAAATCAGCATCTCGCTATAATGGCCATGAATAAACAAAGAATACAGCATTGGTCCATGCGCTTGAATCACATTAATAAGGTCACATGCCAGCGGCTCTCGAAAAAAAAAAAGAAATAACCACCTGAATCGTTCGCGGAAATTTGGTGCGTAAATATCCTGAGATTCTTTAGAACAATAAGCGTCATAACACAAAGCAAAATTTGGACTGCCTTCAAAGCGCAAAAATATCCTTAGAAGTCAGAAGGTAGTTTTGTTATCCCGTGAGGTGGTGTTTGAAGTTACAGGCCCTCTCATTCGAAGAAATTTACAATACGGCCGCCCTATTGGCAGCCTGTTCCTGATGAGTCCGGTATGCGTATGATGTGGTCTTAGTGAAATCCACTGTTATTGCGATCGGCTCCTTCTTGCATGTGGTTACTGAATGATGTCCCGAAGATGCGAAGCTCCAGTTATTGGAATCAAGTTGAAGCCAGTATACAGTGAGCAGGTAGTTCCAGTAATATTAAGCAGTGTAATACTTTTTGAAAGGAAAAAAAAAATACAACGACGTGGCAAACGTTTTTGTTGGGTACCAAAAGGAGAAAGCGAACTTGGGTTAAGATGTATTATATTCCATAGAGCATTCAAGTAAAACATAACGAAAAAACAATCTTCATATCAATAAAATAAATTTTGTCATAGAACGCGTTTCATCGCAATTTCGTAACCACGAGAGTCTTAAGGAGCTTGTGCAGCATGAAACCCGGCGACGTACGTCTGGAAGACCTCAGAAATGATTCGATATTCTGAAAAAGTCAAGAAATGTGTTATCGCCTAAATGAAGGAAAACTTGGAGAGGAGGCTCCTGTAGTTGTGGTACTTGATAAAAGCCATATCATTAAAACGTAAAAATTAGTGTAATCATTGTTATTGAGAACTGAACGCATGGTCTCTGTGTGCCAGCGAGAGCGCTAGACACGTTACCTTGCAGCAACAGCGCGCGACATCGACGGCATGATGTAAACAAGGAGCCCCGATCCCCTGACTCCCGGAAACTATCTGGGCGAGCGCGGCGCGCCATAAAAAAATTAAACAAAATTACGAAGCTGAAGAAAGGGTTCCTCTATTTGCCACTGGATAACGGCACTTGTCGAGGAGCGCTTCGAAAGAGGGCTATCGATGGTTTTCAGGTGCGCATTTAGCAGAGATTTGCCATTCTTTCTCAGCATCAGAACAGGCACTGATCCGGCAAACGATCTAGGTCCGCGTGTAATGGGCGGTTTTCATATGGAGTATATTTCATTGGAAACATACGTACGACAGCAAATAAATAGTTTTCATGAAATGTGTGAATACTCACTGCTACGAATTCCTCCAGTTTTGCTTCCGCAAGCCAGCTGTGATTGTTAACATCTCTCAAAAGGTGTCCAAAACGACCGACAATGTAGCTGATAGTTTGCGTTGTGACGCTGGACATCACTGCCGAATGCAAACCGAAGATCGGTTCCAAGTCGCACGAGCGGTTGGAATACGCAAGCGGCCTTAGTGCAATACAAAGTGCCAGGGACCTTAACGCCTTGTGCGCTAGTGAAAGTGCCTGGCAGAGCAAGGCAGTTGTTAAGGTGCTGAAAATCCTCTTTTTCAAAACGGAATTGCAAGCTAAACAGCGCAGGGTCCACATAAGATATATCCAATAAACCATTCTTCGAATGGTAGTGGTATATGGTCGGCTCACTTCTGCGTTGTAGGTAGAATTCCAAACTGTCCGCTTCAAACAAGTCAGTACGAGCGAGCTCGCGAGCGCGCACTCCTAGATGCAGTTCGTCAATCTCTGCCCATGTCAACATCGATAAATATCGCGAATCATTCAAGATGTTTGACGGCATAGTTGAAAGACAACAGCAGAATGGTAGACAGTTCAGGAGAGTCCAAACATCGCGAAAGGAGCACGCGTATAATTGTTCGTCTGCTTCCAAAAGTTTCGCTTTGCTCGCGAGTTCAAGTTGAGCTTGTCTCCGCTCGCTTTGGCTCAACCTGCGGCTCCGCCTTGTTTCATTTCGGTCAACGCTTTGCTACCAGGCAACGCTGGCAAGCACTTCGAATATCCCTTCTGCTGTTGATATCTCCATACAAAATAGTTTATGTGGCATTTGCTAAACGCTATACTAAAACTCGGTCCGACACAGAGTCGTTTGCGGCACGCTAACTTTATTTCTGTTAGCACCGCTATTTACGCTAACGCTAAACTAAAGCTCTCTGACATGTACAGATGTGGACAGCAACAACGAACATGGAAGCATACTACACCGCATAAAGTAATGTGACTGAAAAGATGAAAGGTTATACAGTTATGGCACGTACAATGTGTGTTGAACATGTGTGCTGTGGTCCCTACAGATGGCAATGTCGGCATCACTGGCTACATTGCAACTGCGCTAAAGACTATTGTTGTTGTTGTTGTGGCTGTAGAAGAAGGAAAATAAAATGCACGGGCCTACTACTGGCTCTGTAGCTGAGCACCTTCGCTGCCTCGTACGGAGAGAAGAGAAAATAGATAAGAAAGGAAAAAGAAGACGGAGAGAAAGACGCGCGCCGCAACAATAGTCGTCGTCCACCACCGAAGTAGTGGCGGGTGTAATTGGCCGTCATTGCACCCGCCACTGCTTCGGTGGTGGACGACGGCTGCTGTTGCGGCGCGTCTTTGTCTCCCTCTTCTTTTTCCTTTCTTATCTATTTTCTCTTCTCTCCGCACGGGGCAGCGGAGGTGGCTCCAGAGCCAGTAGCAGGCCCGTGCATTTTCTTTTCCTTCTTCCTACAGCCACAACAACAGGATCATAAATTCTGAGGCTTTCACATTTCTCCACTGCTGAATCAGCATTTCTCTCGAATATTTTATATTTCATTCTTATCTTTTTTAACTGTGTAGTTTTACTTTTAATTGTTGTTCTCTTTTTTATTTCGCGCACTCTTGCAGAATCTGTCGAACACATCTCCGATTTTCTGTCTTTATTAGGTTATGTTTAGATACTTTATCCAATTTAGCCATTGTTTTCTTGTTATGTGCCCGATGGAGTGGATTCTGGACTTCTGAATTGAGTTACGACCGTTTTGAAATGGCTTGTGTTCTGGCCTTTGATTAGAGGTAGTTTAGAAATTGTAGCTAAATTAACAAATGTAGCTGTGTTATGTGGGTAATGTTGAATCTCGAGCCAAGAAAGCTTTGCGCCTTAGTTGCATACCTCACGGCGTAGACTTAATGGTTAAGATGCCAGATACAATATACGTGGATTAAAATCCCACCGCCGGCGGCTGCGTTTTGTTGTAGGCGAAAAGTTGGAGTCCGCGTGATGTGCGATGTCACTTCACATTAAAGATCAAAATATCTATTATGTGTTAACCAGAACCGGGCCGTTAATTCAGGAAGGTGAGAATGAAAGTGGAAAAATAAAAAGAGGTGCCTTAGCAGAAGGCTGCGGAGTAATTTCAATCAAGTGGGAATTTTGAGCGGACACTTTAGGGTGGCGCATTTATTGAGTGTTTGTGTATGTTTAAAATCTTGTTTTGAAGTTGGCAATAAAGACTTAATAAGACTGACTGAGATGCCCAACTACTGAACCGGATAACCCAAAATGAACCTTACCACCGCCGCCTGTATTTTGATAGTCGCGTGCGAGTACTATGAGATATCAGCGAACGTTAATAAACTCGTAGGCAGTCGAGATTACTTTGTAGGCTTTAACTACTACACCTGCTTCTTAGTTTCCCCTTCCGCCTTTATTAGAAGTTGTAAGTAGTAGTAGTAGTAGTAGTAGAAGACTTTATTGAAGCGCAACACTAAGGGGCCTAATACGTCGATGACCTGCTGGAGAAGCAGGCACTGTTCTTCTTCACCCTCAGAACCAAGCCAGTCCACCCAGGTCCAGATAGTATGGGACGCGGTGGGAAAGGTACTCGATTTCCATGAAATCGGGCATGAAAATAGGCCGTGGGAAAGGTTGCCATATATGGAAGGGCAGTTGGGGCCGGATGAATCACGGCGGAATTTGAACAGATGTAGCCGTGCAGACGCTATGAGAGTATTCAGCTGTATCTGCCGAAGGACAGGAGACTCCTGAACTAAGAGATAACGAAGGTCGGGGTAGAGCTTGCGGTCTA
Organism: Amblyomma maculatum; assembly: GCF_055883805.1. NCBI lineage: Eukaryota > Metazoa > Arthropoda > Arachnida > Ixodida > Ixodidae > Amblyomma > Amblyomma maculatum. Next base: position 101,162,426 of record NC_139353.1, read on the forward strand.
AGCGAGCAGCACTGTAATATTCGCTGATGGTGCGAAGAGACAGTCTTGACCCGCCCTCCATGGATCTTGGTCAGGGGATGAACAGTGCCCGGCTATGAGTTTCACGGGCAAGCTGGTTCGCCAGATCATTGCCGTCCATTCCCGAGTGTCCAGGGATCCATCGGAGGAAGTTGAGGCAGGGCTGCAACCCAACAAGTGCTGCCTCGAGCACCGTAGACAGATGGTGTTGCGACTTTTAGGTTGAATGGCACGGATAGCAGCCTGGAAGTCAGCGTATATAATACACTGAGGCACAGGGGGAAGATAATGGAAACTTTGAATGTCATGAATGAGAGAGAGGACCTTATGCGAGGCTATATCCGGAGGGCGTAGGAAGGGGCCGATGGCGTGAGTGACAGCGGCAGATAGACGAGGATGAAAGAGGAGCTGGCTTCAGGTCCGGCTAAGAGCCACATCAGAGTCATCCGTGTAAGCGACTCCATTGGTATTGAAAGGCGGACTATGATGAGAGGCAGCAGCAATTCGGCGGCCAGCATGCAGGACCGGCGTCCTATTGGCTGGAGGAGGAAGTATACGGAGGTTAATAGCCACCGGCAGGGAAGGAGTTTGCAGAGGGACTGACTGGGTAGGGGAAATGTTAGCCTGGTTGGGAATCCAGCGTTCATTAACTGTGCCGGAAAGGCGAGCTACCTCTCGGTCGCGGTGAAGGGAAAAGAGACTGCAAAGAGGATGAAAACGCCCGGCGGTATAAAGCTTATCGATGGATGTGTTATGGGAAGACAAAGAGAAACTTTATAAAGACCGTGAAGAGCGGTTGCAAGTGTGTCTAGCTAGCTCTGGGTAAAAGAAAGATATGGTATCACGTAAAGGATTTCGTTAGATCCACGCTTTTGAGGATAGTATTGAATACGTTTATTAAAAATAGTTACATGGAGGTTGCTCTCGGGTCAGGCTTAGTGCCCTTTTCCTCACAAACACTAAGTGGAGTCCCTAATACGGGACCCTAGCGGCTTCCGCTGCCACCTTTGCTCGTTTCACCTTGGGCTTTCAGGTCGGAGCAGGCGAGTAGGGTCGCCTATCAGTCCTCCCGGGTGGGGTTTGGGTTAGGTGCAAATGCAGAATTGGAGGGGCACGCCCACACTACTTTGAAGAAGTCCGAGGACATTTCTCCACAGTGCTGGCACTCCCCGGAGAAGGCACTGTTAAATTGTTTAATTGAGGTCGTGCACATCATGGTGTTCGTAAGGAGGCGAAGAAATACGCGCTCCGCTCTCGTCAGCCCTTTACACGGGAAGGGGGGGGGAGGGGGGTAAAGATTGTATCTGGTTTGCTACAGCTGAGTAATTTCTCTGAAAGTGTAGGCTGTTGTGAATTGTTCTTCTGAGGAGGAGGGGGACGCGGTTGCGCTGTTAGAAAGCGCGCAGGCGGCGGCACCTGCTGCCTCGTTTCCTCCTAGCACCGAGTGGGCCGGAGCCCAGACTATAAAGCGGCGGGATGGACTTTCCACGTACGAACTGTTTTCCAGTAGTCGGTAGGCCAGGTGTGAGCTGTTTTTTAGTAACCGGTAGGCCAGGTACGGGACCCAGCCCTGTTGAAAGTTCCTACACGCCCCTCGCGAGTCGCTTATGATTGTTTTGGAATCAGAGTGTGTTGCTGCTAACGCGATGGCGACCTCCTCTGCCTGTGTTGCGTTTCGGGCTTTAAATGTGAGCCCGTTCCCCGTTTTGGACTCGTGGATCACTGCCGCCGTGTACCACCCACCTTGGTGCGGGCCGGACGCGCCCACATAGTACACTCCAGGTTTCCCTCCGTAGTGGTGAGCTAAGACCTCTGCCCTGGCCATGCGCCTACCCTCGTGGTCGTCCTTGGACATGTTAGTGGGCAGTGGTTTTACGTGACGGGCGTATCGCCCCTCCTGGGGCAGTATTACTCTTTCCTCGGTTACAGTTGTGTGTTGTATGTGCAGACGGGTTAATAGGTGACACCCCGATGGTGTTTGCGATAATCGCATGCCAAAAAAGCGGCAATGAGAAACTTTGGGGATTGGGGAGCCGCCCAAGGTGAGGGAGATCAGTGAGTTGTGAGCTTTTTGATAAACGAATGAGTGAAAAGTATAGAGAGGAGCAATTGGTATATTAAAAAGGGTGGATGAAAGAACGGCACCCTGCGGGGTACTGCGGGTGAGACGGTATGTGCAGAAGTGAAGTTCCATGCTCGGAAACGGGCCTTGCGATTAAAACGAAAAGCTCGGTTGTAGTTACACATGCGGCAGCCGCAGTTGGTGCTGGAAAGGCAGGTAAGAATATAATCATGGGAGACGTAATCAAACGCCTTGCGGACATCGACTGTGACCAGGGCATGCAGCTGAGAGCTACCACAGGCGAATAACATATGCTGAAGTATGAGCAAACGGTCCTGTGCAGATACGTGGGGGCGAAAACCAATAAGGGTATCAGGAAGCGAGTTCGAAGACTCCAAATTCCGACTAAGCCTTGTGTACGCCATCCTTTTTATCGTCTTGCCGACACAGGAGGTCAGGGAAATGGGCCGGATATTGGAAAGGGCTGGAGGCTTACCAGGTTTAGGAATGAAAGAAATAAGTGAGGAAGTCCAGGACGATGGCAGAGAGCCTTCTTCCCAGGAGGTGTTATAGAGGTTGAGAAGGTGCTCTTTTGCGTTATCGGGAAGGTTGCGAAGAGCGTAGTGATTCCAGCTTCACGGGGAGCCGACCGAGCGGCATTAGCAAGAAGTGCAGCTTCAAGCTCGCGCAGTGTAAAAGGGGCATCGAGGTCATTCCTTACAGAGCCTTTGTATTTAGGGTAACGGGGACAAAGGGGGTGAGGGGTAAAGATCCACTAGCGTTGCAAAAACCCATCGGGAGACTTTGTGGGTTAGGCTTTACCAAGAGTCGGGCCAGGGGTGGTACAAAGGAGGGTTCGAAAAAGGCCCCAGGTAGATTTTTATGAAGCGCCGTTTTAGGATTGTTGCATAGGGTATTACATCGAGAATTCTCAAGCGTAGCTCATTATGTTACGTATTGTCTCGCAACTTTGAAAGGGTGGTCTGCATTTGGATGTTGCAGGGCTGCAGTCTGGCTGTTCGGAGAGGCCTTTTGCGACGCCTTCATAGTCTGATGAGATGGAGGTCGGGGTGAGAAGTGGGACATGCAGCGGCCTCCGTGCGAGTAGAGGATGAAGCCGCTTGTAGAAATGCATTAGTCCGCTCACAAAACATTTTCGAAGGCCGAAGTGGGCTGTGGATTGTTTTCCACTGATTTACGGTGTGTGAAAATACGTGCACTACAATTAGCGAAATGTAGGCATCAACCACGGGTGTATTAGATTTTATGTTGTGCAGTAAATTTAGACAGTTTACAAAGCATGGCGGAAAAATTCCATTCTTATTGGTAAAATTTTGTTATGTACAATTCACCAAGAAAGCTTTCAGATTTATTTGTACCGTCTTTACGATGCTTGCAAACGACGGCAGCCAGATGGGTTTGATGAAGTATGGAGAATACAGACTCCTTTGAGGTCATTGCCTCGATGCGGTGTGAGCCTCCTAAACAGATTAAGAGAATAACAAAGCTCTAAGTGCCTGAATACGTTGGAAAAAATGTTGCGAAAGCGCTGCACAGCCTTCAGCGGAGAAAGGCGAAAGCCTGAGTGTTGCTGCTGCGCACGGTACATCATGCTCCCCTTGTCGACCACAACCAGAGATCCGTTGATCCAAGTTCAGCGCCGGTTTATAATTGGTTTACAGAAAAGCAAAATTCCAGTACTTCTTAAATTGATAGTTGTTGGCATTATCAGCGATCTGAGCGAAAAATCGCGGTCATGAATAAAATGTTTTTGTAGATGGCAGGAGACATTACCTCGCAGTGGTTATTAGGCCAGATGTAGAATGCCAGGACACCACATTATGTGGCAAGCGCTAAGAGCTTGTTCTTCTCTTATAGGGGAGAGACAGTGGCAATCGAAAATTATATAGAGAGCCCTTGGACGGTGTGTAAAATAATGTACTCCTATGCTACGCAGGAGCGACAGTGCACCTTGCTTATGCTTTATGCTTGTATGTTTCAGATGCTTTATATTTGTATGTTACAGATAAAACAGGACCAGATTGAGGATTATTTATGGATAACGTGAATTCCAATCTTATTGCAGGCTGATTCTAATGTCACCCTTCCACATGAAACATGAAACATGAAACTCTTTTAGGCACCCACCAACACTGACGCTGAAGGCTCGAGCTGGCTGCCGTGGTGAAGCTCGCGCTTCAATAAGCACGTCCGATTGCCTTTCACAAAGACCAGCACCTTTTTCATTCATATCATGGCAGCCCCCTCAGCCAGATATTCAGGATAGGGTTATCGCTTCCTGTCAGTTTCGGCCACCATAATTATATACACCAGCAATTGCTCTTTGTATTTGTTTCCTAATATACGGCACTCATCAGCTAGAGAAATTTGTTTTTATTCAGTTTATTCGAAAGTCTCATGGCGCTGAAAATTAGCTATTATATAATAATCTGGCTGAGAGGGATGACAATATGCCCGATTACAAAAGGTGATGCAAGAGAGAATCATCTGAATAAAACGGAAGAAACGACGTCAAATCGTTGTGATGTATTCCTGTTCTTCACGTCATGATGCAGTATCCGTGACACATAAGATTCACGCCAACGCAGGCATTGCATGGATAATCCAGGCACCTCCCCCTGTGGCAGTCCTGCAAAACACAGCATACGAAAAAAATTCATACATTGGTATTTTCGCGTGCGCAAGTTTCCAAAATAGTGGAACCCCGTATAAAAATTCCGAGAAAGCTCTTATTTTATTTAAATTGAAGCTTGTGAAGGCATGTCTACTTTCCGTAAAGGGGTAGAAATAGTAACAAAATGCCTACGTAGTCTTCATACATGATTGTAGAAGTGAGCAATAGCTTTTCTTCAGGTTGACGTCGCATCTAGCCCTTCTACAGCCAATGCGTCATCAAAAGTAAACAGTGACTGGTATGGTAAAAAATGCATTCAGATTTCTAAAGTAAAAGAAGAATCAGATGCAGAGAATAATGTGTCACTGAAATATTGCTTTCTTTATGATGTGGCTTTTGACACTTCTGCAGATGTTTCTTTTAATCATCCTGCTAGTAGGTAGTTTTTACAGGTCCAACTTACACAAAGCTTCTTTTGCTCCTTCGAGGATTCGCTAAGAATGTTTTGCTTCGTTAAATATACCTAGCTCCGCTTGGATGACTTTATTTACACTGGTATTACCATACTAATAATCGCTTCAGGGAGTGTGTGTTTGTAATAAGGCACCTTGCATAGGGCACTACGCTGCGTAAAATGAACAAAACTTCCGGCGATGAGTCGTAGCAGTCGTAGCTTGCTTTCAACATACGACCGAGCATCGGAAAGAGCGTTGTACTGTTGCTTATTCGCCTTTCTTTGCTAAAAATTTAAGAACCGAATGCCTGTTCTACAGCTTTCCCTGGGCGAAATGCCACCATCCTGTCGGCTTATGGTGATGTGACGATTGCGAGGTCGCAGTAAGGTTTCAGGTGCTTACTGTGTACTAGTTCACAGTTGCGGTGATGGTGGTGGGTGGGTGGCGTAGGTGCTTCGATGAGATATTTTACCAGGGATGTTGGCTAGAGAATACATTAGGCGCTCTTGTACTTACTGAGAAGTTTTGAGGAAAGGTCGCGACTGGATAAGGCGCAAATAGCCAGAGCAAAGAGTCTGTGCGGAAAGCAGGAAGAAGGGACGATTGATCTCGAATGCTTTTCTGCTACTGGCCGGAAGAGCTGAAGGACAGGGGAAGCTGGCGGCCTTCTTCAGCAGACGTTGCCGCTTGGGAAACAGTCGTGCACTCGGAAGAACATGCTCGGCATAAAAAAGCCTCTACCGCGTGGTGGTCCAAAGCCATCCACTATGGTACCTCTTTATCTATGTTGTAACTCTCACATTCCCGATGACGTGATAGCGTAGGCTTGTAGCCAACGTATAAAGTACCGCTTTAACGGCACAGTATGAACGTGAAGGGTTATCGTGAATGCTAGGGTCTTGGTAAGCTCATTCTGGTAACCTCCTCCCATATGAAATGTGAAACCCGAGTTGGCAGCTCCTGCTAAACGCAGGGTCAGGGTGCCCTACGCCCAGTTAGTGCTCGGCAATGTCAGCTGCCAGCTACGAAAATATTACGGACGTACAGACATGATTCGCGAGCATGAGCGAATTATGGCTATTACCTTAAAATAGTTTCCATGATAGAAGAGGACTCACGGTCGCACACAAGGAAGTATGGCGAGAATATGTTGGTTGCTTGATGGCAGAGTTATAAGCATATGTGACGAGTGGGTGTCCGCGGTCCCAGTTAAAGAGAACGGAAGCAATATACATTGCCAGCATGTCACCCAGGTTGATGCTGATTTTTGAAACGCGGGATCATGTCATTCGTCTGCGGATGATAGGCGGACGTTGTGCTGTGAATGGTTTTTTGTTCTCTTTGAAGAGCTTCTATAGCTTCAGAGAGGAATTCGGGACCCCTGTGACTGAGAAACTCTTTGGGAACTTCGTGGCGAAATATGCTACGGTGAAGGATAGAGAAGACAATATTGTGAGCGGCAGCAGCTAGCCAAGGCGACGTTTCGGCGTAACGTTTGAGATGGTCGATTTCAGCGATAAGCCAGCAATTGCCTGTTAATGTTCTCGCAGAGGGCAGCACAGGTCTAATCAAACACGCTCAAAGGGCTGGAGTGGGCAGGCTGCAGAGGAGCGGCGGGCTGGCGACGGTTTTTATTTCGAAAGCAATACTACGCCAGGTCTAACCACTCGTCGCAGTATGCCGTGTCAGTGTTCATGTCCATGGTTCCCGTGCATGAGCTGACAACTTGTGTCCCTCGTTTCACATGGAGCGGTTATGACAGGATTAGCCTGTCAGGACCTTGGCATTCACGTTACCCTTATAGGCCCCTAAGGCACTTTCATGCGGGCTTGGTTAAAGCGGCGCTTTATATGTGGGCTAGGAAAGAAGGAAAAAAAGAAGAGAAAATATGCTCGGTCCGCCATAGCTAATGCCTTCACTCCATGCTCGGTTCAGCAGCGTTGCACCCTTCTAATATTTTACGGCGCTGACAATTGGTGCAGGACACTCTTTCTTGGTGGCGGAATAGTTTGCTTCAGTCTTTGTCAGTGACAATGTAATTGTCAAAGCCACACTTTCCCTAAGCGAGTATTGCACCCAGGTCGACGCCGCTGGTATCAGTGTGGATTTTCATGAAAGAAGGGTCGAAATGACGCAGGTTTGGTGAAGTCGTCAGAAGAAGAAAAATTGTCACGAAGGCTCCATCACAGTGTGGAGACCAGGCTAAAAGGTCGCAGGTGGACAGATGGTTAGTAAGAGGGTCGATTACTGCGGCGAAATTTCGAATGGGGTGGCCGAAATAGGAGCAGAGGCCGACAAAGCTGCAGAGTTCTTTCACAGTAGTGGGCTTGGTAAATTTTGCCACAATGCGCAGTTTTGCGAACCTGGAGGAACGCCATCCTTGGAGAAGACATATCCAAGAATGGTGAGCTAGCAAGCTCCAAAACGGTACTTTAAATTTAGTTGGAGGCTAGCGTTGGCCAGGTATCCCAGAACACCCTCAAGGCGCTGCAGGTGAGAGGAAGAATTCGGAAAAAGCTGCAAACGTCGTCCAGATAATGAAGGCAAGTGGGCCATTTGAGCCCTCAAAGTAGGTTGTCTAAGATGCGCTAAAAAGTGGCTGGGCATTGCATAGGCCGAATGGCAAAACAATAAACTCATTGAGACTATTGAGTGTGATGAAAACGTTTTTTTTTTAGCCGCTCCAACTCTTTCATCGGCACCTCCCGCTAACCGGAACTCAGGTCTAATGAAGAAAAGAACTCATTTACCTGCAGGCTGTTCAGGGTACCGCCGATACGAGAGAGGGTACACGTCCTTGCGTGTGATCTTGTACAGTCGGCGGTAGTATATACATAATCAAATGGAGCCATATTTTTGCTTTACTAGGACAACTACACTCGCCAGAAGGCTTTGCGACGGCCGGACCACATTGTTTTGGAGCATGTCGGTCACCTTTGCGTCAATAATGCGGCGCTCAGCGGGTGAGACACGATACGGACGCTGGCGCAAAAGGGCATGGGTGCCGGTTGCAATGCGGTGGGTGATAGTACTTGTGCGTCCAAACGAAGTTTGCTAGGAGTCGAACGATGCCGCGAGACTGTTGGATGGCGACAAGTTGGGATCGTTGTAAGGGGTCAGGCCGGCGTCGATGGATAGGAGAAAAACCTCGAGGGAAGATGATGTGGTTACAGGAAGTGGCGATATGGCGCTGATATGAAGGTCGGCGGTGTTATCGACGAAGGGATAGGTGGCGGGGAAATCGAGCAAGGCAGCACTACTAAGCGACTGGCCAAGGAGTAAAGTGGCATGCAAGGAGCACCGGTTGCAAACATAGATTGCACTTAAGCTACGAAACATCGTCAGCATAGCATGGGGAAGCAAAACGAATTTCTGGTCAGCGCATCGTAGCGAGGGTATATAAATTACAGTAGCGTCGGAAGGAGCAGCACAGGAAAGAGGGAGAAGCACTGAGGAAAATTGCGGAATGTCGGTGTCCTTTGCAACGTGCACGGTAGCTGCAGCAGCACTGAATATGTCGAAGGGAGTGTCCCTGAAGCTTCATAACTCAAGCTGATCACGGGCGCTGTCTATTACGGTGTGGTGTTTGGAGAGGAAGTCCCAATCAGAAATAACATCGTGTAATGAGCGGGCGTGGACGCTGAACTCTATTGTGTATCGGGTGTCTTCAATGAGAAGGCGGGCAGCTAATGTTCGAATGTTCTGAGCTCTGGCGATGTAAAGAGAAATGGCAGCAAACGGCGTCATCATTTTTTGAGCCTGCAGCAGAGGGCGTAACTAAAACTGAAACGGATGCGCCAGTGTCAACAAGTTCTTCGATAGGAACTCCTTGAATGAACACGGTAATAATGTTTTCGGGCACATTAACAGGTCGAGTTTGTCCCTGACGTCGCAGGTGCTGTCTCCGGAATTTCGGCTGCTTGTTTTTAGCGTGTTGGTTGGAGGCGGAGCACCGGTGAAGGGGAGGACGGCCACGAAACGGCGAGCGGTAATTGCAACTGGAAGAGGACTGTGGAGGAGACTAGGGAAACATGGGACAAGAGAACGGCGGAAAATTGCGCGTCGGCTGACGCGTACAGCCATACCAAAGCGGGCCACGGTTGCGGCACAAACGAGCCACTGGGTCGAGAACTTCACAGTTGTAGCAAATAGGTCAGTTGTCTTGCGTGCGCAAGGCGTTGAGAGGATGCGACTGTGTGTCGACAGCGGAGAACCGGACGATTACCGGGGGTTCCACTCCGCTGAGGTCTCTAAGGTTCGTATAGGAGGGGAGGCAGGCATAGACAGGCGCGACAGGTGAGGATACGGCTTCACCTAAATTACAGCGTACAATAGAGGAGCCGCGACCAGTGGCTGCTGAGATGGTGGTGGCAGAACATCAACGACCTGCTCTTGTATGACACGCTGGAGGGTGGAACTGAGCAGCGAACATTTAAATTTAATGTTGCGCGTGATATTCCGCGTCATCAGGCATGCTTGATACATAGACTTCGTTTAAACGTGGCTTTCACGCGCAAGTACTTACATTTAATTGGACAGATGGAATCACCTGAATGTTCAACTTGTGGCATCCCAGACACTGTGGACCATGTATTATTGGGGTGCCCAGCGTATGCGAACGAAAGAAATGTGCTAGTTGCTTCCTTGAAGCGTTTGGACAAGAGGCCTCTGTCGGAGGAACTGCTGCTGGGCGCTTAGCAGGACAAGGGGAAGGGTGTCCAGGCAGTGCGTGCTCTTTGCCGTTATTTGAGCGCCAGCGTGTTGGATTCGCGCTTGTAAAGCAAGCTGCTGTGTCTGTATATATATTTCATATGCCTTCTCCCACATCGCCACCCATCATGACCTTCTTTATTCTCTCCTTCCCCTTCCCCAGTGCAGAGTAGCAGGCCAGATTTGAATTCTTCGGGCCAACCTCTCTGCCTTTTCCTTTCAATACATCCATCTATCTATCTGAGCAGCGGCGCAGGCCTTCGCGGGATAGTAGACAAGGAAGGCTGGGTTGCGGCTTCCTCACGAACAAAGTGCTGAATGTGCTGAACCATTGAATGGTTTGCCAGAGCACCGTCCCCAGAGACAACAAGATGGAAAGGGTGGCCGCCTGAAAACCAGCAAGTCGTCTGGAAAGGCGTTGTTTGCGTAGTTATCGAAGCTTTGGCAGAAGCTGATGACAGATGGCAGTGTGTGTAAGCTTTTCGAGACTAGCATCTGGAACGCATCTTCGTCAATGTCTTTCAGAATTTTTCGATCTTATCGGCCACGCTCATGGTAGGTTTATGCGCTTGCAGAGGCAGACGGCACTATCTATGTCGCTCGCGAAGTTTTAGCCGGTTTGTTGTGCCCGACTTAGAAAACACTACGCCAGCACTAATAACATTTATATTAAAGGGAAGGACAATATACATAGCGCCAATATGACCACGCGATATCACTAAAAAGATAACCATTCAGCAACCCTGCCCAGTAGCATCGGGAACACAAATGCATAGAGGAAATCGGCCAGATGTAGGTGAATGCAGAAGGTATGGACAAACTGCAGATGCGCCATATCTAGGACACACTAGCGGTAGACCATAGTGTAAAAATCTTTGTCAACTCCGTCGCAGAGGTGCAGCGATAAGGGCAGTCGACTGCTGATACCATGTATGTAAGGTTGTCTACCGACATCGGAGCCGGCGCCCTCTTTTATGAGAGGCGAAAGGAGGACGCTTTGGTACTGTGCTATGTAACTGCACGTGAAAGAGCCTCACCTTGCCGAAGTTTATGGAGTCCGCTACTACAGCGTCTATCGTAGCGACATGGGGATGTTAAACACTACAAACCAACCAATCAGCAATGCCTACTTTCTATCAATCTGACAAGCAAGGAATTTGAACGTTTTCGCGGAGCTCCGACACAGAAGTCGTTTGTTATCATATCTGAAGAAAAACGCGAAAAATAACTCTAAGAAAAACAAACGAAAACATTTTGCGCTATATATTTTGTTCTTCCCGACAATACAGATGTTTACATCGTGAATGTAGTGCTCAAATTAATTATTGTCTAGTCTTTCTGTGAAGCAGCACTGGTTGTGTACAAAAGAAGCTAATATACAACCAATCTATTAATGTCATCTATTATTAACTATACTTCAAGTAGCTATTGAAACTGTCAGATATTGTACATGTTCATTTTTCATGCTCAGCGGAAATACAAAATATTATTAGGGCTCCTGTTTCAGTTTTTTTTCTTTAGTATTACAAGTTTTCTTAGCAAGACAGCCTGTGCTAATAAAAATCTCAATATACTGCGAAAGAAACTGCACTATCTTGTGGTATCTATCTGGAACACCTACCCTGCTTCTATCAAGTTACGGCACCTCACACATTACCATATTTCCTTCGCATTAAAGCGCGCATCTTGGCACATACAGATTTATCAGAAACATCAAAATGTTGGGTGGTATATGCAAATCCTAATAAATGGGCGGAGCTGTTTTCAGTGTAATATTTAGTTCACCGCTACAGCTTTCCCTCCTTATTTTTCCCGCCTTTTCTCGCCGCTTTGTTTCTAATATTCGTATATAATTCATTTTGTATATGTTTTTTTTAAATACCGTTGTGCTTGACGTGAACAGTGCACAAAACGTTTAACGATTCAATTTCCATGATGTCGCTCATTCGGCTCTTTTTGTCTCTAACATTTTCCATCTTCGCTGCCATATTATTGTGAAATTTTGTATACCCTTACCAACAGAAGCTGTGACGTCATAATAATCTACGGTATCTCTTTTTATAATAGCGTCATCATGCATAAGATTTATATATAATAAAACCAAAACGATCGAATTAGGCGAAGGCGACACGCCACCGAAATTATTTATAAATACCAGGTATGTTACTTACATATCCGACGCAACGTGGGTCACCTTTTTTCCTTGAGGGTCTTTTTTTGGGATTGCAGCCATTCACACTAAAAAAAAGAAAATATTCAACTACAATGTTTGAGCATTGCGGCTGTTGGGTACAAATATTAGTTTCGGGAGCTTTTTGGGAAATACTTGCATTTTTTCACATTTTGCTAGAATTTCATAGCGTACGAGAGTCACATATCGTTCCAGATTTTGAACGTGCACGGGAAAACAGAATGGAGCATAAAGGGAAATGAAAAGCCCCGGTGCCTTCAGTTTTTAAATGCGCATTAAACATTAGTTGTGAGCAAGAACTAACAAACCCAGCTGCAAGGTTTGCTAGGATAGAAAGGGAGAGAAATAACATTTATTGGCATCCGTCAAAAGGTTGACGAGGATCCGAGGCACAGACTTGTCCCAGCCTTGTCCTCCCCCTCAGCCGTCGACCTGGATCTCTTGGATCTGAGCAGCGGGCAGGGCGAGACAGACGACTTCATGTTGCCCTTTTTCGTCCTGTTTGAGAAGTAGTGCCTTCCAGGACTCATCTGTTCTGTCAGGTTCTCCAAATCTAGGACGCATCCATATCATGTGGATCTTGTCCGCTATGCCATCGCAACGTTTGCACCTGGGGCTAAAATTTCCGGGTGCCACTTGCTGTAAAGCTGGGGGTTCGGGAATACACCAGTTTGTAGCTTACGCCACATAACCCCCTCGCGTTTGGTCAGTTGCTTACACGCTTTTGGAAATATTGATGTGGCTAAATTGTAATGATCCGGGATATATTGGCAGGTATTAAGGCCATCATCGAACTGTAGGGGCTCCACGTCGCGCAAGGGGTACGGGCAGGCGCGTAACCAGGGGGGGGGGGCTTATGGGGCTCCGGCCCCCCCCCCCCTCCAAATGTTTTCGTGCTGTCATGCACTGCCGACCAAAACAACCACCGGCGCTCGAAAGCATTCTAGGTTTTGTCTACAATATCTTTTTCCGGTTCGTTCGAAAATACATTTCGGCACGAACCTTACGAACTTGGGGGCTACATTTCGTAGCAACGCCCATGCAGACGGAGTCACGTAAAGCCAGGAACCATTTCCGGGCACTAAGTTTCAAGGGCGTTTAGATAGCGAGCGGGCTCGTCGCGTCAACTCGCGCCGGCCGCGGAGGTGGGGGTGGAAGACGAAACAAGACAGGTTTCCATTCCCGCTCAGTGTTTCAAAGTCGGTATTTCCCTCGCCTTCGACTCCCCGCTTCCTCAAAATCCCTGTGTCTCTCTTTTGGGGCTTTCATTTTTCTCGTGCCTTCTGCGAATCCTCACCGTGCTGTAGCAGCTCTTAGTGATACTCCCTCGTACTTTTCACGCTTCTTCCTACGTGCCGATTGGCCCAGGAGCGTTCTGGTTTTTTTATTGCACCACGTTTTTTTTTCTTACACCGCTCTACGCCTCCCTACGAATCTTGCGGACGCCGGTGAGCGACAGCGACCAAAAAGCATCGAAGCGGCGCCGATGGCGGTGGAGTGACCGTTTGTCTCCTGATGAGGCGCCCAAGCCCCCTACCCGCCACCCCCTTTTTCGGGATGGAGACGGAGACGAGCTGCTCTTTCAGACCTTAATCCCATTTAAAACAGAAACTGACCTTGCGGGCGCCGGTGAGCGACCGTGACCAAAGGCACCGAAGCGGCGCCGACGGCGGCGGAGTGATCCTTTGTCTCCTACTGCGGCGTCCAGGCCCCCCCCCCCTCTACGCCACTGGGTACGGGGTTGCTCATAAGGCGTCACTGGGATCCCGGAATGTAGCTAATCATTGGGCCAGGACGTGCGCTTTCTCGTTCCCCCTCAATGCTCGGTGCACCGGTGTCCAAATGAGCGCGACCTGCTCTGCCGTTGGTGGATGACTCGCCAACACTCATGCTGCTTTGGCCAAAATGCAGCCCGTGTCAATGTTTCTAATCGGTGATTTGGAGTCTGTAACTATAATTTTGACTTGTTGGGTTACAGCTAGCGTAATCTTTGGTTTGGTCCTGCAGAATATTGACCCGGGATGTAAGTCCTTATTAACGAACGGCGGTCATAAACAACATTCATCGCTTCCTTTTGAGCACACTCACTTATGAGATGCTTTTTGATAGACTATGCACTAATCAGTCAATCATCAGATCAGAAAATCCGGTGGGTATGACGGTACACGGCTTGGCGTATTGCGCTTTTGCCAGCGATATGTAACTATTGTATACGTCGCATATCCTCTAATAATTACACGAGTTCCGATTGTTCTACTTCTGGGTTGGCGAGATGAGTCTCTTCAGCGGAGTGGTGTATCATCTATTTTCTAGTGAACAGCATACTGGTCATAGTACCAGATTTCTACAGTCGGTTAACTCATATGTAATGCTTCGCTGAGCATGTTTCACTGGACCTTTGTCGTGGAGTCGAATGTAAAATTCTTATATCATCTGTGTTGACAACAGAAATTGCGGATAATTTAAAATACTGTGTAAATCAGGTGTAACACTAATTTCAAAGAGCAGAGCGAGGCACACGGCTACCTACGAGATGTATATATATATATTTAGGGTACCATGGAGCTTAGCACCCTCGTAATATTCTTCAAATTTCTTAACATACCTTACAAACCAGGAAACTGGCGCAGCTGACGTGATTCAGACAAATACTACGCAGCATCTCGCTAAATGAGCTCTTGGAAAGCCAAGATATTTAACAATGACATGTGTAGCGTTCTTTAGTGCCACCATCTCAAATATTTGTCACCAAAACCAGCCCTCATTAAAACGCGTTTTTCCATGTAAAGCTCGTGTCTGAACGAGCATTGAACAAGGGTAGGGGAGGAGGGGGGCGGGGTAGCCTCAGTTCGGAAATCGAGCCAACGTTTCGACATGTGTGCTTGTCCTCGTCTAAGCGAAGGCAAGCCCCAGACGTTCGAGAAGTGGGCTTGCCTCAGTTAGGGCGAACGCGAAGACTGAAGAAAGTCTCCTTGTCGAAACGATGGCTCGATTTGCGAGCTGAAGCTGCCCATCTACTTTTGTTCAGGACTCTTTTATACTGGGCAGCCATCTTCTCTCATTCTACCCTAAAGCCAGTATCTATATTACGCAGTTCATGTTTATTATTATAGGTTCTCACTTAACCAAACCGAAGGCTGGAGAGAGTATAGTATAAAAGTTAGTAAGAATGATTATAACATGAGGGCTTGGCTGAAGTGTATTTTTATAACGGCGTTCTGGCTGTACCTGTCAAGCTCGTCTATGAAAGAAGACGTTTTTAACACCTTCATTCTCAGTATGAAGGTTTCATAGAAAATGAAATTAAGCATATAAATACGCTGCAATCGTCACAACTTTGTCACCTGAGTTGATTAGTAGCGGTGCATGGGGGCTGTTACGACCGTGCATCATCCGCACTTGCGCACTCTATTGTTCGCCTGTAGGCATGGATAAGTGCTGTGGATATGTGCTGTTGGTACAAGGGCGCTAAGTGAGCTGTTTCCATGAATCCTTTTGTGTAAGCCTGTTTTGCCTTGTGGAAACCCTGCAAATGCCAAATTGACCCTGTCAAGAGAACGTCTAGAAAAATACAAAGGAATGTCGCCCTGTGGGAAATAGCCGGAGGTACTTTTGTTCAATTGTTCATCCTTCCCGTCGAGAAGCCCCATCGTCCAGTGAGGAATGCCTACTGTCCAAAGGAGACGACAGAGTGACATGTCCGCTGACTTGCAGGACAAGAAAGGAGCATGACGCATACGGCCATTAAATGATTTCCCGGGAATGCAGGAAAGATTTGCAATTGTCGGAAAGGGACAATGCTGGGATCAGTATGTGGCGCGCACGTGCTCTTGGGTTCTAAGAAGGAAATCCACTTGCCGGAACCAGCCTATCGTTTCTTTGCTGAAGAATAAAAATGTACCTCCTCTCCTCGCCATTCCCAAGCTTTTCCCGCCAACAAGTGATCACGCCCAACGAATCAATGCCGGACCAGTCAGTGCCTCAGACCATCAGTGCAGTGATGTGTTCGATTGGATGGCGATATCTGAGGGGCGTGCCCTGGAACTGGTTGGTCAGCATCTTCAGAGGGGGGGCTGGACATAGGGGGTTTTAAGGACATTGCAGAGCACGAAAAGACGCTCTGAGCCCTGGGTAAATGGCTCATCCAGTCGCTTCTCGCTATGAACTCTTAATGCTTGCCATTTTGCTGATGTACCCTTTTTTTTCTTGTAAATAATCTTGTAAATAATTTTTCTCAAAGTGCCATTAAACCTGCTTGTACATATTTCACCAACTTCGAAGATTCAATCCTTCTTCAACCCGGAGTCTCTGCACGCTACCAAGTGAATGCCGGTTCGACATAGCCCCAGCGTCACGACAACTGGTTACCAGCGTTGGGATCTGAATCTACAAGCCACAACATCTAGTGATTGGAGGTGGATCTGAAGCTACAAGCCACAACATCTTGTGATCGGAGGTGGCATCTCAAGCAACAAGCAGGAGCACCAATCGGCCGACAAGAAAGCAGCTCGGAACATCGATCGCATGTGTGGGTGAGTGCTTGGCTTTTCTTCTGATGTGGGCCAGGTTCTAGAACAGAGTTAGATTTTAGAACTGGTAAAGAGTGTTGAAACGCCTTTAGGTTTGGTAGTTTGCACAGTTGTTTTGGAAGTAGCCGACACTCGGAGCTATCATGGACCTACAAAAGCTGCAGAAACCGGAATTGTTGCTATTGTGTAAGGAATTGGGAATTGATACAAGTGTTTTGGCACGAAAACCCTTGATGTTAAAGGCAATCAATGATTTGGGAGCCGATGATGAGGAGCTCAGTGAAGCATGGAACCTCATCGGACAAAAAAAGGAGGAGCAGCTCAGACAGCAGAAAGAGCGGGAAAAAGAGGAAAAGAGGCGTGAGCATGAAATTGAGAGAGAAGCAAAAAGGCTGGAGCAAGAACTTGAGCTCCGGAAATTATAATTAGAGTTGAGCAAGAGGTCGGGAAATTGTCCCCGGCTAGCGGTACCTCTTCTCAACAAGGAGGCAGATTTCAAGATGTCAAAGTACATGCAGCCATATGTGATATCAGGGAATATCGGTCTGTATCTAGCTAACTTTGAGCGAACCTGCGAAAAACTGTCCTTCCAGCGAGACACTTGGTCTCAGAGATTATTGACGGTTCTGCCCTGCGAGGCAGCGGAGGTTGTCGCGCGGCTAAGCAAGGAGGACGTGGACAACTACGAGAAGGTCAAAGCTTGCCTTCTGAGAAAGTATAGGCTTAGCGCCGAGGCATTCAGACAACGTTTTCGGAACGCTAAGTCCAGGGACGAGAGTTACCCTGAATTCCTATACAATTTAAGAGTTAATGTGGGCGAGTGGCTAAAGAGCACTTATTCCTACAGTGATAGGGACGCTGTAATCGAGCGAATTCTTTTGGAGCAGTTTTATAACTGCCTCCCAGAAAAAGAAAGAAATTGGTTACAGGACCGAGGAGACATTAGGTCGGCAACTGAAGCTGCCGAACTCATGGAGGAGTATGCTTCGCGCCGACAATTCAGCAACCCAGCAGTGGATAGGCCCCGCAATCCCAAACTGAGTGGGAATAACCGTCAGGAAAGGCACTTTGTTAGAGTTGGAAGCGAAGAAAGGAAGGTTTCTTCAGGCAAACTCACTAGAAAGGACGGCAGTGAGAAAAGTGGGGAAGTGACCAACGCGCAGAACACAAAGAATAAGCTTGAGGCTAGGAAGCCGCTCACATGCTTTAGGTGTAATGAGCAGGGTCACATTGCCGTCAACTGCCGGAAAGAAAAGATTGCTTTCTCCTATGTCAGTGACTGCGATGAAAATATGCAGCTTTTGGAACCTTACATGCATGACCTAGTAGTCAACGGGAAGCCTTGCAAGGCACTGCGCGATTCGGCCGCAACGATGGATGTTGTCCATCCGGCGTATGTGTCGCCTTCCGACTATACAGATCAGTGTGCATGGATCCGCCAGGTAGTGGAGGAACAGAGTGTGTGCTTGCCAATCGCGAACGTGGTCATCGAGGGCCCTTTCGGCAAGTTAACAACCGAGGCTGCCGTTTCAGGAAAGCTTCCTAAGTGCTATCCGTATTTGTTCTCCAACAAATCGGACATGCTACTGCGAAAGAGGGGCATCCTTTTCGGAGACAGAGTTGTGCAAGCCTTAACACGTTCAAAGGCGCGAGAACTAGCTACACTGCTCATTCCAGAAAAATCCACAGCGGAGGAAACGGCAGTTAAAACAGTGATCGATGTGGAAGATAGCGGGTCAGAAAACTTTGAGAGCGAGACATCTCAGATAAGTCAACTTGAAAGTGAGCTTGATGAGACGCGGAATGAGGACGTTCTTAAGAGTAACCTCTTGCCGCAAGTGTCTAGTAATCTCACGAGACTTTTAAGTGGAACCCGAGAGGACTTAGCTATGGAGCAAGCCAATGATCCCAATATACAGGAGATAAGGGAGCGCCACCGCGCCACTAAGGCAGCAAAGAATATTTCTTTCGAGATGAGAAAGGGAGTGCTGTATCGCTTATTCAAGGATAAGCGCGGAGTAGAGCGGGACCAATTAGGCGTTCCCCAAAAGTACCGCGAAGACTTACTGCGACTTTCCCATGGCAAATCGTGGTCATGTCGCCTTGGAATAAGGAAAACAAAGCAGAGGGAAACCATGGTAAATCTAACGTTAAGCCTTCCCGAGGAGATGGGGGATAACTTGATTTGCCTCAGCGGAAAAGGAAGCAACGCTCAGGAGCTTCTCAAAAAGACGGAGCAGAGAGGAGAACTAAAGAAATCCCAGCTGTCCGATCTGGGCGAGATAATAACAGAGTTTGAGGCCTGCTTCGTGGACAAGCCAGGCAGAACTGATTTGACTGAGCACGATATTGAGTTGACTTCAGACGTGCCAGTACGATCAAGGTGCTACCGATTTTCTCCAAGGCAAAGAGAAATTCTGGATAGGGAAGTAACTCGCATGCTGGAATTGGGAGTAATAAAACCCTCGGAAAGCGATTATGCTTCGCCTATGATCTTAGTAGAAGCTCCAGGTAAAGACCCTAGGCCTGTGGTAGACTACCGAAATCTAAATTCTCTCACCAGGGATCAAGTGTATCCTATTCCGAATATTGAGGAGCGAGTAGAAAAGGTCAGTAGAGCGGCATATGTGACTACGCTGGACCTTACTCGAGGATACTGGACAGTACCGCTCACTGAACGCGCCAGCAGATACGCGGCTTTCGACACTCCGACGGGCAGCTACCAGCCAACAATGATGAGTTTCGGGCTCAAAAATGCTCCATTTTGTTTTTCCCGACTCATGGATAGGGTTTTAAAGGGGTGTGAAACATTCGCGGTGCCTTATTTAGATGACATTGCGTTTTTTTCCGACTCATGGGCGGACCATATGGTACATCTAAGAGCTGTATTGAGCCTTTTGCATCAAACTGGGCTAACCGTAAAGGCCGAGAAATGTTGCCTGGCAAGGGCGACCGTGGACTACTTGGGTCAAAATGTAGGTCAAGGTTTCAGGAAACCCAGCGAGATTAAGATTTCTGCGGTAGCAGACTACCCGCGGCCGAGCACGAAGACGGAAATTCGAGCATTCCTGGGTCTGACTGGGTACTACAATCACTACATCCCTAACTATTCAGCCTTGGTCAGCCCTCTGACCGACGCTCTCCGCAAGACAGAACCGACAAATGTAGTCTGGGACGAACAAAAGGAAACCTCCTTCGTAAACCTGGAGGCTGTGCTGATTAGCCGTCCGGTATTGCGAGCTCCAGACTATGACCGAGAATTCACGGTCCAGTGTGATGCAAGTGATCGAGGGCTAGGTGCTGGTCTCTGCCAGAGATGACGACGGTAATGAGCACCCTGTGCTCTACCTGAGCAGAAAACTGAGTTCTAGAGAGAGGGCTTATTGCGCGTCAGAGAAAGAGTGCGCTTGCATTGTATGGGCCATTCAAAAATTGCAGTGCTATCTTGGAGGGGCCAAATTCACCGTAGAGACGGACCATTGTCCCCTGGCCTGGCTGCAAACTGCGACATCGAAGAACAGTCGCCTTCTTAGGTGGAGCTTGATTTTACAGCAGTACAATTTTGAAATAAGACACAAAAAGGGGAAGTTAAATGGGAATGCGGACGCGCTTAGCCGCTGTTTCTAAGCGGTGCGAGGTGTTCCTCACCATGTATCCAAATTGATAATCAGGTTTTTTTTTCTCGTGCGCTTGTATATGTGTGACTATGTAAAGCAGCACGTTTGGTTTTCGAGGCATACGTGGGTCCTGAGCGTCTTGAGTGTGGGCTTTTCTCGAACAACGATGGCAGTTTTCTTTTAACCTGGTCTCTTCAGACGGGAGCCGAGTGATGGCTTGGACATGTGGTTGAGTTTCAGACAGCTCAAGCAATTTGGCCTACGACAATCAAGACAACGCGACAAGCAACAGCGAGCTTCAAGCGTTCATGTGCAGGCCATTAAGTCGTCTCTGCATGCAGCAGCTGCGACTGCTGCCCTCCGTGACTCTTCTGGCGGGGGAGGAGGCTGTTACGACCGTGCATCATCCGCACTTGCGCACTCTATTGTTCGCATGTGGGCATGGATAAGTGCTGTGGATATGTGCTGTTGGTACAAGGGCGCTAAGTGAGCTGTTTCCATGAATCTATTTGTGTAAGCCTGTTTTGCCTTGTGGAAACCCTGCAAATGCCAAATTGACCCTGTCAAGAGAACGTCTAGAAAAATACAAAGGAATGTCGCCCTGTGGGAAATAGCCGGAGGTACTTTCGTTCAATTGTTCATCCTTCCCGTCGAGAAGCCCTATCGTCCAGTGAGGAATGCCTACTGTCCAAAGGAGACGACAGAGTGACATGTCCGCTGACTTGCAGGACAAGAAAGGAGCATGACGCATACGGCCATTAAATGATTTCCCGGGAAAGCAGGAAAGATTTGCAATTGTCGGAAAGGGACAATGCTGGGATCAGTATGTGGCGCGCACGTGCTCTTGGGTTCTGAGAAGGAAATCCACTTGCCGGAACCAGCCTATCGTTTCTTTGCTGAAGAATAGAAATGTACCTCCTCTCCTCGCCGTTCCCAAGCTTTTCCCGCCAACAAGTGATCACGCCCAACGAATCAATGCCGGACCAGTCAGTGCCTCAGACCATCAGTGCAGTGATGTGTTCGATTGGATGCCGATATCTGAGGGGCGTGCCCTGGAACTTGTTGGTCAGCATCTTCAGAGGGGGGGTTTTAAGGACATTGCAGAGCACGAAAAGACGCTCTGAGCCCTGGGTAAACGGCTCATCCAGTCGCTTCTCGCTATGAACTCTTAACGCTTGCCATTTTGCTGATGTACCCTTCTTTTTCTTGTAAATAATCTTGTAAATAAGTTTTCTCAAAGTGCCATTAAACCTGCTTGTACATATTTCACCAACTTCGAAGATTCAATCCTTCTTCAACCCGGAGTCTCTGCACGCTACCAAGTGAAGGCCGGGTCGACATAGCCCCAGCGTCACGACAGGGCACAATTAAGAAGAAGATAGCAAGCAGCGACGAAATGGACAAATATTCACGCCAGCGCCTTGTTTCGGCAGGTGCGCGAAGCGCAGAGCGAAAATGTGTCGACAGATCCAGCGGGACCATCGGTATGAAGTTATTTTTCCAGAATGTTAATCACAGTGTCAGGAGACGCTTTTTTAAAATTGCACTCAAGGCGGTGTACGGAATCAGATTTATGAATGAATTTTATGTTCTCTATTGGTGCATAGCGCTAAAAAGACAAGGACACAGCGAGACACACAGGACGGGCGCTATGCACCAATCGCTGTGTCCTTGTCTTTTTAGCGCTATGCACCAATCGAACCATCACCAACTCGCCCACGCTTCCACTCTTGCAAATTTTATGTTCTCGTTATTTGTTAAACATTTCATGTTAGTTTTGAAAGGTTATTTTAGTTGTTTCATATGTTTGACCGAGAGAAAAAGAAAAAAATGTGCGCGCTCGTAGCCTCTCACTTGCGGAAGATATATAAGCCGGCCAAAATGTAGAAGGAGCCCACCTCATCATCACTGAAATTATCGTAGTCGAAAGGACGTGAAAGGACGTGAGATTTGACGTGAATTTCGACCAGATTCGGGCCAAGTCAAATTGTGAAAGTATAGCGGGCCATATGTTTGGGTTAGCTCACCTAACATTTGAAGTCACTACTTTGGTGATCGAAGTAATACTATGTTGGAAACCAATTTCTCACAAATTCGTGAGATTTGTTGCGATAACTTTTCAAGGGCAGCCACCTCCTTTTGTGACGCACCTTTGAACTGGTCATACACAAATTAGGTTGAACACATATTGTGGTTGATTTTGCGAAGGGAAATAATAGGTGTTCAGGAATCAAAATGTAAGACTCGCCAACTCAGTTAAGACAGGCAGGCAATTCGGGCAAATGAAATGTCGAGTGTGCAGATAGTCTTGAATCCGTTAATGCTCACTCATTGAACTATTCCATGTTCATCTGGTGAAAAATTAATGCGAATGCTCCCGCGTTCTCTCATGCTCAGCACATACGTGAATACGAGTAGTCTGGTATACAGGGCTATTTTGTTGCTGTTATAAAAGCAAAAACCATGATAAATACAGGTGTTCGGATTGTGCGGCTGGCTGAACTGTCATGCTCTTATAATTTTTCAATGCCTTCTCCCACATCGTCACTCATCATGATCCTCTTTCTTCTCTCCTTCCCAGTGCAGAGTACCAGGCCAGATTCTAATCATTCGGGCCAGCCTCTCTGCCGTTCCTTTCAATAAATCCATCTGTCGACCTTACAAAGATTGCGGCTATCGTTTGCGATGTGATGCCATAGGAGATAGCAGTTATATAAATACACTACCTAGCCAACAATATTTTAGTCCTTTGGTGTGCAGGGGGCCCAAAAATTCAATCTTATGATATTGAATATTATCAAGGTGAAAGGTGGGCCTTGGTTCGGCATAGATTCTTCATTGAGAACGTGGTCCCTATTATTAAACTTCAAGAATACGTAATTAAATTTGGCCGCATTGGGTTTGCAAAATATCATATTCCATAATAGCGTTCATTTCCACCAATGCGCTTGCAAATGTAGGTGCAGGATCTGTATGCGCGAATATGAAATAATAACGTTCTTTTCGCCATATTATTAAGCGTAATGACGCAATAATGTATAAATAAGCAATATGAAATATCCAACTCTGCAACCTATAACTGCTCTTTTTTGAAATTAGGTGGTTTCAACCATCCTTTGGAATTCTTGAATTTAAAAACGGCGCCCACCTTTGATATTGAGGGCCTACAATTCCTCGATATAATTCCCTAAAATACAATCCCGTCTGAGGCGATCGCTTTTATGGGCGCGAAAAACAAGGCGTCCTTCTATTGTTCAATGGCAGTAGACGTTAAAGAAGCCCAGTGGGCTTCCACTCTGAACACGTGCACTACGATTTCTCTAATAGTATCAATTGTTTTAGAATGTTGAGCACAATAAACCTAGCCAAACTTAAACATGCCAGATTACAGGGGTAGCAACACTACCTTCAGTGACGGCTTTGTTACAGCAATTTACACAGCTTAATAATCCCTAGCAATATATGCATCATCCAGTCACCCCTCTGTTCAAGGATAGTAAAGCTAGTTGGGTGCCTTAAAACAACGTACCTTGTGAAGAGATTGTGAACGCACAGCAGGAATATAAGGGCGTAGACGAGGTAACGGTGCATTTACAAATTTTTCGATGGCCGTCGTTGTTTCGGAGCTGGAAATACAGGAAACGAGTGACATAACTGTGGTAACTTGGAGGTAACTGACACAAAATAGAATAAATGAAAAACGTAGGTGGCACTTAGCTCCTTAGTGTTACTGCACGAAGCTGCATAGGCACTGGCTGTCGCCTTCGACTGCACTGTCAGATGCTTGCAATTGTTCCCCTAAATTTTCACTTTATTGCTCTTTTGAATACTAATTTATGCATCTATTTTCACCCTGAAACGAAATTATCATGGAATCGGAAGCCACCAAATTATCTTTTTGTATAGGTATAATTTCATCATGAAAGTGTTTATATTTTCTCCTTGGCTATATCCCGTGCTCCCAGGAAGCAGATCACTAAATTTTATTATATATGCTTTTATGATAGGAAAACGGATTTGCTGCTGTCAGGAAACAGCAGCGAAATGTTAACAAGTCAGTGGGTTAGCTAATATGCAGCATATTCTCTTTTAGTGACTTGTACAGATCTATATGTAGAGAGATGTTTGTAGCTGGCCGTTATTTTGAGCTTTATTGGTGTCTCTAATTTCAGATATGCGATCACATCCGGCTCTGCGGCTGAGGGTTGATAACATATATCTATCCGGGATATCTATCAGCGGTGGCGTAGCAGTAGAACATCCGCCTCGCATGCGAGAGGACCGGGCTTCAAATCCCGGTTCCGCGCAATTCTCCACCGGAAGAAAAAAAAAAAGTCCGCGTGTCGATGGAATTGCATATACAGGTTTGGGGTGCGACCTGATGCCGGTGAACACCTCCGGCAACGCACTCCCTAACCAGAACAGGAGTTGGCCACCCTGGTGCAGTAATTGGCCACAACCTCCTATGATAAGCTCCATAAGCCTTGCTGAGCAACTCGGGGGATGAACTGCAAATAATGATTGGTGACCTAGACAGAAAAAGCAGAAAGGTAGGCTTGAAAATCACTATGCAGAAGACTAAGCTAATGTTCAACAGCCTCGGGAAGGAACAGCAGTTTACATTAGGTAGCGAAATACTGGGAGTAGTAGGCGAATATGTCTACTTAGGACCAGTAGTAACCGCCGATCCGGACCATGAAAAGGAAATAACAAGAAGAATAAGATTGGGATGGTGCGCATTTGGCAAGCACTCGCAGATTATGACTAGCAGCTTACCGGTATCGCTCAAGAGGAAAATATACAACAGTTGCATCTTGCCTGTACTCACCTATGGGGCTGAAACATGGAGGCTAACCAAGAGAGTTCTACTTATGTTGAGGACAACCCAGAGGGCTATGGGACGAAAAATGGTAGTTGCAACATTAAGAGATAGAAAGCGTGCAGAGTGGATCAGAGAAATAACTGAACGTACTGACATTCTAGTGGAAATTATGAAGAAGAAATGGACATGGGCAGGACATGTAGTACGAAGAGAGGATAACCGATGGTCGCTGAGGGTAACAAACTGGATTCCAAGGGAAGGAAAGCGTAGCAGGGGGCGGCAGAAAGTTAGGTGGGCGGATGAGATTAAGAAGTTCGCAGGGGTCAAGTGGATGCAGCTAGCACAGAACCGGGTTAAGTGGAGAAATATGGGAGAGTCCTTCGCCCTGCAGTTGGTATAATCAGGCTGATGATGATGATGATCTATCCGGGAACAAGAGGCGTGCTTTTCATAAACGTGTTCTCTAAGTACTTACCAAAATCAGTCACTGAGTTGTGGGCGTGCTTTTCATAAATGTGTTCTCTAAGTACCAAAAATCAGTCACTGAATTGTGGACTTACGTTGTCTTTTATCTTGCTAATCCGGAGCAGGAATCAGCGGGGACGGCCGCCACCCAGCGCGAAGGCGATGACATGGCACTTCCCCAATAAATATCAGAGTTTGATAAATACAAAGGGGACAAGTGTTTTTTTTCTTTTGGAAGCACGCGGTTTTTTAGAGCATTGGCTCTGCAGCATTAATTTCCATGTTATGAGTTAATCCCTGATCTAGTACCTTTGCGTCCCACAGATAGCGCCACAGTCCTGCTCTGCATGTTTCATTTCGCGCTGAGCAGCAAACGTCTTCGTCTTAAGCTATGTAGGAGGCATCGTCGACTCCATCTTCCTACCCAGGCACGAGAGCGGGCTGCCACCGACTGCGCATCATATAAAGCTGCAACACTTCTAGCTTTGTGCGGCAATAATCCTATATTTCGCCATGTTCAAAGTTCAAAGCATTCTCGTGCTGTGCATAGAACATCATCGTTTCCACGAAGTTCCGTAGGCGCCGCTCCTTCATTAAACCTATACTATAATAAAATTGCACCCGTGCCTGTCTAAGACACACGTCCTCGACAAAAGGGTGACAAGCGCGAATGGGAGGTCTGGTATATTTCTGCGACTTCTGCATTTATTTTGGCTGTCCACAGGGCAGCCAGAATCAGCTCTTTTTCTCAATTGTATGGCAGAGATGCAGTGATTTCACGCAAATTTTCCTCGTAAAAGGAACGAAATCACTGAGGCACCACAACAGTCCTAATTGGTATCGCCACTCCTAGCTTCAGATGCCGACATCAGTGTCAGGGCACCTGGAAACATGACCTTTAATGCAGGCATCCCACCTGGGACATTTGCTGTTACTAAACCCGTCCATATACCTGAAGGACGCATGACGATCCAAGATTACATGTTGCGAAGCCGATGGCCAGTTCCGAATCCTTAGGACAATCAATGCGGCAGACACATCAGGAAGAACCCTGCGAAGTCGCTGGGTACATTACAGTAAATAAGCACTAATCGCTGTTGTTTCAAGGTCACTGAAGCGTACATGCCACAGGCGTGTGGTCTGTCCAAGCAAGTGACCGTGTTGTTGGGGTTTTGACGGGCAGCTCAATTATTCCACTTAAAGACTAATGGAAAGCTATTTACGAATACCAGAACATGGCCGCGAGACGCAGGTATTACATCAGTCGTTACCGCGACGCAGACATTTTTGAGCTACCACTATTGCCACTGAAAATACGGGCGATCTAAAATGATGCTGTTCCACCCCCTCCACCCCCCGCCCAACTCAACTAAGCCTCCACCAGCGCACAAGAAAAAAGAAACGCGTCGCAACGGCGCTCCGTCAAGCCACGTCCCGTCCGGGTAAGTTAGGAGCATCCAAAGAGCATGCGCGCCCAGGAAGCCAATGTGATGTTAGAAGGGAGGCTGGCGCGCGCGGTGAAGTGTCGCCCCAATCGGTGATGAGTGGTCACCAGAAGCACTTTTTAAAATTTACTTGTATTTTATACAGTCCGCGCGAAGCTTTCACATTTAACCGAAATACTCACAAAAACTCCCTTTACGAATTTATTCCATTTTAATACTGCCACAAGAACAATTTCAGGGGCACTTTTACTGGCTCTATCCATAGGGAAGCGCATATCTGCACGGGAGACTATCATAGACTTTATCCATCAGTCCTGATAGATGTTGAAGAATGCAAATGTTGTTCAAGTGTGCTCTGTACTTTTAAGTATGTGTAGGCGAGACATTGTTTGGAGAGGCTGTCGGGAGCATGAACCACAGCACCCTCCCCTCCGCCCCCTCAAATGCAACTTTGTGTTTGAGGCATCATGACAGGCTTTACAAGGATTACAAATAAATCAGTTCATTTACCTCACTTGCACTCAAAAATATGTGGAAGGCCCCACTGCAGAACTGGCTTACTCCGAGGTCATTATATTGAAAACGGGCTTTAAACTCTGCTTCTGCCATTGAAAAGGCACAGAGTGTATAGAACACTTTTTAATGTTGCTGCCATTATCTCGGATATATCCGGTTGCCTTTCACATCAAAAACTGGCAAAACGTGAGGTATGCTCCCTGCGGGTATGGACGTTAACGAGGGAATGCAAGCATATACGAACTACTGAAAGCACTGAATTTGAATTCCTAAAGGTGATTATAGGAACCAATTTTTACTTGGTGTAGTGATCACATTTGTTGCCATGAAGTGTGTGTTCCATAAGACATTTGTAATACAAAAATCAAAATTTTATGTCTTCTCCTTGAGCATTCGCTTTGAAAAATGAATTTGATTATAATTTCACTGCAGTGTTAAGCCACACATTTTAAATTTTTACTGCATCAGAAAAGGTACTCACAGTCAACTTTCGAATAAGAAGCCGAATTGAAATTGCTTCAGTGCTCGAGCTTTATGAGCACGTACAGCCTCTCAAGAAAATGTACGTGAGAGATGCGTGAATAGGCCTAAGGCTCTCAATATATAGCATGTTCAACAACAGATTTTCCCGGTAAAATTTCGGTTTTTATCAAATATTTCTACGGCGCAAAACATAGGTTAACATTTATATATCTGTTTCTGAAAATAAAAAGATGGTAACACCCAACAGTTGTGGCTCTTGTAGACACCTGGAGATAACTAACACTTAGGACGTAAAATTCTAGGTAGTAGAGACCATTTGAAAACAATTAATATAATTGTAATTAATGTATGTACATCACAAAATGATACATATTTTCCCGATATATGGGACAGAATAATGTGTATAACTCCTCCTTCAAAGAGTCGTGAGGAACCCCATAAGCGACGGCTCATTCTTTGTTCGTTTTCTACGTTTCTTTATGGACCGCTACAACGTAAATAAAGTTACATGTTTCCTTAAAAAATCTAAATGTTTTTCGTAGCTGTTCCCGCGATCTGTCAGAGTTTGCGGTAATTTGAGCAAAATAAGACTAATAGAACACGTTCTAAAAATTTTGTGCTTTGAAATTATATAGCATCGAAGTCATAACGCATTATTTCGCAGAAGAAATGAATGCAGCCACACATATTTTTGGGTAAACAATGTTGATCCACCGCCACAAGAAATTTGTGCCTGCGGATATATTTTGGCCTGCTGTGATTTTTTGCCACATTCTGCAGCTAATATATGCACTATGAGTTCTTTATTTCAGCAGTACATTAGCACACAGTACACCGTCCAAATGTAAACTTTAGATAAAAAAATATCAATACTGCAAGAATTCATGCCATGCAGCAAGGTAGCTACGGCTGCTTTGTTTCTTGCCTGAAAATTATTCTAAGTTTTGTGACTGAAGTACACATTTTCCAGCTAGTGACTGACGTATACAGCCCGTAAGTTTTTATCACTACCACCGCAGTGCCGAGCACACGGCTCTGCAGCGCTCTGTGACAAAGAAGTGCGGTAAGGCTGGATAAAAATTGTAACCAGGTTTTCTGTATAGGGAATTTCCGGCGTCTCGCAAAACATAAGAACCAATTTAAAGGCGGCCTCACCTTAGTTTACAAGTTATCTTAGTTTAAAACAAATCTTTTACAATCACGAGCACGTACTGCATTCTAGCTCATAACTGTGGCGCCCTCGATGTTGAGAATACAACAATAATGAATAGAAGCATCACGGTGCTGCGAAATCGCTGAGATAGCACCGCTGGCTTCTACGGACAAGACGCGGTATCATTACAAAGGTGTTAGGGAGATAGGAGTGTCGCTGCCGTCGTCACATGGTGAAGCGGAGAGTACTACGTGGGATTTACCAAAGGATATCATCCACCACAAGCAGCGAATATTCACTAGGTTGCCGCTCCCGCAGGACCCAGCAATGCCACTTCATTCTTCCTTTCTGGCCTTGTTTCTCAATGCGAGTTACGTCTACAAACATTCCGCCGCCGCGCCGCGCGGCTTTTATCAGCGATCAGGGAACCACATCAGCATGGAGAGTTACTGCAGCAACACTGGTTGTCAGATTCATGTCGAGAACACGATGGGGCAGCAACTGCCGGTTGATGGTTCTGTTTGAAAAGGCCTTCATTGATGGAGCATTGCGCTATAATTTACTGGTGCTTCAAAATTACCTCCAACAAGTCAGAAAATTCTTGAAGCCGCCCGGAACAACTGCTTGCGAATACGCCTTGGCCTGTCAAATGAACGTGCAATCACAGTTCGATGACCGATGAGCACGATTGCTGCTATTGACGAAGCCGTTTTTCTTTATTGTTTTGTGGGCTCCCGCCAGCCCAATGAAGACCTATTAGTTGCAAATGTAGCTTGCACCGGTCGCGTTGATGCCGAGGTATATGGTGCAATGAGGATTATCGACGAGAATCTGCAATGGCGACATTCACCAAGCGTTAAATTCCCGAATGCAGAAAGAAACATTCAAAAACGAATGATATGACGGTTCGGGCATGAATACAGAAAAGTTCTACAAAAACAATACACTGAAGCCTGAACCAGCGCAACCCGGGAAAGATTCCAATTACGGAAGAGGATCTAACAATTAACAGCCTCAAGTGTAAACAACTGCAAGCTCTCTTTCTTCTTGCACCACAACCACCTAAAGGAAAATTAAAATGAAATATGGGACAGATGTGCGAGCCCCGCCGGAGTGCTGCAGTGGTAAGACGTCCGACTGCTGTCCGGAATGCCTGGGTTCGAACCCGACCTCGGCGGCTGCGTTTCGATGGAGGCGAAACGAAGAGGCGTCCGTGTGCTATGCGATGTCAGCGCGCGTTAAAGATCCCCGGTGGTCGAAATTATTCCGCAGCCCTCCACTACGGCTCCTCTTTCTCTCTTTCCACTTTCACTCCCACCTTCCTCCCTTCCCTTACGGCGCGGTTCAGGTGTCCACAGACACTAGTGTGACAGATATTGCGCCTTTCCCTTCCTACGAACCAATCAACCACAGATGTGTGAACAGGACATGGGAGACTTAACGGCATTACCTGAATAGAAATGCAGCTCACTCAAAATATTGATTTCTTGGTTGCAGTTCGCCCCGCCGGGGTGGTACAGTGGTAAGACGCCCGACTACTGTCCGGAATACCCGGGTTCGAACCCGACCTCGGCGGCTGCGTTTCGATGGAGGCGAAACGAGGAGGCGTCCGTGTGCTGTGCGATGTCAGCGCACTTTAAAGATCCCCAGGTGGTCGAAATTACTCCGTAGCCCTCCACTACGGCTCCTCTTTCTTTCTTTCTTTCTTTCCACTTTAACTTCCACCTTCCTCCCTTCTGTCCACAGACACAAGTAGCAGGACTTTTTGATGGGTTAGTTGGTACATGATCTTTACTCTTATAGCGCTGAAGAAACACCACAGGCAGAAAGACACAAAAGGACAGAAGCGCTTCTGTCCTTTTGTGTCTTTCTGCCTGTGGTGTTTCTTCAGCGATGTAAGAGCCAGACACAAGTGTGACAGATACTGCGCCTTTCCCTTCCTGTGAACCAATTATTATTAATAATACTATGGATGCAGTTCAGGGCTGTAATATGCAAGCTAAACCGTGAGTATTACGGCATGAAACAAATTTAACGCGGTAGCGTTAAGGAGCTCGTGTCGCAGAAAAACCGGTGTCGTCGGCGTCGTTGGCCGTGAGCGATAAATCCCGGCATGCACTTCAGAAATAAAAAGCAACTTCCAAGATGGGCTGGGTGGGAACCGAACCAAGGTCTCCGGAGTGTGAGATGGAGACGCTACCAATCAGCCGCGAGTTTTATTTCTTTATTCTCAGCCACGAGTTCGATGCTTGAAAGCGGTACAAAAGCTCTTCTAGTGAATGCGGTGTTGCCTTAGAAACGTGCCGTAGAACGTTATACTGTGGTGTATATCAGTAATTATGAGCATGTTACTTACAGAAGTCGCAGTTACACGAGTAGCGAAGTACGTTTCCGCTACATTTCTTCTGCGTTCTGCGCACATGCAGAGCCATCTTGCTGCAAACACAGAAGAACCCCTCCTCGCAATGTGCGGCGCTGCCCCGACACGTGGCGCGCCACTCGCCCCTGACGTTTCGCCGTGCACCCTCACGGATTGTAGAATCAAGCGTCTTTCCTTTCTTTAGATCACTCTCTTCCCTCACCCGCTTCTGCCTTTCGGGCCACGCGGGTACCGGTGCGAGGATGCCCCAATACCTTTGCGTTTGATAGGTTTTCTCGACAAGGTGCAATAACGCTATCGCGTTCCACTCTTGAAGGCGAAGCTTAAGCGTCCTCCAATTTTTTTAAATATTAGCGCGAAAGCGTAACTTCGTTAGATTCTGATTTCTGTCCGCAGACCGTGTCCGTCCGTAAACCGTGTCCGCAGACCGCATGCGCAAAATCATGTCAGCAGCAGTTGGGGTAATTGAGAAGCGGTGGAGGTTAATGAGTGATGTCAATCAATTGAGGCTGACATAATGTTGCAGCAGACAAAATAATTAGGCCACAAAGTTAATTACATATTCAATTACAGCAAAAAATGTAAAAGTTGTTCACAGCAGTTGGGGGTACTTGAGAAGTGGCAGATGTTATTGAGTGGTATCAATCTATAGAAGTTGACGTAATCTT
This sequence comes from Amblyomma maculatum, assembly GCF_055883805.1. Lineage (NCBI taxonomy): Eukaryota > Metazoa > Arthropoda > Arachnida > Ixodida > Ixodidae > Amblyomma > Amblyomma maculatum. The sequence continues at coordinate 101,194,575 of NC_139353.1, forward strand.
GTGCGCGAAACAAAAATTAAGCTAATAAGGTAATAGGGTATTTAATTAGAGGCAAAACACGCAAAATCGTCTCTGCAGCAGTTGTAATTGAGAAGTCGTAGAGGTTAATTAGAGGTATCAATCGATAGAAGAGGATGTAATGTGTGCAAAAAATAAGTAGCTTTGGTCATCTGATGAGAAGAGAGGAGTCGCTGGAGAAAGATTTGATGTTGGGAAAGATAGAGGGTCGCCAGAGAAGCGGTAGGCAGCCAACGCGATGGTTAGATGGCATCCTCGAGGCACTGCAGATGAAGTTATGTGATGTTAGGAAGATAGAGAGACCGGAAAGCGTGCCGTGACATGGTCCATAGGGTCACGAAGAGTCGGACATGACTGAACGACTGAACTGAAACTGAATAGGCTAATTAAGTAACACTTTAGAGGCACGAAATGAAAAAGTAAAGGCGAAAGTGGACTCATTAGCGAATGGCTTGGCGTCACATTTAAACGTAGCAAATAATAAAATAGTCAATTAAATCAGTCAAATGGGGTGACTTCAAGGATGTGACGTCACGCAACCGAAAGGAGAGCCGAAAAGGGGCATAGGAAGGGATTGCCGCGTAATTTGAAAGTACCAAAGGCAAAAATGAATAAACAAGAAGTGAATAAAGTGATGTAGAGGATGTAACGCCATGCAATCGAAAGTAGAGGCGAATAAAGACATAAGAAGGGATTGGCGCGCAATTTTACAGACCAAAGACTAAAATTGGTAAACAGGAAGTGAAACAAGCAATTAGAAGCAACCAGAAGCAACCAGCAGCAGCATCCGTGCTCTCGCATTACTCCAATGCAGATTCTGCATTCCTCTTTATTTTTTACTTTTACTAATTATTCATAGCAATTGAGGCTTGAAATGTGGCGAATAATTTTTACTAATTAGGACGTTTGCATTGCGACAATTCATAGTGCCGGCATGAATATTTGGCATAAACAATTACTTAACGATACTTAGGCATTCTCACTACCTCATACGTTTTTTACTGAGCGCTGCACACCTGAGCGAACGATCTACCTTTGCATGGAAGGCTTGATTTTTTAACTGTGTGAATCTATGCGTATTCCGATGGTGTCCACGCTTCTTCAAGATGTTGCAGAAACGGCGACTGTTGTACTAAGAACGTCCGAATAACTGCCACAACGAGCTGAACCTTTTGCGTTCTTGCCGTGGCTGCCCGTTCAGGCATATATTTAGGCTAAGAACATCACTGTTAATGTTGTTCGGCTACCTGCATCCTATAAACAGAGCATTTACTATCACTGTTTATGTGTTTCGTAATATATTGTAACAGGTATAGCGCCGAAACAACTCAATAACTTGAGAACTAACTCAAATTACTGACATTCTAGTGGAAATTAAGAAGAAAAAATGGGCATGGGCAGGACATGTA